>NC_045452.1:47584651-47587295 GCF_002776525.5 Piliocolobus tephrosceles
TTTATTTATTTATTTATTTATTTATTTATTTATTTATTTATTTATTTTCGGACAGAGTCTTGCTCTGTTGCTCAGGCTGCAGTGCAGTGGCATGATCTTGGCTCACTGAAACCTCTGCCCCCTGGGTTCAAGCTATTCTCCTGTCTCAGTCTCCTGAGTAGCTGGGATTACAGGCGTGTGCTACCATGCCCTGCTAATTTTTGTATTTTCAGTAGAGATGGGGTTTCGCCATGTTGGCCAGGCTGGTCTCGAACTCCTGACTTGAAGTGATCTGCCTGCCTCAGCCTCCCAAAGTGCTGGGATTCCAAGCGTGAGCCATCGAGCCCAGCACAGACATTATTCTGAGAACTTTGTTTGAATTTATTTATACCTCACAGAAACAGTACTATGATTATGATCATCCTGATTTATAGATAAGGAGACTAAGTCACAGAGAGATGATATAACTTGCCCATGGCCATCCAGTCAGTTCATGGCAAGACCCAGCATCCACCAAGGCTCCCCATCCAAGCTCTTAACCACAACAGCCCTGTGCCTCTGAGCTGAGGACACTGGCACAGCAGGAAAAGGGACCGCGGCATGGGAGGTGGAGACCATCGTAGGGCTCCCTGTGGACTCAAGACTCCTGCCCCTCTCAGGTGGTGTTGCTTGCTGGCTTGCCACTCCCTTTATTAATTAATTAATTAATTAATTATTATTGTTATTTGAGACGGAGTTTCGCTCTGGTTGCCCAGGCTGGAGTGCAATGGCGCGATCTTGGCTCACTGCAACCTCTGCCTCCTGGGTTCAAGCGATTCTCCTGCCTCAGCCTCCTGAGTAGCTGGGATTACAGGCAAGTGCCACCACGCCTGGCTAATTTTGTATTTTTAGTAGAGATGGGGTTTCTCCATGTTGGTCAGGCTGGTCTCTAACTCCCAACCTCAGGTGATCCGCCTGTCTCAGCCTCCCAAAGTGCTGGGATTACAGGCGTGAGCCACCTCACCTAGCCCTTGCCACTGCCTTTGGGCAAGGGCCCTGTGGAACTGGGAAGTTGATTCCATCAACCTCCCTTGTCACCTGCTGTTTGTTTGTACCCATGACCACCCCTGCAAGGAAGAAAACAGAAGAGCTTTGATACTTCTCCTAACACACTTCTGAAGGCATTTCCTGGGTCTTGCTGACATACAAAGCACGTTTTCTACTTTATACCACAACAGCCCTATGAGGTTCATTCTGAATGATTGTGTCTGTGTGGTAAAGGGGGAACCGAGCCTAGTGGGAGGGAGCCACCGATCCTCCCAGCACAGCTCCCGAGGTGCAGATATGGGCTCCGGAAGGGCTGACTGCTCCCCACCTGGGGCGGGAATCTGCAGACAGCTCCAGGCTTCGTTGTGCCCACCTGGGCATTTCCTGTGTGGTCCACTCTGCTGTTCTGTTGTCTCCTGAGTATTTTTTCCCTCCTGGTTTGCTGCCTGGAGACTCTCAGCAGCCTGGAGGTTTTCAGAACAACGTGATGAGATTTTCCCCAGCCAGGGAACTGTTTTTGCTGTTGCTTGTGCGTCCGACACCTGCTGGGCTGATGAGCTTTGCAAATGTCACTGAGTGTTGAGAGGGAGCTGTGAGAGATTTGCAGGAATGCACCATCCCAGCTGCCCCCTCTGGGGTGGGCAGTGGTGCTGGTCCTTCCTCCAGCTTGTTATAATTATACCTCACAGAGATAGTGTGAGATGTGGTGGCGCTATCTCAGCTCACTGCAAGCTCCGCCTCCGGGATTCCCGCCATTCTCCTGCCTCAGCTTCCCGAGTAGCTGGGACTACAGGCGCCCGCCACGGCGCCCAGCTAACTTTTTTTTCTATTTTTAGTAGAGGCGGGGTTTCACTGTGGTCTCGATCTCCTGACCTTGTGATCCGCCTGCCTCGGCCTCCCAAAGTGCTGGGATTACAGGCGTGAGCCACCGCGCCCGGCCAAGAACCTGATTTTTAAGCTAGATTTTCAGGCATGGGTAGGGGGCAGGTGTGGAGCACTGAGGAGCCTCCAAGTGTAAGAGTGTCAGTGAAAACCTTGAATTTTTTTTTTCTTTTTTTTTGAGACAGAGTCTGGCTCTGTCACTCAGGTTGGAGTGCAGTGGCCGCTCAGTTCACTGCAACCCCTGCCTCATGTGTTCAAGTGATTCTCCCGCCTCAGCCTACCAAGTAGCTTAGATTACAGGCGTGAGTCACCATGCCTGGCTAAAACCTCGAATTTTCTTTTTTTTTTTTTATTTTTTTTCTTTTTTATTTATTTATTTTTGTTATACTTTAAGTTCTAGGGTACATGTGCATAACGTGCAGGTTTGTTACATATGTATACATGTGCCATGTTGGTGTGCTGCACCCATCAACTCGTCAGCACCCATCAATTCATCATTTATATCAGGTATAACTCCCCAATGCAATCCCTCCCCCCTCCCCCCTCCCCATGATAGGCCCCAGTGTGTGATGTTCCCCTTCCCGAGTCCAAGTGAGCTCATTGTTCAGTTCCCACCTATGAGTGAGAACATGCGGTGTTTGGTTTTCTCTTCTTGTGATAGTTTGCTAAGAATGATGGTTTCCAGCTGCATCCATGTCCCTACAAAGGATGCAAACTCATCCTTTTTTATGGCTGCATAGTATTCCATGGTGTATAT
>NC_045452.1:47597295-47782025 GCF_002776525.5 Piliocolobus tephrosceles
ACAGCAGACTGATGGGTCTTGACTCTTTATCCAGTTTGCCAGTCTGTGTCTTTTAATTGGAGCATTTAGTCCATTTACATTTAAGGTTAATATTGTTATGTGTGAACTTGATCCTGCCATTATGATATTAACTGGTTATTTTGCTCATTAGTTGATGCAGTTTCTTCCTAGGCTCGATGGTCTTTACATTTTGGCATGTTTTTGCAGTGGCTGGTACCGGTTGTTCCTTTCCATGTTTAGGGCTTCCTTCAGGGTCTCTTGTAAGGCAGGCCTGGTGGTGACAAAATCTCTAAGCATTTGCTTATCTGTAAAGAATTTTATTTCTCCTTCACTTATGAAACTTAGTTTGGCTGGATATGAAATTCTGGGTTTAAAATTCTTTTCTTTAAGAACGTTGAATATTGGCCCCCACTCTCTTCTGGCTTGTAGAGTTTCTGCCGAGAGATCTGCTGTCAGTCTGATGGGCTTCCCTTTGTGGGTAACCCGACCTTTCTCTCTGGCTGCCCTTAAGATTTTTTCCTTCATTTCAACTTTGGTGAATCTGGCAATTATGTGTCTTGGAGTTGCTCTTCTGGAGGAGTATCTTTGTGGCGTTCTCTGTATTTCCTGAATTTGAATGTTGGCCTGCCCTGCTAGGTTGGGGAAGTTCTCCTGGATGATATCCTGAAGAGTGTTTTCCAATTTGGTTCCATTTCCCCCCTCACTTTCAGGCACCCCAATCAGACGTAGATTTGGTCTTTTTACATAATCCCATACTTCTTGCAGGCTTTGTTCATTTCTTTTTCTTCTTTTTTCTTTTGGTTTCTCTTCTTGCTTCATTTCATTCATTTGATCCTCCATCGCTGATACTCTTTCTTCCAGTTGATCGAGTCGGTTACTGAAGCTTGTGCATTTGTCACGTATTTCTCGTGTCATGGTTTTCATCTCTGTCATTTCGTTTATGACCTTCTCTGCATTAATTAGTCTAGCTGTCAATTCTTCCACTCTTTTTTCAAGATTTTTAGTTTCTTTGCACTGGGTACGTAATTCCTCCTTTAGCTCTGAGAGGTTTGATGGACTGAAGCCTTCTTCTCTCATCTCATCAAAATCATTCTCTGACCAGCTTTGATCCATTGCTGGCGATGGGCTGTGCTCCTTTGCAGGAGGAGATGCGCTCTTATTTTTTGAATTTCCAGCTTTTCTGCCCTGCTTTTTCCCCATCTTTGTGGTTTTATCTGTCTCTGGTCTTTGATGATGGTGACGTACTGATGGGGATTTGATATAGGTGTCCTTCCTGTTTGATAGTTTTCCTTGTGACAGGACCCTCAGCTATAGGTCTGTTGGAGATTGCTTGAGGTCCACTCCAGACCCTGTTTGCCTGGGTATCAGCAGCAGAGGTTGCAGAAGATAGAATATTGCTGAACAGCGAGTGCACCTGTCTGATTCTTGCTTTGGAAGCTTCCTCTCAGGGGTGTACTCCACCCTGTGAGGTGTGGGGTGTCAGACTGCCCCTAGTGGGGGATGCCTCCCAGTTAGGCTACTCAGGGGTCAGTGACCCACTTGAGCAGGCAGACTGCCCCTTCTCAGATCTCAACCTCCGTGTTGGGAGATCCACTGCTCTCTCCAAAGCTGTCAGACAGAGTCGTTCGCGTCTGGACAGGCCTCTGCTGCTTTAGCTGAGCCCTGTCCCCAGAGGCGGAGTCTACAGAGACAGGCAGGTTTCCTTGAGCTGCTGTGAGCTCCACCCAGTTCGAGCTTCCCAGGGGCTTTATTTACCTACTTAAGCCTCAGCTATGGCGGGCTCCCCTCCCCCAGCCTCGCTGCTGCCTTGCGGTTAGATTGCCGCAGACTGCTGTGTTAGCAAGGAGGGAGGCTCCGTGGGCGTGGGACCCTCTCGGCTAGGTGTGGGATATAATCTCCGGTGTGCCGGTGTTACAGCGCAGTATTGGGGTGGGAGTTACCCAATTTTCCAGGTGTTGTGTGTCTCAGTTCCCCTGGCTAGGAAAAGGGACTCCCTTCCCCCTCACGCTTCCCAGGTGAGGCGATGCCTCGCCCTGCTTCAGCTCTCGCTGGTCGGGCTGCAGCAGCTGACCAGCACCGATTGTCCGGCACTCCCGAGTGAGATGACCCCAGTACCTCAGTTGAAAATGCAGAAATCACCGGTCTTCTGTGTCGCTCGCGCTGGGAGATGGAGACTGAAGCTGTTCCTATTCGGCCATCTTGCTCCGCCAAACCTCGAATTTTCTACACAAAATTGTGTGTATGTATGTGTGCATTTTTCTGAAAAGAGAAATGCAGAAAGGAAAAGGTCAGAATGTTCTATATCCTCAAAAGGTGACCAAAAATTTTAAGAGACGATGCTGCCAGAAAAACCACGTAGAAACAGCCACTGTCTCCTCAGGAGAAGAAAGAGGAACTGGTACGTGGCGGGCACCCAGGTTAGCTCCATGAGCAGGAATGCCACCTCCTCCCCTGCCACCGCATCTGGCCAATTTTTTTTTCCGAGATGGAATCTTGCTCTAGCACCCAGGCTGGAGTGCAGTGACTTGATCTTGGCTTACTGCAACCCCTGTCTCCCGAGTTCAAGGGAGTCTCCTGCCTCAGCCTCCCAAGTAGCTGGGATTACAGGTGCATGCCGCTATGCCTGGCTAATTTTTTTATCTTTAGTAGAGACAGGGTTTCACCATGTTGGCCACGCTGGTCTTGAACTCCTGACCTCAAGTGATCCGCCAACCTCAGCCTTCCAAAGTGCTGAGATTACAGGCGTGAGCCACTGTGCCTAGCCTGTATTTTTAATCTTTTGTAGAGACAGTGTTTTGACGTGTTGCCGAGACTGGTCTTCAACTCCTGGGGTCAAGCAATCTGTCAGCCTCAGCCTCTCAAAGTGCTGGGATTGGGGGTATGAACCATGGCGCCTGGCCCAATTTTAACCATCTTAAGAAAATAAAAATAAAAATAGAATAAAAACATATTACTCATCTTGTTTCCTTGAACAGGATTCTGAGCCTGGTTGAAACTGTGTTGCCGACCTGGAAATATTGTTAATGTGGAAGGCTGTTAGGGTGATGCACCGGGGTTGACTCTGTGTGGACTCCATCTTTGTTTCAAGGTGGTGGATGGTTCTGCTCCTCTGCTTCTAGTTTTAAGGCCTTTGTTTCTTTCCTCTGCTATTAGCAATGGCTGTTGCCTCCTCTGGTAGAGATTTTTTTTTTTTTGAGACGGAATCTTGCTCTGTGGCCCAGGCTGGAGTGCAGTGGCCGGATCTCAGCTCACTGCAAGCTCCACCTCCCAGGTTTACGCCTGGCTCAGTCTCCCGTGTAGCTGGGACTACAGGCGCCCGCCACCTCGCCCAGCTAGTTTTTGTATTTTTTAGCAGAGATGGGGTTTCACCGTGTTAGCCAGGATGGTCTCAGTCTCCTGACCTCGTGATCCGCCTGTCTCGGCCTCCCAAAGTGCTGGGATTACAGGCTTGAGCCACCGCGCCCGGCCAATAGAGTTTTATAAATGACGCATTTCTTTTTCTTCTGTGGAATAAAATGGATGGGCTTTGTGGAAGCTGTTTGTCACTCAGAAGTTTTTTTTTTTGTTTGTTTGTTTTTCTTACCTTCCAGGTTGATGGTCGCGTTCCAGATGTAAACAGCTTGAGAAGCCTGACTGTCATATGGTAAGCAGTTTACACTCTCATATACGCCCTGTCATCTGCTTTGAAGGACTTTCTAGGGGCATCAAGGGTATGTGAATACATTTGCTTTTTCACTTATTTGTCTATTATCTAGCCCCAAATCTGTATCTGCTATTTGTTGATTTTCACCCCCTGTTCTTTTTTTTATTTTTTTTGGAGACGGAGCCTTACTCTGTTGCTGGAGTGCAGTAGTGCTATCTTGGCTCACTGCAACCGCCACCTGCCGTTCCCCTGCCTCGGCCTCCTGAGTAGCTGGGATTACAGGTGCCCGCTACAATGCCTGGCTAATTTTTGTATTTTTAGTAGAGACAGGACCAGGATGGTCTTGAACTTGTTACCTCAGGTGATCCGTCTGCCTCAGCCTCCCAAAGTGCTGGGATTACAGGCGTGAGCCACTACTCCTGGCCTCTTCTTTTTTTAACATGACGCTATTCTGTTGGAAATGAGGCAAGAGCAAAGTCAGGGAGACCAATTAGGAGGTGACAGTGACGAGGGTGCTGGCAAGGTAGCTGGTACTGGCGATGGGCTGCTGGTGGTGGAGATGAGGCAGATTCTGGAACCCTTTGAGGGTCGAATTGACAGGGAATTTGCTCTGGGCGGATTGTGAGGTATGAGGGGAAGGTGTGTCCAGGAGAGGGAAGAACCCATGTATTTGGGGTTTGTGAAGTGACAGTGGTTGATCACGGCTGCTCTGGGCTCCCTGGGCTCTTCTTGGCCCTTCAGCAGGTAGGAGTTCAAAGCTGGAGTGCCAAGGCTTATCTTCTGAGCACTCATTGAGTAGCTGATCAGTTCCTAGGTAGGGTAATTCCCTGGTAGACCAGTTACCTCATTTGAATTGGTGACCACAGCCTGCGTCCCCAGCCATGGTGTGCTGTTAGACACAAGAAGAGGCAGGCTGGCCCAGAGTGGTGGCTCATGCCCCTATAATCCCAGCACTTTGGGAGGCCGAGATGGGTGGATCACCTGACGTCAGGAGTTTGAGACCAACCTGGCCAACATGGTGAAACACCGTCTCTACTCCAAATACAAAAATTAGATGGGCGTGGTGGCAGGTGCCTGTAATCCCAGCTATTTGGGAGGCTGAGGCAGGAGAATGGCTTGAACCTGGGATGTGGAGGTTGCAGTGAGCCAAGATTGTGTCACTGCACTCCAGCCTGGGCAATAGAGTGAGACTTGGTCTCAAAAAAAAAAAAAAAAAAAAAAAGTGGGGAGTTTAGGTAGGCAATTTGGAGAGGTCACTATAGAACCTCTAGGGGGCCAGGCACGGTGGCTCACACCTGTAATCCCAGCACTTTGGGAGGCCGAGGCCAGTGGATCACAAGGTCAGGAGATCGAGACCATCCTGGCTAACACAGTGAAACCCGGTCTCTACTAAAAATACAAAAAAATTAGCCTGGCATGGTGGCGGGCACCTGTAGTCCCAGCTACTCAGGAAGCTGAGGCAGGAGAATGGTGTGAACCCGGGAGGCGGAGCTTGCAGTAAGCTGAGATGGCACCACTGCACTCTAGCCTGGGCGACAGAGAGAGACTCCGTCTCAAAAAAAAAAAAAAAGAACCTCTAGTGGACATGCAGTTCAGGGGACAAACTCCATGATGGAATGTCACTGCTTCTGTGAGGGAAAGGCCCTCGTGTCTTGAGAGTTGTGGTTGTTGAGAAATGATGCCTTCCTGGTATTAGATTGGTGCAGAAGTAATTGCAGTTTTTCCGTTACTTTCAGTGGCAAAAACCGCAGTTACTTTTGCACCAACTTAATACCTCTAGACTTGGTTTTTGTCTTACAAGAATACCCCTGGGTATAATCGGCTGTGCCTGGTGGATACATTCGGATCTACTGGATCTCTTTGCTTATTCCTGCTATATTCTTGTAGGAGTGTCTTAAGTGTGTCTCTGCTTCACTCCTCCTTTCTAGCACTCTGAGAACTAGAATAGGGGTCAGCAAATCACAGCCTGTGGGCCTGTTTCTGTAAATAAAGTTTTATTGGAACACAGCCATACTCCTTTGTGTACGTGTTATCTATAGCTGTGCTTTCTTGGTACCATAGCAGAGTTGAATAGTTGTGAAATATGGCCTATAAGGCCTGAGATCGTTACTATTTGACCCTTTATTTAAAAAAAAAGCTTGGTGATCTTTGGGTTAGAAGAGACACAAAGGATAAATAAGGCTATAGTAGATGGATCACACAGAAGTACTCCTTGTCCTGGACACACTGTTCAGCCTTAGCACATGTGAATGTGAAATTTGTAGCTCACAAACTGTGGCTTAAAAGTATCAAAACTGGCCACACATGATGGCTCATGCCTGTAATCCTGGCACTTTGGGAGGCTGAGGCGGGAGGATTGCTTGAGCCCAGGAGTTCGAGACCAGCCTGGGCAACATGGAGAGACCCCCCCATCTCTACAAAAATATAGAAAAATTAGCCAGGTGTGGTGGCACATGCCTGTGGTCCCAGTTAGCCGGGAGGCTGAGGTGGGAAAAATCACCTGAGTCTGGGAAGTTGAGGCTGCAGTGAGCCATGATCACACTACTACACTCCAGCCTGGACAATAGAGCGAGATCAGGTCTCACACACACGCATAAAAGGGTCGAAATTATTTAGTTTTCCTTATTTACTCTTGTAATGTGAGATATTATCCTTATATTTGAAATGTAATTCAGCATGGGTAGGTTCACACTAAATAATGGTGTCCTTTTACTTCATCGATAATTGAATGCTGGCAGTCCCCAAATTCAGCATTTTTAATTTTTTAAATTTTTATTTTTTTGAGAGAGGGCCTCTCTCTGTTGCCCAGACTACAGTGCAGTGGCATGATCTTGGTTCACTCCAACCCCTGCCTGCCAGGTTCAAACAATTCTTCTGCCTCAGCCTCCTGAGTAGATGGGATTACATACATGCACATCACGCCCAGCTAATTTTTTGTATTTTTAGTAGAGACAGGGTTTCACCATGTTGACCAGGCTGGTTTCGAACTCCTGACCTACAGTGATCTGTCTGCCTCGGCCTCCCAAAGTGCTGGGATTACAGGTGTGAGCCACCGCACCCAGCCTCAAATTCAGCATTTTGAGACCCGATTCGCTGTCCCCTCTTCCTTTGCAGAGTAAAGCTTTCTCTTTCATAGGAGTATGCTACCATGTGGTTTATTTTATTTGTATTTGGGAGTTTCCCATGTTTTTATTGACTATTTCATGCTAAGGGCTTTCAAAATAAGTAGACTTGTATTTTTTTCCCCGTAAATGGAATTCATCTTCTTTTATCTCAGTTATTCATTTCGTCCTTTGGCTATATTGCATGCTACATTATAATGGATGGCTATTGAATTCTTTATGTGAAAAAGATGAAATAGATTGAAAATTTAAAGGACTTCTTTTTTAATTGCATCTGAATATAAAAACAGGAGTTTAATTATTAAAAATGGTGGAAGAAAAGAATTAAAACAGTAAAATTGCTTAGCAAAGATTCTGTTTTATAATGCATTCAGATATAATTGGTGTCATAATGTGTAATTAACAGTCTTTGAAGTGTGAAGCTTAAGTTTGGGTGGATGAAGGACCTCTTAGGATGTGGGGATGCCTATACTTGTTCTTGAACAGTAGCACTTCCTTTTTCATTTTTGTTTTTGAGACAAAGTCTCGCTCTGTTGCCCAGGCAGGAATGCAGTGACACGATCTTGGCTCACTGCAACCTCCCAGCTCAAGCGATTCTCTAGCCTCAGCCTCTTAAGTAGCTGGGATTACAGGTGCCCACCACCACGCCCGGCTAATTTTTGTATTTTTAGTAGAGATGGGGTTTCACTATGTTGGCCAGGCTGATCTCGAACTCCTGAACTCAAGTGATCCACCTGCCTCAGCTTCGCAAAGTGCTGGGATTACAGTTGTGAGTCACCATGCCCGGCCTAGAACAGTGGCATTTCCGAAGTGGTGCACAGATTGTGGGGTTTTGTTATCTGCCTTTATGAGTGTGTGGTCGAAGGAGATGGTAAAAGAAAGGCTAGGACAGAGGATCATCCTCCGATGCTTGACCACCCACCCACTACTGTCTGGGGTTTGTCAGGGAGGAGGGGACAAACTCCTTAATATGGGCAGTGGCTTCAGCTTCAGATCTCAGGCTAACTTCCTGGGGAGTTGGAGTCTACAATGTGCCAGACTGGTCTGGAGCTTGCTGTTTAAAACCTGCAGAGGAGCCTTCTTGGTGCATTTTCTAGATCCACACCCCAGCCTGCGTGTGAGTCCCACATGGATCTTGTTGCCGTGCTGGCTGGGAATAATAAGTACGAGGAAAAGCACCCTGAGGAAAAAGAGGGGAAGAGAATGGAACCTCAGGCTGAGAGTCTCAGCACCCGTTTTTCCCATGCATCATCTGGCTCCAGTTGGCTCTGTGAAGAGTAGGAGACCAGAACGCTCGAGAACACAAAATATGAGAGAGAGCATAGCAGGCAGATCTGAGTTTACATTCACTATTACACTGGTCCAAAAGTTCCTTGCCCATTGCTCCCTCTGGCCAGGCTTCTCCTAGGTAGTGGATGTTCTTCATCACCCTCTGATGGTCCAATCCCAGAGTCCCAGCCTGTTGGAGAAAGTTATTAATAGCTTCACACCAGAGTTTCTGGTTGTGGACGCTATCTAGGGTGGGGTGGGGTGGGGTGGGGTGGGGAGGCAACACTGCCCAGCACCCTTACTGGAAAGAGACCACTAATAAACATCTGGGGCCTTTTCTTTTGAAGTAGCTTTTAGAGTGTGAATTCTTTGGAATATCTTCATCAATTGCAGATGTTTCTCTTTTTGGGTGTAAAATTTCAGTAAAATTCTTTTTTATTTTTTTGAGATGGAGTCTCGCTCTGTCGCCCAGGCTGGAGTGCAGTGGCGTGATCTCGGCTCACTGCAAGCTCTGCCTCCCAGGTTCACGCCATTCTTCTGCCTCAGCCTCCGGAGTAGCTGGGATTACAGGCACCTGCCACCACACCTGGCTAATTCTTTGTATTTTTAGTAGAGACGGAGTTTCACTGTATTAGCCAGGATGGTCTCCATCTCCTGACCTTGTGATCCACCCGCCTCGGCCTCCCAAAGGGCTGGGATTACAGGCGTGAGCCACTGTGCCCGGCCAAATTTCAGTAAAATTCTTAATTCAGTTGCCTCTCAGTTGGTTTTCTTCTTCATTCTTGTCTGCATAATGTCCATTCTCCACACAGTAGCTAGAGGGATCTAAATAGTTTGCATCCAGAAGTTTAAGACCAGCCTGGGAGACATAGCCAGACAATCTCTACAAAACAATAAAAAAAATTAGCCAGGCGTAGTGGCACATGACTGTAGTCCTAATTACTCAGGAGGCTGAGGTGGGAGGATCGTGTGAGCCTGGGAGATTGAGGCCACAGTGATCTTTGATCTGCAGTAAGCCTGGGCGGCAGAACAATACCCTGTCTCAGTCAATCAATCATTCAATCAATCAATAGCAATCAAGTCCCCTTACTCCTCTGGTTGAACTTCCAATGGCTTCCCATTATAGTTTGTTTGAAAGCCAGACTTTCTGCTGGGACTGGGAGGCCTGAAATGATTTGGTCCTGCCTCTCTCTCACCTCCTGTCCTCCTCATTTAGGGCACTTCAGATGCCTTCCTTCTGGGACTAGAATACAAGCACTGTGCCTCTGCTGCAGGCCTTCCCACTGCATGCCCCCAGTACTCTCCCTCCAAGCTCTGCCTGGCCAGCTATTCACTTCCTTCAGGTCTTGCTCAAATATCGCTTCCCCTGGCAGGCTTCCCTGAGAGCCTAAGCTGAAGTAGCGGCCCTCTCCCCACCCCCTCCCTCCCCTCCCCTTCCTGTCCCCGCTATGTTCTCATCATGGCACTCACGGCCATCTGACTCTTTCTGATGGATGTATTCATTGTCGGTTGCTCCCATTAGAGTAAAGAGTTCCCAAGGATGCAGGTGCCCATTGTCTAAATCAGTGCAGGTGCTGTCATTCAGAGACAGGTCTGCTAAGCGGGTAAATTCTTCAGCTGGACAGTGTCTGGTAAGTACAGTTTCCCAAGATGAACACATTGAGGGAATAGTTCAGATTCAGAAATATATATCGTGGTCTATCTTGGTAACAAAACCAAACCAGGACAGTTTTCTTTTTTCTTTTTTTTTTTTTTTTTTGAGATGGAGCTTTGCTCTTGTTGCCCAGGCTGGAGTGCAATGGCGTGATCTTGGCTCACTGCAACCTCCGTCTCCCAGGTTCAAGCGATTCTCCTGCCACAGCCTTCTGAGTAGCTAGGATTACAGGCGCCTGCCCCCTATGGCCAGCTAATTTTTGTATTTTTAGTAGAGACGGGTTTCACTATGTTGGCTAGGCTGGTCTTGAACTCCTGACCTCAGGTGATCCACCCACCTTGGCCTCCCCAAGCGTTGGGATTACAGGCGTGAACCACCGCACCTGACTGATTGTTTTCTTATCGAACCTCATGTGTTAGGGTAGCCCACAGTGTGGAGGATTGTAACACGGAATGTCTGACTTCCTGTGGCTTCAGGCCTCAGTAGCCTCCCAAGTCCCCTTGGCCTAGTACCGTTGCACTTGGGTAACAAGGGGACTTGCCTGTCTCAGGATCTCTCCGTTTCTGAACTGCTGACATTGTGGGCTGGATAATTCTTTGTGGTGCATTCTGTGCCAAGTTTTGAAGGATGTTTCAGCTCAGCCTTGGCCTCTTCCCTGTAGAGGTCAGGACACCCTCCTAGTTGGGACAACCAAAATGTCCCCAGACATTGCTAAATGACCCCTGGAGGCAGGAGGTTGGGGGACATAAGATCACCCTGGTTGAGATCCACTGGTTTAGTGAAACACCTGCATACCCAAGGTTCCACCATTAACCTTTTACACCATTCTTTATCATTTACCTATTAGTGTGGCTGAGATTTGCTAATGTATAAGAAAGTGCTTTGAAACATAGCGTGTTACTCAAATTTAGATATGTTGATGACTGAAGTTTTCTTTTGTCATCTATGTTTGTGGTCTCCATTCCTTTGTTATCGTTGTCTTACTTTTCATTTGTCATTTATGAAATATTTGCCCCCTAACCAGAATACTGTTCTTCACTTATATATTTAAGTGTGTTTGATACTTAAAATCACAGAGAAAGTCTTGACTGGAAGGAATCTCGAGAGACCTTTGGGCAAACAGTAAATATCCTGTTAATGTTCTTGTCATTGCTGTCATTATCGTGATCTTTCTGAATCCCTTTAATTTAAAGATGAGGAAGCTAAGAGGGACAGTGGTGCACCCAAATCTTGGTTAATGGTAGAGCAATGACCGTCTGGGTGTTTCTGTGGAATTTACTTGCACTTTTGTTTTCTGTGAAGTTGGTGCTGGAATTAGCAGAGCTCTCTACCTCCTCCACTGAGCTCCCTGCCGGAGCCTGAACATAAAGTGCCGTATTCTGGGCCCATGGAAGATGTCTTAATAAAAAATTTTCTTAAAAAAAAAATGATCAGGGAGGAGACATGGGGAGTCAGTGAAAAGGAGGGAGAGAAGAGCATCTTAAACTGCAAAGATGTTGGACTGGAAAAGGAAAGCTATGAAAAACAATCTGTGGAAGGAACTGAAGAGTCAAATCAACCAAGTGCAGTTTTGGATCTTGTATGGATCCTGATTTGAACACGACAACTGTGAGAGAAGGAGAGAGAGGGAGACAAAATCAGGGACATATAACCAGGGAATGGTTAATTGGTGGTGTTAAGGATTTTTGGGGGCTGGGTGGGTACGATGATGTTTAGTAAAAGGTCCTTCTCTTTTAGAAATAAATGTTGAGGTATTAATGGATGATGGAATAGGATGCTTATTTTCTTCAAAATAAATAAGCCAGTGTTGGGGAAGTATAGCGAACTAGGATTGAATAGTTGAAGCCATATTGTGAGTCTATGGGGATTACGCACCTATCATAAAACATTTCCAAGTAAAAACTTTTAAAAACATGAACGTTGATCAACTGTAGTACATCACAAACCTCTTTGCAACCTAAAACAATAAAGAAAGAAACAGTGTGAGAAAATTGCCAACTTTTTCATCTTATCTTAAAGAATCTTCCAAATGCAGCAGACGTTTCCCAGTTTTTCCTGGCAAAGGCCCTTTGCCCTGAGTGACAAGCGGATATGGGAACAGGAGCTCGAGGAAGCTCACCCTTGCCAGGGCGGCAGGGAGGCTGCTGATCCTCATGCACCTGCCCCCAGGTTCCACCTGGTCCCAGGTTCCGCCAGGTATGACCCTCTCTGTGCCAGCAGAGAACGCACAGTGTCCCTGCAGAGCTGATGGGAGGGTCTTCCTTCCTGAGCCTCCTCCGTCTCTCCCGCACCCTTCCAGAAATGATCTGTGGACCAACCTCTCTTTTTTTGCAAATGTTTTATTCTTCAGATAATATACAAATTTTAAACAGTCACAGGAAGATGAGAATATAATGCAAAAGAGATTTCTCTTCCAACAACCCCCTTCTGGAACCACTTGAGTGTGGTGACATATTGACCCTCTGCTACTCTGGAATTCTCGGCCTGTGCTTCCCACAACCAGGAACGTTCTCCTACGTAATCACAAGGTAGCCATTGATATCCAGAAATTAACACGGACACATTACCACCCTCTAGTCCTCAGACCCCAATCAGATTTCTCCTGTTGTTCCTGGAATGTCCTTTATAAGCAAAAGGATCTAGTTCAGAATCACGCATCACATGTAGTGGTTTCCTTCAATTGAGATCAGTTCCTCAGTTTTTCCTTGACAGCCATGATTTTCCTTAACACTTCTGAGGATGGCAGGCTATTGTTGTTGTGTTCTAGAAGATTCCTCAAGTTTGGTCTGCCTGATAATTTTCTCACGATTACAATCTGGTTCTGCATTTTTGGCAGCAGTGTCACAGAATTGCTGTGTTCTAGCGCTTCCCATCTGGTGGGCCAGATTTTGAGCTGTTCTACTATTAACTCGTAGTTTACTGTGTCTTGTTCAGTGGCCTGTATTCCATTACTCTCATTCTACTAAAAGTACAAAAATTAGCCGGGCGTGGTGGTGGGTGCCTGTAGTCCCAGCTCCTCAGGAGGCTGAGGCAGGAGAATAGCTTGAACCCGGGAGGTGGAGGTTTCAGTGAGCTGAGATCGCGCCACTGAACTCCAGCCTGGGTGACAAGAGTGAGACTCTGTCTCCAAAATAAAAAAAAAAAATTAAAAAATAAAAAATAAAATTATTTTGATGCTCATATTGCCACTCATCTGGCTGAGAGCAGCTTGTTTCTTTGTGCTATCATTCTTTGAGTACTTCCTTACTTTCTAGCCTATGTTCTAGGCTCTTTTTTTTTTTTTAACCTGGATTTTCACTCTTGTTGCCCAGGCTGGAGTGCAATGGTGCGATCTCGACTCACTGCAACCTCTGCCTCTTGGATTCAAGCAATTCTCCTGCCTCAGCCACCCAAGTATCTGGGATTACAGGCATGTGTCACCATGCCTGGCTGATTCTGTATTTTTAGTAGAGGTGGGGTTTCTCCACGTTGGTCAGGCTGGTCTCGAACTCCTGACCTAGGTGATCTACCCCCACTCAGCCTCTCAAAGTGCTGGGATAACAGGCATGAGCCACCGCACGTGGACTCTAGGCTCATCTTATTCTTTGCTTGCCCCAGCAGGGGAACCAGCCATTTCTCTAAGGAGTCGTGGTTTCTTTTAGTTGACACTGGGACATAGAAACCAAAATCTGGGCTTAAGGTGTGCTCATTGCTTATTGAGGAGTCACTGTCCCTAGACGCTCACTAGGGAGTTACATCTTCACACACATGAGTTCACACTGATGCCTTCAATTCTGATTCAGCTCCACAAGGTTCATTCTAGTTTTCTCCTTTTCCACATTTAAATGGTTTCTCCAGCAAGCAAAACTCTGGTGCCCATTATCCTTCATATCTTTACTTATTTGGTCAATTGGCATGTATGTAACCAATGTCCCTTTCCTGGCTCTACCTCCTCCCACGTGCATGCCCTCCTTGTCATGCTTGGCTTGGACACGTGTAGTGGGCTGCTGTTCCACATGGCCCCTTCCTCACCTTGCTGGGTCGGGTTGGACACCCTACTCAGTGACACCATGGCCTCCCCTTCCTGTGTGAACGCCTACCTTGCTCTGGCCCATGTTAAGACTTCAGGAATGGATTGCTAGGAAAGGAGAGTTTTTGTTTTATACATATATAAAAAAGATCATAGTATACATGTTGTTTTCTGACATGCTCTTAAAATTTTTAACCTTATGAAATCTCATGGGCATCTTACTATAGTAATACATGTAGACCCATCTCATTGCTTAATGACTGCCTTGAACCATTCAGTAAATATTTTCCTGAGCACGTGTTTTGTGCTATGTATTGTTCTGAACTCTTGGAATTTATCAGCAAAAAATACAGACAAAAATCGGTCTTTGTGGAGCTTGCATTCTAGCAGGGGGAGACAGAAAACAATCAACATAACAAACAGTCAATCTTATAGCATGGCAGAAGCTGATAAATGGTCTGGATAAAAGTACAGCAGCTCGTGAGGTAACTGAAGTGCAGTTAAAAATACATTGGTTAGGGTAGGCATTTATGGGAAAGGCTTTGGGCAAACAATGGAAGAAAATGTGGCTATGGAGGAAGAGCATTCTGGGAAGAGGTAATAACAGCTCGTGCTGGAGTGGGAGCAACAGAAATGTGGCCAGTGTGCCTGGACCAGGCTGAGCAAGAAGGAGCATATAGAAGGTTCAGTGAGGTCAAGCACGGCAGGTCATGTCGGTCTTTGTAGCACATTTATTTTACCCCCTTTTTTGTCCATTTCCTTTTTAACCCATGGAAATGTATTCATTTTACTGCACTTTCTTTTTTTTTATTATTTTTAAATTTTTATTTATTTATTTATTTGGAGATGGAGTCTTGCTCTATTGCCCAGGCTGGAATGCAGTGGCGCAATCTCACTGCAACCTCTGCCTCCCAGGTTTAAGTGATTCTCCTGCCTCAGCCTCCCGAGTAGCTGGGACTAGAGGCGGGTGCCATCACGCCCGGCTAATTTTTGTATTTTTGTAGACATAGAGTCTCGCCATGTTGGTCAGGCTGGTTGTGAACTCCTGACCTCATTATCCGCACATCTTGGCCTCCCTGCTGGGATTACAGGCGTGAGCCACCGTGCCCTGCCCCCTGGCTTCTTAATGGCTGTCAGCTGGAGGTCACCTCAGCGCTTAGAGGCCATTCTCACTACCTGTAGACACCCGCAGTTCCTGCCACACAGCCCCTTCACAGGCAGTTCCAACATGGCAATTTTCTATTTTTCTTTTTCAGTTGACCCTTTCCTCTACCACTAAAAAGCAGCTTTATTGCTAAAAAGCAATCCGTTTATTTAGAGATTCTCTTCCTAGGCAACTTTAAGTTTTTCCACTGCCATAGCACCACTCTATTTTTCACTTTCAGTCTTCAAACACTTTTTTCAGGAGAGTCCTCATCACTATCTGTTCCTGCTTCTTTATCCTCTCCAATGAGAACATCCAATGTATCTCCCACTTTGACTATGCTATTTTTCTTTCATAACTTTTCCCCATTCAGCCTGAGTTCACCTTTGTAGAATGCATCTTCCGCTTGGTTTCTCCCAATATCTAGGCCTGTCTTCAGGACATCATCGTACTGAAAAAACTGCACTGCTTTTTCCAGGTCTCGATAGCCTTTGACTATATTAGGGTCATCCTCAAGCTCCTCTCCTGCTCACTCGTCTCCTCATGATCGCTTTCTTCATCAGAGCCCTCTTCATCTTCTACTTTTTGTGGTGACTTTGTAGTAGATTTATTAGAGCTTTTATTACTTTTGAGTTTTATGGAAAAGGGAAAAATATATTCTGGAGATATTAAAAGCCTTGAGAATTTCAGTGAGAAGATATTATGGATAAGTCTTTTATAATTTGGTGCATGTAACTTAGTGCTGTATTGATTCCAGGAAGTACAGAGTTTGTGTGACGAAGGTGTCCTTGGAGAACACCCCAGAGTCCAATCCAGGTATCTGGCTTTCTTAAAACACTGACAAGCAATTCGATGCTAGTCATAGCCATGGCGCTTATAACCTTTGTTGTTGTTGTTGTTGTTGTTGTTGTTTTGAAATAGGGTCTTGCTCCGTGGCCCAGGCCAGAGTGCAGTGAGCAGTTTGGCTCGCTGCAGTCTCCGCCTCCTGGGCTCAAGCAATTCTCATGCCTTAGCCTCCCCAGTAGCTGGGACTATAGGTGTGTGCCACCATGCCTGGCCAACTTTTTGTATTTTTAGTAGAGACAGGATTTCATCATGTTGGCCCGGCTGGTCTTGAACTCCTGAACTCGGCAGTTTGCTTTTTTCAAGGTCCAGCCTACTTAGATGAAGTCTTACATAATGAAATATCATCTGTGGAGTGACATCCCATCATTTTGTCATGTCCTGCCTTCTTTCAAGGGGAGGGGTTATGTTATATAAGAAACATGGATCATTTGGGATCGATCACCTTAGGATGTGCCCTCTGTAAGGTGGTCTGCCAATCTTGGAAGTTCAACCT
The DNA here is from genome assembly GCF_002776525.5 of Piliocolobus tephrosceles. Classification (NCBI taxonomy): domain Eukaryota; kingdom Metazoa; phylum Chordata; class Mammalia; order Primates; family Cercopithecidae; genus Piliocolobus; species Piliocolobus tephrosceles. The sequence goes on from NC_045452.1 coordinate 47,613,476, forward strand.
GAGACTCAAACTCACTGTTTTTGCTCTTCCAACTTCTTCATCTCTATTAGCATCACCTCCAGTCTTCCAGCCATGGGATTTTTAGTCTGGGTGTTAGCACTGACCCTTCTTTTTCTTTGTCATTTTCAGTATCCTTGCATTTATGAAGTACTCTCAAATTTTCCTGGGCATGTCCTTTGTAAACCATCTTCCTAAACACTAGTTTTTGTATCTCTCACTCTCTCTCTTTCTCTTTCTATATGTCTCTGACACACACACACACACACACACACACACACACACACACACACGCTTTCACTCTGTCTGGTACTGAGTTTCTCCCAGAGCCTATTGCTTAGTGTTGGCTTAATTGTCCACCCTTTTCTCTATGAACAAATTGCTTCACTTCCACATTTCTGCTGTGTTGGTTCGGAGCTTGTCCGTCCTTCCTGGGACGTCCTTGGCCACATTTCCCATTACCCCTCCCAAGCCTCTGCGTTTGCTCTTTCCCTGAACTGCAGACTCTGGTCCACTTAGGCCCAGTGCCTTTCTTTACGTTAGGATCATCAGGGTCATTGAAATTGGATTACTCAGCCATGTGTAGACTTGGCTAACTTCCCTCTATGCAGTGTGTATATATACATCTATAAAAGGAATGCGGGGTGAATTATCTGAATTTAAAAATTCATGAGAAAAATATGATAATACTAAATCAAACATGCTGCTGTTTGGCAGCCGGAGTCACCAAGCCCTCCTGTCCCTGTGGCCAACTCTGCCGGTGGCTGGGCAGCTTGGTATTAGCCAGTGTGATGGATGGCGCTGTGGCAAGCCTGTGGCTCCATGGGCTGGCGGCGCCTGTGGCTCTGGGCCTGATTTACACTGGCCTCGGAGCCGCATATCACTCCACGGGATGACGAAGATGCTGGGGCCTGTCCTAGAATGTGGGAACTCAGCCATATCCATCCAGAACGAACCTTTGTTTTTCCTCTGAGAATCTCAGTTTGGCTTCTTAGCTTAATTGACTACTAGGTGGATTAGGAGCTGCTTAATGAATTCTGAAGCCCACAAGGACTGTTTTGATGGACTCTTGATATGATTTGACTGTGTCCTCACCCAAATCTCATCTTGATTTGTAGCTCCCGTAATTCCCACATGTTGTGGGAGGGACCTGGTGGGAGGTAATTGAGTCATGGGGGTGGATCCCTCTGTACTGTTATCGTGGTAGTGAATAAGTCTCGCGAGATCTGATGGTTTTAAAAGGGGAAACCCTTTTCACTCGGCTCTCATTCTCTCTGGCCTGACATCAATGTAAGACGTGCATTTCACCTTCCGCCATGATTGTGAGGCCTCCCCAGCGATGTGGAACTGTGAGTCCATTGCACTTTGTTCTTATAAATTACTCAGTCGCAGGTATGTCTTTATCAGCAGCATGAAAACAGACTAATACAACTATCAAGGAGGGAAGAGAGTCCCCCTGTCCCCCTGGTGCCTCTGTGGGTCAGTGCTGTCCTTCACTGAGGTCCTTTGAGTATGTGCTCTGCATTTTCCCAGGCCCAGGAAAGCAGTATGCAGGGAGAAAGCACCTGTTCTGCCTTGAAGAATCTGAGATCTGGGTGGGAGGCAGGGTGCCCAGGGGCGGGAATGACACTTCCTAACAATAGAGCTACAGGAGGAGCTGGCACCGTTACACACGACCTGCTTCTTGCAGAAAGTCAAGGAAACATTCCAAGAAACATCTTGGATGTGCTTCTCTTTGGAATATGAGAGAGAAGCACTGTTGTTTCTGTAGGGAAGTTGGATGGGGCCTCCTGGGCCCTTTCAGAGCTTCTCTCTGAAAAGAGGTAATTTGGAGGATTCTAGTTATGATAGGATACAGAGTTGTCTTGTATATTCTGGGAAGAAGGGAAATTGCATCTTGCCTTTGTCCAATAACAGGCAGTGGGGAAAAGGGTAGCAATGCTTTCAGGGCCCAGGAGGCCTGTTTGTTGCAGCTGCACGATTCACGAGCAGCTCCTTCCATTATCCCTTATGTTCTGCGGGGAGGGAAGAGGCAAGGCCAGTTATGTGGTTGCTGCCTGATTATTGGCCTGGCTGCCCAAAGAAGTCCCCCAGACCTCTCTGGTCTCCCTTTCCACCAACCTGCCAGGCATTTGCTTTCCTGCCTAATTCAATTATGCTTCAGTGTGAACATTTTCTGCCTAAGCTTGGTCAATCTGCAGGGACCTCTCTTGGTACCTGACGTAGTCAGTTGTCTGACTGCAAATCCGTGTCTACCCTGGATAGAAAGAAAAGGGAGTTGTGACAGTTGCCAGGAAGATTTCTCCGTGGAAGTGGCTGGTGTTTTTCTGGGCAGAAACTTTGTGGAGGAAAAAGGCATTTAATTAAAAAACAGACCGGGCACAGTGGCTCCCGCCTATAATCCCAGCCCTTTGGGAGGCTGGGCGGGTAGATCACCTGAGGTCATGAGTTCGAGACCAGCCTGACCAACATGGTGAAACCTTATCTTTACTAAAAATAAAAAACCAGCTGGGTGTGGTGGCGCCTGCCTGTAATCCCAGCTATTTGGGAGGCTGAGGCAGGACAATCGCTTGAACCTGGAAATTGGAGGTTGCAGTGGGCTGAGATTGTGCCACTGTATTCCAGCATGGGAGACAGAGCAAGACTCTGTCTCAAATAAATAAATAAATAACAAAACAAAACAAAAAGAACTATGACTGTTTTTTTTTGAGCACCTTGTATGTGTCTGGTATTGAGCTAATTCCTTAGTATCTGTTGCTTCTTTCTCATCTCATAATGATCCTGGCCGGCCATGGTCCCTCATGCCTGTGATCCCAGCACTTTGGGAAACAGCACTGTGAGGATCACTTGAGCCCAGGAGTTCAAGACCAGCCTGGGCAACATGGTGAAACCCCATCTTTACAAAAAATACAAAAATTAGCTGGATGTAGTGACTCCTGCCTGTAGTCCCAGCTACTCGGGAGGCTGAGGTGGGAGGATCACCTGAGCCTGGGAAGTTGAGGCTGCCGTGAGCCATGATGGCACCATGATACTCCAGCCTGGGCGACAGAGTGACCCTGTCTCAGAAAAAAAAAAACCAAAACAAGCCAATCCTAGCAGGTAGGCAGTGTTATATTTGCTGTTGCAAATGGGGAAACTGACGTTGGGAGAGGTCAAATACCTAAGCCACAGGGACTTGCAGAAGTAAATGCCAGGGGACTCCACTTGGTAGAGCTGGACTTTCTGACCCAAAACCCATGCCTATAATTTGGGGATTTGCCATCCTGTCTTGTAGAGGTTCTGAGAGCTGCCCCAGTTCTGATTGTGGAGTCTTGAGTGACAGGGAAGTTGCAGCCTGAGGTCTGTGGTGGAGCTGGGAAGGAATATTTGCAAGGCACTGCCATGCTCAGCACCTTCTTTGGGCTTCTCCAAGTTGCACTTCTTCTTCTTTTTTTTTTTTTTTTAAATTGAGATGGAGTCTCACTCTGTCACCCAGGCTGGAGTGCAGTGGCACAATCTTGGCTCACTGCAGTCTCTGCTGCCTAGGCTTGAGCAATTCTCGTGCCTCAGCCTCCCGAGTAGCTGGGACTACAGGCACGCAATACCATGCCCGGCTGATTCTTTTATATTTTAATAGAGATGGAGTTTTGCCATGTTGGCCAGGCTGGTCTCAAACGCCTGATCTCAGGTAATCTGCTTGCCTACAGCTCTCAAAGTGCTACGATTACAGGCATGAGCCACCACACCTGGCCTCCAAGTTGCACTTCTAATTTAGATTTTGTCATCTAATCTTGATCAATATAGATGTTTTAGGAGTGACCAGTGATCCTTATGTGTTTTTGTTGGGGCCTATTACACAGTGAGTGCTGTGGTGGTTAATTTTATGTGTCAACTTGACTGGGCCACAAGGTGCCCAGATACCTGGTCAGATATTCTGGTTGTTTCTATGAGGGTGTTTTTGGATGAGGTAAACCTTGAAATCAGTAGACTGAGTGAAAGAGATTGGCCTCGTCTCTCCTCATCTCCTTTTAGCTGAAGGCCTGAATAGAAAAAAACTGGCCCTACCCCTGAGTGAGGGGGAATTTGTCCTGCCTGACGGTCTTTGGAGCTGGGACATCAGTTTTTCCCTCCTGCTTTTGGTCTTGGGCTGGAACTCCACCATTGCTCTCCTAGTTCTCCAGTTTGCCAACTGCAGATCTTCAGATGTGTTAACCTCCATAATCATACAAGCCAATTCCTTATAATAAATATCTTTATGCAGATATATACATGTGTGTTGTGCATGTATGTACATATGTATGGATTCTGTTTCTCATGAGAACCCTGACTAGTACAAACACTCATCCCTAGTCACTGTCCGCCTCCTCATTTCTCAGGCTGGCAGGCATCTGACCAAAATTCCTGCAGATGCTTCAGGGAAACACGTGAGCCACAGTCTCTTCGCTTCCATTTGCTTTTGCCCCTCTTATCTCCGAACTCACAGCTCAGTTTTTAACACATTCAGATCATTCTCATATTCTTCCTCCTTTATTCTAATTTATTGATCTTAAGAGAATTTCTTTCCTCTTTCTCTGCTTTCTCCATTTTTCTTTCCTTTTTTCCTTCCCCTTGCTTCTCTTCCTTTTTTTTTTTTTTAAATCTTCTCGAGATAGAGTCTTGCTCTGTTGCCCAGGCTGGAGTGCAGTGGCATGAACACAGCTTACTGCAGATTTGACCTCCTGTGCTCAAGCAGTCCTCAGCCTCCTGAGAGCTGGGACTACAGGTGTACACCACTACACCCCGCTAATTAAAACAAATTTTTTTCCCAGTTGCTAGCAGCTATAGTAAAATGAAGAAAGAAAAATTGTGTAGAGTTGGGGTTTCCCTTTGTTGTTGAGGCTGGTCTCGCACTCCTGGACTCAAGTGATCTCCTTCCTCAGCCTCCCAAAGTGCTCGGATTACAGGTGTAAGCCACTGTGCCTGGCCTACTTTTCTGTGTTATTATGCTACCCTACCCTGTCCTACCTTAAGGCCCACAATGGCCATAATAATTGTGGTTCACAGTGGTAAGAATAATACTGATACCATTTGTCTTAACACAAAATCCCTCACACTAAACAAAACCAATGGTTTTGCAAACCAGAATTGCCAAGAATGTCTCCAGCCACCCTACTTTCTTCAAAGTAAATCTTCTTTTCTTTAAGATGAATAAAGTATTCCTATTTGAGCTTTACTGTTTTGCATTTACTGCAAGATTTGCAACTTTTCTGTGCTTAGCATTTGTTTTCACTGAAGATGTGCAGCACATCAATAACATTTTGCACGAAAAGACTGTGGTGGGTTGGCTGAGAGTGGCCTGGCGGCTGCTATGGTGCCTGCCACTGTGGCTAGAGGTCTTCCTTGTTCTATTTCCTGTTTGTGGTGAGTGAATATCTCTCATCGTTATGTCAGGGACGTATGCTTTGTGTTTCTTTTCTGTTTTCTTTGCCTTCTCTACATCTTTTGTATTCATACTTCATCACTCTCCCTGGCCTTCCCTCAGTAGTGCCCATAAACGTTGACCTTGCAGTTCACCATGAAAACCAGTGTGTAAGGTTTCACTGGAAGCTCAGTGTGCTCTCTGAAAGTGATCATCTGTGAATCTTAGCGTGAGACAGATGGAATTACGCATGCTGGCTGCTGCCTATGCCCCTAGAATGGCTGTTTGGGTCATGAGGCATGATGTAGCCACGACTTACATACCTATCTTAAGTAGAAAGCAGCTGGAGCTTGCTTCTGTTTTTCAGCTGCAGAAATTCCAGCCAATGGTAATGTTAGTTAAAAAATGAACACAATGGCGGGGCTAGGTGGCTCACGCCTGTCATCCCAGAACTTTGGGAGCCTGAGGCAGGTGGATCACCTGAGGTCAGGAGTTCAAGACCAGCCTGGCCAACATGGTGAAACCCTGCCTCTACCCAAAATACAAAAATTAGCCAGGCATGGTGGCGGGTGCCTGTAATCCCAGCTACTTGGGAGGCTGAGGAAGGAGAATAGCTTGAACCTGGGAGGTAGAGATTGCAGTGAGCCAAGATCATGCCACTGCACTCCAGCCTGGGCAACAATAGCAAAACTCCATCTCAAAAATAAAAAAATAAATAAAGTAAAAACAAACATAGTCCTCAAAAAACCAAAAGCAAAACCATGAAAGCAACCTTTCCAAAACCCAAACGTTAAAATACAACCAACAAACCCCAATCTCTCCTTTTTCGTCTCTCCTCCGCTCCTCCCCCTGGCTGTACTCATGTCCCTGAGTCAGAGAGGGCTGTTAAAATTTAATGGGTATAGTCTGACCCAGGAAACAATGGATGATAGTCTTGAATAAACTCTTGAATTTTACAAGGATTGGGGATCTCCTGGGTCTCCCGATGAAGAGAACAGGTCTTTGGATACTGCCTGCAGTTTGAGTGCCTGAGATTTCTGCAGGGTAGGCAGTGAGAGGTGAGCATTTGGCATGATAGAATTCTATGCAGTCACCAGTGGGCTGTGTCTCTATTAATTGGAATTATAGACATCAAGAATGGCAAGTGGGAATATAACATCTCCTGGATTTGTCAGATTATTTTCCACAAAGTTTGGAACTTACATAAAGGAGTCTTTTGGAGTGGCCATTGTCCCTCTTTCAGCAAAACCAGAGGAAATGTCATACAGAAGAACTGTGGTTAAAGAACATTCTGGAAGACACCCATATTAAACAGAGTAAGGCTGGTCTTAGCATTACAGAAGGTTGAAGCCAGCAGGGGCATAGTAATACAATGGGCCTAGATTGTTTATTTCATAGATTTAAAAACAAAACCTGAGGCCTTGGAGTTTCCATGTCTTGCTCAAAGTCACAATTCACTCATCACCATAGCCTGTTTCTCACATTAGCCTGCGACATTCGGTATTGTATCTCATATGCTAGGAGACATTCCCACAGAAACATTATCTACTTGTTACTGGTCGTAAAATTGCCTACTTCTAAAGCAGTACTTGTCTTTGCATTCTGTTCTTCCTTCCTTCCTTTTTTTTTTGAGATGTAATTTCGCTCTTGTTGCCCAGGCTGGAGTGCAATGGCGCGATCTCAGCTCACTGCAACCTCTGCCTCCCAGGTTCAAGCAGTTCTCCTGCCTCAGCCTCCCAAGTAGTTGGGATTACAGACACGTGTGACCACTCACGGCTAATTTTGTATTTTTAGTATAGATGGAGTTTCACCATGTTGGTCAAGCTGGTCTCAAACTCCTGACCTCAGGTGTTCCGCCCACCTCGGCCTCCCAAAGTGCTGGGATTACAGGCGTGAGCTACCGTGCCTGGCCTGCATTCTCCTACTTCTTTTTTTTTTTTTTTTTTTTTTTGAGACGGAATTTCGCTCTTGTTGCCCACGCTGGAGTGCAATGGGGTGCGACCTCCACTCAACGCAACCTCTGCCTCCTGGGTTCAAGCAGCTCTCCTGTCTCAGCCTCCCGAGTAGCTGGGATTACAGGCATGCACCACTATGCCCGGCTAATTTTGTACTTTTAGTAGAGACAGGGTTTCTCCATGTTGGTCAGGCTGGTCTTGGACTCCTGACCTCAGGTGATCTGCCCGCCTCAACCTCCCAAAGTGCTGGGATTACAGGCGTGAGCTACCGTGCCCGGTCTCTCTTATTTCTTAGAAAAGTTTGCTGACTTTTAAAAAAAATTGTCACAAATTTAATGGCAGACTGCAGTTCTTTGGATATTGGATCATTATTTGCTGAGGTCTTGATAATTAGTCCAGTCTCATTTCCCTCAAGCTGACGAATTTTGCTTCATGCCTTTTGGAGAATGTAAGTATGAAATTAATATTGTAACAATTTGTCATCTATCCCTCATTTTTTTTCTACTAAAGTCCCAGAGCACAAACATGAAATTCATCAGATCAAACCCCTTATACTTAAAAACCGTTATGGCATTCTAGATATTTCACCCCTCCTTTGAAATATAATGCAATAAGGAATTTAGCAGAAACTTTTAGTAGAAATTTACTGATTTATTTTTAAATCAGGAAGCTGTATTTCTCAACAGCTGTTTTCTTGTGTGGTTGCAGGCTGACTCAGCGCCACGCTGTGAACGACAGAAAAGCCAGTGCGGATTCTAAATTTTAGTGCTTCCACTTAAAGAGTGCATTAAAGTTGTTTGATAACTGCTGCTGTAATTTCCGTGGGACAGCTTATCTTTAATGCTGTTCATATAAACACCAGTCCCGCTGCTGGGAGCTACAGAGGTTAGGATTGATTTTCATGAAATTTTTTACTTAATGAAATCTCATCAATTTCTATCCTCCTGGATATTTTAATTTGAGACCAAGGAGGGTCTAAGGATGAACTGCAGCTTTGCTTTGGCTTTTGAGAGGCTGCCTCCCATGAGGTTCAGCTTTTATGAAACATGTTGTAAATGACTTGAACGGAAGCCAGCTCTGTCTGATGTTTTATATTACGTAACCAGTCAGATTTATGTTGCATACAATGAATTTCAAATCCCAGTTTTTAGGGATCTGCAGGGGGCATAGGGATGCCTGAGCTTATTTGAGAATGAAAACTTGGAAAAACACAATAGTTCAGGGCTCATTGTTGAAACCATGGCTGTAAAATATGATTCTTTTTGCCTCTGATAAACATCAGAAATTATATTTCAGAAGCTAAAAGAGATTCACCACTGCTGGACCACAGGAGTCGGATATCAGGGATTTTATTCCAGTGGTGGGTGGTGGTGGCTGTGGGTCAGGTGAGATTTCTTACATGAGGGCATTTAAACTGGTCCTTGATGGTCAAGGAGGACTTCAACAGGCAGATTTGCAAGGAAAGGCAAGAGAGGCTAAAAAGCAGAAGAATGCATCAGAGGAATATTAACACTTAGATCTGCATGATAATGTTTAAAAAACCGTTAAAATATCAGATCTTTCCTTAAAAGGAAAAGAATGATACCACTGACATGTAGCTACAAGGTCCGTAGACTCTGAACCCAGTTCTACACAGCATTTTGGGTTATGGGTGCATCTCTAACTGTCTTGTGGGAGGAGGTTGCCTTCCCCACTTCCCATGCCTTTATAATATCTGGGGAGCTGGCCCTGATATGTCTGTTCATTATTTCTTGTCTGTTACTAGGGGGTTTAATTATTCCCAATGACCAAAAGCAGCTGGGGAGTCCAACAGGCCCGGCGTTATCCCACGTTGGGCACTTCTGTAACCCATTCCTTTCCATCCTCTTTTCCCTTTGTCTTTTCCGAGTTAAAGTTGTAAAATAAAACTCCGCAGTCTAAGGTTTCTACTTTTCAGGCAGATATGCTCTCTGCGGAAATTGCTTCAAGGCAGTTCAAAGTTGCTCTCAATCCTGTGTAACATGTACGGAGAGCCGCATTGCAATTTAATACACTAGTTCATTGAAACACTGGATCCAACCTGACCAATCCCTGGGGACTTCTTCAGGTCCTGGCTGTCCCATATTTGCCTGTGTGACCGGTGCATGGTCTTTGTTCTTCCTCAGCTTATTTTTCTTTCTAAATCTTAATGAGCTGGTTAAAGACAGAATTCCAGAGCCCTACCTTGACAATAATTCCTTCCTTGATGAAACCATAGTCAGGCTCCTCTGAGCCCTCTTTTTGACTAGGGTGTGGCCCTGGCCCCATCCTCTCTTTGGCCTGTCCAGTCCAGTCTTAGCAAAGAATCCTGCTAGGTTATCCTCTCATTCTTGATATCTGACCACCCTTGATCATCTGATTGAGTTCCTCATTTTCCACCTTTGATGTGTAAGTCCTTGGCCTGTCTTTAGCAAGAATTCTATTAGGCCAGTTGTGCAAGAGTGCAAGAATCTCCCAGCTGGGCTCGGTGGCTCACGCCTGTAATCCCAGTGCCTTGGGAGGCTGAGGCGGGCGGATCACTTGAAGTGAGGAGTTCCATACCAGCCCGGCCAACATGGTGAAACCCTGTCTCCACTAAAAATAAAAAAATTAGCTGGGCATGGTGGCGTGTGCCTGTAGTCTCAGCTACTCGGGAGGCTGAGGTGGTAGTGAGCCGAAATGGTGCCACTGCACTCCATCCAGCCTAGGCAACAGAGGGAGACTCCATTTCAAAAAAAAAAAATCCCCCTACTCCTGATGTTTCCTCTTAGTAATTGTCCATCGACTGACTCTGTCAGCTTTGCTCCTTGTCTGTATTGTCCTTGCTGTGTTTGGAGTTGAGCTTGATCTCTTTTCCCTGTTATAATACCGATATATATATATATAATTAAACATATATATATGTTTGTTTTTGAGATAGGGTCTCATTTCATTGCTCAGGCTGGAGTGCAGTGGCACTGTCTCAGCTCACTGTAATTCCTACCTCTTAAGCTCAAATGATCCTCCCACCTCAGTCTCCTGAGTAGCTGGGACTCCAGGCATGTGCCACCCTACCTGGCTAATTTTTTTTTTTTTTTTAATGATGGGGTTTCATCATGCTGCCCAGGCTAGTCTTGAACTCCTGGGCTCAAGTGATCCACCCACCGTGGCCTCCCAAAGTACTAGGATTACAGGCATGAGCCACCATGCTCAGCCAGTAGTTTTGAATTAAGTCTTTGTTACTCTTTTAACAAGTGTCAATTTTTTTCTTCAGTGACCTCCAGATCTTACTTGCTATGTCTAAGACCGGAAGTTAGGTAGGGAAGGCTCACTCCTGGAACAAAGTCTGAAATTACAGTGTCTTACCCCAACAAAAGGTTATTTCTTGCCCACATAAAAGCTCTTTACCAAATGGTGATTCCCGGACCCAGGCTCCTTCCATTTTGTGGCTCTGCTGTTGCCAACTTGTGCTTTCCAACGTTGTCATATTCCTGGGAGTCAAGTCCTAGAAGGGGAAAGCGCTTGCAGGTTTGTGGGAGGGGCAGACACATCTCCCCCACTCACATTCCTTATTGGCTAGAGTCAAGCCATGCAGCCACATTTAAGAAGAAGGAATGAGTTTGTCACATACCAACGCATAAATCTGTATTTTAAACAAGTGTCACATGTGATTCTTACGCAGGGGGATGCTTGGGCCACACCTTGGTAAATGCTGTTTATAATACTTGCTAAGTTCCCTCCAACCCTGACAGTCCACGATTCTGTTGTGCTGTGACTTTTCACATGGAAAAAGGCAAGCATTTCCCTCTAAGATGAAAAGAGAAATTGAACCAGCAAAATCACAATGGATTCTTCCCATATTCCAAGTTCATAAAAGCATGGTGACCTGTTAAGACCGGCTGATTAAATAGCCACTGGTACCATGATCATCTTGCTAGGACTCTTCTGCTTTGGGAACCCACTGAGCTATTACCTTATGGTGTTTCCTTCCATGATGGGGTGCTGGGAACTAGAATGAGGAACACAGAAAATGTAAATGCTTGTTTTCCTTTGCAGCTAACGAAAGTGGACAGTTTACTACTTCGTTTGTCTTCCAATCCGTTGGAAATCTAAAGATTTTCTTAACCTCTTCTGCTAAGAATCACTGATCTGGGACCAGGACAACGCTGATAGCATCTGTGTTAACTTGGTCATTTGTGTTGTAACTTTTTTTTTTAAAGGTCAAGAATTTAGGTTTATTTTGCGTCAGGAATTAGGCTGTAATCAGATACATGGGACTTGGGGTTGGGGGAGTCAGCAGTGTGGTGATCAGATTTTCTTAATTCCACTAAGGACTAGGTAAGAAGAAATATTTGGACCTGCATGAGATGTAGTTTGAGCACACTGAAATTGTAAGGGAAAGCTAGATTGTGAGTACAGCCTTTGAGTGAGACTTTTTCTGAGTTTCTCATTTCTTAACACCTTAAGTTGCTAAGCTGCTGGCAAATACAGCACGAGCTGTTGGATGCTTTCTCGATTGAATATAGTTCTGACATTACACAATATTAGCTAACATTTGTAGAATGCTTATTGCATATGGCTTTCGTTATTCTCTTATTTCTTCATCCTAACAACACTAGGAGGTATGAGTACTGTTTTATCCCTGTTTTACCAAACGAGGGAAACTGAGACACAGGTTAAGTAACTGCAAGGTTACATTGCTGGGTGATCAAGACCCTATGGACAATTGGAAGCATTACCCATCCTTGGTTCTGTTCCATCTCAGTCTGGTTTGTTCTGCACTAGCCGTTATATTCTTAGACAACCAGTGGTTCTTCGAGAGAGCCCTCCCTCTTTTTTAAACATAGATTACATGGTTCAGCAGAAACTGGTTCTATTTCCTTTTATGATAATTATGGTTTTTGGGTTAGCACTCAGTGCTGCCAACTTTTTGAGGATGTGGGTAAAGTCAGTTCTATTTCTTACCAGCCTTTGATGGCGTACAGTGTGCTTGGATAGAATAGGAAGCTTATACATATTAATGACTGGTCAACTGTAGTTTCTTCTGGGGATCATTTCGTAGGATGTTATAATCAAATGCATGTTAAAGAATACAATACTGTATGGGCATGGTGGCTCATGCCTGTAATGCCAGCACTTTGGGAGGCCAACATGGGTGAATCACTTGAGGTCAGGAGTTCAAGACCAGCCTGGCCAACATGGTGAAACACTGTCTGTACTAAAAATACAAAAATTAGCTGGGCGTGATGGCACATGCCTGTAATCCGAGCTACCCGGGAGGCTGAGGCACAAGAGTCGCTTGAACCCAGGAAACGGAGGTTGCAGTGAGCTGAGATCGTGCCACTGCACTCTAGCCTGGGCGATAGAGCGAGATGCCATCTCAAACAAACAAACAAACAAACAAAAACAATACAATGCTTTTAAGGTTTCTGTTATTCTTCTGTGGGATCAAGGGAAAATGGTATTTGGTGTGGGTCTCTTGGGGCCAAGTCTAGTTTTAATCACTGTTGCCACCCCCTGTTCCTGTTCAGCTGCCTCTGGTGAGGTGGTGGGGATGGCAGACTGCCTTTCCCTAACCTGTGGCAGACATCCCCAACCAATGGTAGCACTTTCCCCTGCATGACATCACGTGATCGCTACCAACTGATTATAGTCAGCATATTAATGTAATTGAAGCTGAATTCTCACAGCTCTAGTGGATCTTATCCTTGACTTTATTATCAAATAAGTAAATGATCAATTTAGATTATTGTTTCTCAACTGGGGGTGAAATTGCCTTGTAGGAGACAGACAGTTGCCAATGTCTAGAGTTGTTTTTGGTTGTCATAATGGGGTTGGGGTGGGTTGCTACTGGCATCCCAGTGGGTGGAGGCTAGGGATGCTGCTGAACATCCCACAATGCACAGAACCTCTCTCCTTCCCTGTGACAATGAATTATTCAGCCCAAAATGTCAATAGCACTGAGACTGAGACTTTTGGCCTTTGGAGGGTTTCTTAACAGGTAGTTGGTAGTAAGAAGTGGGATACAAAAGAGGACTTAGGGGAGAGCAGGACATGTGCAAGAAAAAGAGGGAAAAGGGTTATATCTTAACAGGTTAGCTTATGGTACATTTGTGCACAGATCTTTTCGTTCTCTCCAGTGCCCTGTTTGACAAACACACCATAGAGAGTCAGCTCATGGAAAAGATCACAAATATGCTGGGTGCAGTGGCTCACACCTGTAGTCCCATCACATTGGGAGGCCGAGGTGGTTGGGTCACTTGAGGTCAGGAGTTCGAGACCAGCCTATCCAACGTGGCGAAACCCTGTCTCTACTAGAAATACAAAAATTAGCTGGGCGCCTGTAATCTCAGCTACTTGGAGAATCGCTTGAACCTGGGAGGTGGAGGTTGCAGTGAGCCCAGATCATGCCACTGTACTCCAGTCTGGACAACACAGCAAGACTCTGTCTCAAACAAGAACAACAAAAAGATCACAAATATGCAATTACATATGTATGGCCTAGTAACATGGTCACTTCTTGGGACCTTTTGTTGTCTTATGTTTAAGGTTAGTTAGTAAAAAGTAGTTGATGAGGGTAGCTGCTCCAATCATAAATTCCTGCGCCATCATCTTGGAAAGGTTAACCTCTTATTAAGAAAACAAGCTTTTCTTATTAAGAAAACAGCCTGACCAACATGGAGAAACCCCGTATCTACTAAAAATACAAAATTAGCCGGGTGTGGTGGCATATGCCTGTTATTCCCAGCTACTCGGGAAGCTGAGGCAGGAGAATCGCTTGAACCCGGGAGGCAGAGGTTGCAGTGAGCCAAGATTGCACCATTCATTGCTCTCCAGCCTGAACAACAAGAGCAAAATTCCGTCTCAAAGAAAACACACAAAAAAAACAGAAAGCAAGCTGAGATAATTTTGTGAATGTTCAACTACCAGAGGTGATCTAACTATCCAAAAACAAAGAAATACTTAAGTAAGTTATGGAATACCCGTATGTACTAGTCTGTTTTCGCACTGCTATTGAGAAATATCTGAAATTTGGTAATTTATAAAGAAAAGAGGTTTAAGTGGCTTATGGTGCTACAGGCTATACTGGAAGAATGGCTGGGAGGCCTCAGGAAACTTACTTTCGTGGCAGAAGGTGAAGCAGGCAACTCTTCCGTGGCCCCAGCAGGCGGGAGAGAGAGAGGGTGGAGGTGCTATACACTTTCAAAAAACCAGATCTTATGAGAATTCACTCATATCATGAGAACAGCAAGGGGGACGTCCACCCCCATGATCCAGTCACCTCCCACCAGGCCCTTTCTCCAACATTGGGGATTATAATTCGAGATGAGATTTGGGTGGGAACACAAATCCAAACCATACCACCATATTATGTAGTTGCTTTCTTTTTTCTTTTTTTTAAACAGGGTCTCTATGTCACCAAGGGTAGAGTGCAGTGGCGCAATCATGGTTCACTCCAGCCTCCACCTCCCAAGGTCAATTGATCCTCCTATCTCAGCCTCCTTGAGTAGCTGGGATTACAGGTGCCTGCCACCACGCCGAGCTAATTTTTTAGTGACATGGGAGTATGTTTAGGATATTGGATATAAAATAAATTAGATCAGTAACTATATGCAATATGAGCTTAACTTCGATATATTTATATTAAAAATAGATTGGAAACCTATAGTTTCAACAGTGGAGAACTATTTTCTCCATAATGTGATATTTTACTAAATTTTTTGTTTTACAAAGACATTACTTTCGAGATGAGAAAAGTGTAAATATTTCAGAGTTTGCTGCAGTGGTGAAGTTTTTATATTGTATCGTTTTTTATTTTTATTTTTATTTTTGAGATGGAGTCTCACTGTGTTGCCCAGGCTGGAGTGTAGTGGAGTGATCTCAGCTCACTGCAACCTCCACCTCCTGGGTTCAAGCAGTTTTCCTGTGAGATCCTGAGTAGCTGGGATTATAGGTGTGTGCCACCACGCCTGGCTAATTTTTGTATTTGCAGTAGAGATGAGGTTTCACCATATTGGCCAGGCTGGTCTTGAACTGCTGACTGCCTGCCTCAGCCTCCCAAAGTGCTGGGATTACAGGCGTCAGCTGCCACACCTGGCTCTGGCCTATGTTTTAGATAAATGAATTTATCTTTTGGGAACAAGAGTCCTTTGCTTATTAAGTGGCTGCCATGTGCCAGAGGCAGTGGTGGACACTTGTGATTGAGTGACATATGTGTATTACATGGTACTTGTTCTTGAGGAGCCTGCAGTCTATAGTAGAGGCTGATAAATGAATAGATAGATCCCAGTATAGTGCAGTAAGTGTTGCTGTAGGGATAAGGATAAAGTTCTATGGGACAATAGAGGTTGAATAGCCAAGTTTCTTCACAGATACAAAGGAAGGCTTTATGGATGAGGTGGCATATGTGAAGAATCTTGTCTTAGTTTTGGGCTGCTATAACAAAATACCACAGACTGCATAATTCATAAACAATAGAAGGTTATTTGGGTCGTGATTCTGGAGGCTGGGAAGTCCAAGATCAAGGGGCTGCATCTGGCGAGAGCCTTCTTGCTGCCCTGATGGACGGCATCACATGGCGAGAGAGAGTGAGACAGAACAAGGGGCCGAGCTTGCTTTTATAACAAACCCACTCCCGAGATAGTGACATTAATCCACCGATGACAGCAGAACCCTCTTGACCTGCTTACCTCTTAAAGGTCCTACCTCTCAACACTGTTGCATTGGAGATTAAATTTCTAACCCATGAATGTTAGGGAATACATTCAAACCATGGCAGATCTTGATGGCAGTGTAGAAGTTTATGAACCAAAGAGGGAGCAGTAAACACTAGGCCAGTTTTTCATTTGCTTTCTGTAATGTGAATGGGACTGCCTACTTTGTTTTATCCCATAATCTGTATGTTGCTGTGTGAATGAAAATTATTTTCATTAGTACTACATGGAGCAAACATGTATGAATGATACGGGGCTCAAATTCCACTGGGCCTTTTAATATGAAAATTAGATTCATCAATTTCCTGGAATTAATTAAAATATTGTTTACAACAATTGACAAGGCATCTTGTGACCTTATAAGCATGTATCTTTAGAGTAACTTTAAAGTGACTCTACAAGCATGTATATTTAGAGTAATTCCTGGGTGCATAAAATAAACCCTTTTTATCTTCTTGCCTTAAACTTGGAGACGAAGAGCATTTTAAAGACTAACTTGAATGAAGCAGGATGTTAGTTTTAAAGACTTGAAGGCTGAGACTGCTGGTGTGCAATGTGGGTTCCAGTGTTCTTCTGCAGACAGGTTCAGTTCAGGCAAAGGGGTAGTGTGGTCAGTGGCTCTGAAGTTCTTGGCAAAAACCTTGGGGATCACTCTTAGGGAAGGAAGCCAAGAATCTGCTTCGTACCAAAGACATCTCTGTAGTCTGTTTAGGCTCATCTAAACATGAACAGCATATGAATTTAGCAAAGAGGATACATGCTGCCTGAGACTTTTAACCATAATACTTTATTCATATACTAAGTAATTAATTAATTAAGTAGTTTTTCATTGCCTGCCTACTGAGTGCCAGGCCAGAGGTCACTTGTTGGCAGAAGTCTCCCTGGGACATTACAGATAACTGGAATGGCCAAGCTGTTAACACAGAGATCACCACAGTCCTTGCAGTAGTGCTTCACTCTGGAGGGTCACTGTGGGTCTCACCTAGAGCCTGTCCACACACTCAGAGCTACTGCGTTCGGGACTGAAAAGATGGAAGGTGCAATTAACTATAACTGCAACGAAAACACTCTTGTGGTTAGTTGCAGTGATGGACTGTTAGGAAGTGAGGAAGTAAAAATTGATTAAAAGAGCGTGTCTGAATTTTAAACAGTTTAGCAGTATTGAGAAGAAATCTTTCCAGCTCTTAACCATGGTCTTCACAATATTTGAGCATAGCATAATATATAAGTGACCATTTGCCATCAAGAAGCAAACACTTTAGCGTGCCCATTTCAAATGGTGGCATGGTCATCTATTTCAGCTTCGACTTCTCAACTCCAGGGCACCACAGGTTCTATTCAAGTTCCCTCTCCCTGTGCTAAGGCTAGCAGCTGGGACACTGGGGCAGATCGTAAGGCTCATCTGTTTGGTATTTAGTCTGTTAGAGATCAGTGTCCTGTGCTACCTGTTGTTCAGTGTCTAAAAACCATTGTTTCATAGATTTTGTCCAATTTTTAAATTATTTCAGGTGGGAGTATAAATCTGGTCCCTGTTACTTCATCTTGGCTGGATGTGGAAGTTCTGCAGCATATTTTACAATGTTTTTTCTTTAAAAATAGGGATTTAGGCTGGGCGCGGTAGCTCAAGCCTGAAATCTCAGCACTTTGGGAGGCCGAGATGGGCAGATCACAAGGTCAGGAGATCCAGACCATCCTGGCTAACACGGTGAAACCCCGTCTCTACGAAAAAAATACAAAAAACTAGCCGGGCGTGGTGGCGGGCGCCTGTAGTCCCAGCTACTCGGGAGGCTGAGTCAGGAGAATGGCGTAAACCCGGGATGCGGAGCTTGCAGTGAGCTGAGATCTGGCCACTGCACTCCATCCTGGGCAACAGAGTGAGACTCTGTCTCAAAAATAAATAAATAAATAAATAAATAAATAAATAAATAAATAAATAAATAAAAATAGGGATTTAAACACATTTTTTTTTTGAGACGGACTGAGTCTCGCTGGCTCCCAGGCTGGAGTGTAGTGGCGCGATCTTGGCTCACTGCAAGCTCTGCCTCCTGGGTTCACGCCATTCTCCTGCCTCAGCCTCCCAAGTAGCTGGGACTACAGGCGCCCGCTACCACACCCAGCTAAGTTTTTGCATTTTTAGTAGAGATGGAATTTCACCGTGTTAGCCAGGATGGTCTCGATCTCCTGACCTCATGATCCGCCTGCTTCAGCCTCCCAAAGTGCTGACATTACAAGCGTGAGCCACCACGCCTGGCCTAAACACATTTAAAAAAATATTTGGACATTTAGGCCAGGCACGGTTGCTGTAATCCTAGCACTTTGGGAGGCTGAAGTGGGTGGATTGCTTGAGCTCAGGAGTTTGAGACCAGCCTGAGCAACATGGCAAAACCCTGTCTCTAACAAAAATACAAAAATTAGCCGGGTGTGGTGGCACATGCCTGTGGTCCCAGCTACTTGGGAGGCTGAGGTGCAAGGATCGCTTGAGCCTGGGAGGCGAAGGTTGCAGTGAGCCGAGATCAAACCACTGCACTCCAGCCTGGGAGACAGAGCGAGACTTCATCTCAAGAAAAAAAGAGACATGAGCTTAGAAATAACATTGACACGTTATTTCTAAAGGACATGAAGCTTAGAAATATTAAGCTTCAGTTATGTGGTAAATTCACGTGTGTGGAATAACGTATCCCCCTGACAATCTGATCATTAAGTTGTGTCTGTGTGTGAGCGCTGAGTTAAGATGTTTCAGAGTGTAAGTCAATTACCACCCTCATCTTAAAGGATAATTAAAATCTCTCAGCCTCCAAGGGATCAATCCTTTTTTTTTCATTTGCTCCCTTTTCTTCTTATGTTCTGAGAAATTGTTCTAAAAAGAATGATTTGAGTTTCCAGAGTTTGATATGCATTGCCCTAGCTTCCGACGAAAAGAATGGACCATAAAGCATTATTGTAGTTGAAGTATAAATCTCATTATTCCATTTACTTTCAGAGGTTGTATCTGCAAATGGCATAACTGATGTATTCGTTTTCATTCTCCTTCTACCCAGTTTGCTCAACCTAATCACCTGAATGATGTCAATTTGGGTTTAAGGCACATTTCAGAAGATTTTGGCTGTAAAGAGCAAGGCAAACTTAGCTCTTCTGCATAGCTCTAAATGATACAATAACTATAAATGGCATCGTTCACCCTGGTGAAGCTTTTCTTACTCTTTAAAGGCTAGGATCAAATCTAGGAAGGCATGGGCGACTCCTCTGCTCTGAAGAGCTCTGGCTCTCAATTTCTCTAGTACCTATTGCTTCAATTGGTTATTTATCTACCTTATGTTGTTTTGGAAATGGCATGAGAGAGACTGAAAAGAGAACACAAAAGGCCTTTACTTCCATGTTGGATAAAGACATACCCACATACATTTTAATTTGCTGCATGTTTCCCTTGCAGTTTCATTTGGCATTTCTTTATCTGTAATGCACAGAATGTCCCCTCCAGTGCCCCTTTATCATTCATCTAGCCATTAGAGTTGTTTTCCAACATGTAATTCTGATCATTGCTACTCCCCTTTGATGGGAGTGACCACATACAGATTAAAGTCTGATCTTTGTGATATGGCACTTCAGACCTTCCACAGTCTGGCCCCAAATTATTTTCTGCTCCTATCTCCCATCACACATTTTGTTTCATTCACAAGGCACATTTCTTGACACTGCAGGGGCATGTCCTTTATTTTAACACCTCCGTGTTTCTACTGTTTCCCTGGAAAATCTTTCTCACTGTGCCTTCCCCTCCCACTTCATGCATGTTGCCACATCTTTCCAGCCTTTACAAGTGGAGTTGCTTCTCTTCTCTGCATTCCTATGACTTTCTCACAAACTGGCTGGAGGGTGTGTCTGGGAAGGCCATGGTCACTGTTACCAGGAAGGTAATTTAGAAAGCAGGCCAGATCACCCGAGTCTGGCTCCTGGGTTTGGTACTGCCAACCTGTCATCATTATAGAGGTAGAAACGCAGGGGCAGAGTAAAGAGTATGGAAGGGCCGGGCATGGTGGCTCACGCCTGTAATCCCAGCACTTTGGGAACCTGAGGTGGGGCGGATCATGAAGTCAGGAGATCGAGACCATCCTGGCCAACATGGGTGAAACCCTGTCTCCACTAAAAATACAAAAATTAGCTGGGCATGGTGGCACACACCTGTATTCCCAGATACTCAGGAGGCTGAGGCAGGAGAATCCCTTGAACCTGGGAGGCGGAGGTTGCAGTGAGTGGAGATCACGCCACTGCACTATAGCCTGGTGACAGAGCGAGACTCCATCTCAAAAAAAAAAAAAAGGAATCTTAGATTTTTGACATTTTCACGCCATATTTATTAAGGTTTCCAGAATTCACAAACATATGATCAAGGAAGTAGTTGTAAGATGGCATGTAACTCTGCACAGCATGCGATGTGGCATTCTAGTGATGGCAACCGTATGTATGGGAAAGGGTTTTGTTTACAGTCATTATGCAGTGCATGTTGCATTTCGGTTAATGGGTCACATACATGATGGTGGTCCCATAAGGCTGCATGTATGATGGTGGTCTCGTATTTTGACTGTATTTTTTTCTTTTTTGGGATATGTTTAGATATACAAATACCATTGTATTACAGTTGCCTACAGTATTCAGCACAGTACCATACTGTACAGGTTTGTAGCCTACAAGCAATAGACTATACCATCTAGATTTGTCTAAGTACATTCTCTGGTGTTCGTACAATGACATAATTTCTTAATGGCATTTCTCAACATGTATCTGTTGTTAAGTGATGCATGACATATTATATAGTGATGCATGACATATTATATATGACTGTATTTTAAAAAGTAAAATAAACACAATGATTTCTGACCAATCTTGCACTAAGTGTCAGGTACTGTTTTTGGGCCTTAGGATGCAACATTGGATAAAAGTCCCCACTTCAGGAGTCTCAGAGTCTAGCTCAGTGGTACTCCCACTGAGCTTCCCAGCGACATCAGCATCACCTGGGAACTTGCTAGAAATGCACATTCTTGCCCACCCCCACACATCCCCAATCTACTGAATCAGAAGCTCTAGGGGAATAGCCCAAAAACTTGAGTTTTAACAAGCCCTACAGCTGGAGAGATGGACACATTCAGTACAGTCTGGTAAGAGCTACTGAACATATGTGGAGTGCATCTCAGAGTAGTTTGGGAGGTGAAGTTGAAGGCAGTGCAGACTTAGGTAGGTCTTTGGATGAGCCAAGTTCAAGTTAAGTCTTAGATGATGAGTGGTTGTTCTTCCAATGGATAAGCGGGAGAAGGAAAGCATTTCAAGCCAGGAGATCCATACATGCAGAAGTACAGAACAATCAAAAGGGCTTGGTCACCTCTGGGGATGACAATTGTTATTACTGTCATATGTCCTTATTATTACTATTACATATTCTTAAGTCAGGGTTATAAGATTAGCTAAGCTGGCAAGATCAGTGGCCAGATCATGCCAAGAAGTTTGGCTTTTCTTCTGGAAAATAACCAAAAGATATTTTTAGCAGTGAAATGAAGTAATTATCATATTTGCAATTCTGTTGCATATATATAAAAAATAGGGCCTTTTTTAAATTGGAAAAATTACTTTATCATAGACTCAAAATCTAAGGTGAGAGTGGAGGAAAAGATACAGAATAAGGAATTTAAGTGAAGAAAACAGTAAAGAATTTAGAACCTAATTCTTAGAAATTCATGCAAAATCTTAAAAGAATTTTAATTCTAAAACAAATCCATACAGAAAATCTACGGAAAACTTTAAAAACCGAAGAAACAAAAGCTAACTCAGTTCAGCCTAGACTGAACTATTTTTACTTTGCAGGTACACTTTAATTTCATCTTTTTTTCCCCCTTTGTCTGGTCTTTATTATACATAATACGTAAGTTTAAATTCTAGCTTGATGTCTTTTCCATTTAATGGTAAAAATGGTTGTGTTGCAAGTGGCCTTAAATCATTTGTAAATATTCATTTCACAAGTGTTTCCTATTCCATGGGTGCTGCACTGGGGTTTACTTAGCTCTTGTTTGCATGCATGGTAATTATCAGTTAGGGTTTGCTGAGGGGCGTGGCAGAGGGCTTTATCTTGGGGATTCCCCACTGTGCATATATATATATATTTTTTTTTTTTTGAGATGGAGTTTCGCTCTTGCCGCCCAGGCTGGAGTGCAATGGTGCGACTTTGGCTCACTGCACTGCCCTCCACCACCCGGGTTCAAGCGATTCTCCTGCCTCAGCCTCCGGAGTAAGCCGGATTACAGGCACCAACCACCACACCTGGCTAATGTTTTGTATTTTTAGTAGAGATGGGGTTTCACCGTGTTGGCCAGGCTGGTTTTGAATTCCTGACCTCAAGTGATCCACCCGCCTAGGCCTCCCAGATTGCTAGGATTACAAGCGTGTGCCCACCACGCCCGGCTCCCCCTGTGCAATTGTGGGAGCTGGAAGAAGTCTGTGGAAGCTGTTGTCTCTGCTTCTGGCTGGCCAGGAGTCAAGAAGAAAAGTAGCATGTGGAGTGGGCGGAGCCAGTCCACGGTGGAGCCCATGTCTGTTTCTTCCACTTCCCATCTGGATGACTGGGAGCGGCGCACAGAAGACTCCACGCCCTGGCTGTTGGACTGCACAGTGCCTGACCCAGGAGCCCAGGGGACTTTGGGAGGCTGCAGCCACAGGTGGTGCGCCCACGCCGAACTCCGCTTGACCTGCTTCTCCACTCCTGCCTTCACATACTATGCTAACGCCCCCATGGCTGCCACTCACTCCCTGCTGTCCAGGAGAGGGAATTCTGGGAAATGAGAGCCCACTTAGCTACAGTGGCAGGGCACACCCCTCCCCCTCCCCAGGGTGTATTTCCAATTTTTATTCTCTTCTTAGGAAATACTGCAGTGGATGTCTTTATATCCAGGTACAACGTTTTCTGAATCGTGGATCATTTCCTTGGAACAGATCCTCAGAAAAAGAATTAATGGGTCAAAGGGTCTGAATATTTTTGAGTCTTTAGATGTTGCCATTTCACTTTCCGCAAAGGTAGGTTGGCCAGCGCTATGGCTTAGGTCTGCAGTCCCATGCAATCCCAACACTTCGGGAGGCCAAGGCAGGCGGATCACTTGAGCCCAGCAGTTCCAGACCACACTCGGCAACATAATGAAACCCTGTCTCTACAAAAAATAACAAAACCCAGCCGGCCGTGGTGGTGTGCGCACCTGTGGTCCCAGCGACTCGGGAGGCTGAGGTGGGAGGAGGCCTGGTGTGGGCCCAGGAAGCGGAGGTTGCAGTGAGCCATGATAGCGCTACTGCACTCCAGCCTGGGGAACAGAGTGAGACCCTGCCTTAAACAAACAAACAAAGTTAGGTTCTATCAATTATGCCACCAGAGTAGGATATGAAGCATGTTATCTTACCTCACCTTGGATAGTACTGAGCACTGTATCCACTCTACTTTTCCTTTTTTTTGAGACAGGATCTGGCTCTGTCACCCAGGCTGGAGTGCAGTAGTATGATCTCAGGTAACTGCAGCCTTGACCTCCTGGGCTCAAGAAGTCCTCCCACCTCAGCCTCCCCAGTAGCCGAGACTACAGGCATGTGCCACTATGCCTGGCTACAATTTTTGTATTTTTTGTAGAGGTGGGGTTTTGCCATGTTGCCCAGACTGGTCTCGAACTCCTGGCCTCAAGCCATTTGCCCGCCTTGACCTCCCAAAGTGCTGGAATTACAGGCATGAGCCACTGTGCCAGGTTTCTCCTTTTACATCTTGAGGTTTCCATTTGAATTGTTTATTTCCAACTTTAAATTGAAGAGTTGTGTGTATATATATTTAATTAAATTGACTTTACAACAAGTAAACATTAGTGGCTTTGAACCTTGAGATAATTGCTTAATATATATCATGAGTAATAGGTATACCACTGTCTCCTGTCCTGGGGACTTACTCATCATAATAGCAATAAAACGAGAAGGTAAATTAGCTGACACATATATAGGAAGGGTTTTTAACAAGTGCAGTGAAAGTTAGAAACTTATTTGGTGCATAGTTTGCCACATTCAGTTTCTTTCTTCTCTCTCTCTCTCTCTTTTAGAATTTCGCTCCTGTTACCCAGGCTAGAGTGCAATGGTGTGATTTCGGCTCACTGCAAGCTCCGCCTCCTGGGTTCAAGCGATTCTGCTGCCTCAGCCTCCCAAGTAGCTGAGATTACAGGCCACCAGGCCTGGTTAATTTTGTGTGTTTTTAGTAGAGACAGGGTTTCACCATGTTGGTCAAGCTGGTCTCGAACTTCTGACCTCAGGTGATCCACCTGCCTCAGCCTCCTAAAGTGCTGAGATTACAGGCATGAGCCACCTCGCTTGGCCACATTCAGTTTCTATAGAGGATTTTGGGATGGTTTTTGGTTGCAAGGAATCAATTATTTGCTTTCTCTTTTAAAAAAGTTTTTCTTTCCCTTTCTACAAGAAGACTGCTTTTAATTTAATGTATTTGATTTATTTTTATTGTTTTTGAGACGGGATATTGCTCTGTTGTCCAGGCTGGAGTGCATGGGTATGATCACGGCCCACTGCAGCCTCAATCTCCTGGGCTCAAGCAATCCTCCCGCCTCAGCCTCCTGAGTAGCTGGGACTATAGGTTCATACCACCACACCTGGATATTTTTAATTTTTAACTTTTTATTTTTTGTAGATACGAGGTCTCGTTATGATGCCCAGTCTGGTCTTGAACTCCTGAGCTCAAGCAGTCCTCCCACCTCAGCCTCCTAAAATGCTGGGATTATAGGCATTAGCCACTGCGTCTGGCTCAATAATGTTTTTAATTTTAATTGGTTATCTTTAATTTTTTAAAATTTATTTATATTTATTTATTTATTTTTGAGACAGAGTCTCACTCTGTCCCCCACTCTGGAGTGGAGTGGCAACTCCGCCTCCTGGGTTCATGCCATTCTCCTGCCTCAGCCTCCCGAGTAGCTGGGACTACAGGTGCCCGCCACCATGCCTGGCTAATTTTTTGTATCTTTTAGTAGAGATGGGATTTCACCGTGTTAGCCAGGATGGTCTCGATCTCCTGACCTCGTGATCCACCTGCCTCAGCCTACCAAAGTGCTGGGATTATAGGCGTGAGCCACTGCGCCCAGCCCATGATCTTAAGATTAAAGCACCTGTCTTTAATCTTAAAGACATAGTATATTGTCAAGGCGGGAGGATTGAGGCCAGGAATTTGAGTCCAACCTGGGCAACATTGTGAGATCTTGTCATTACAGAAAATAAGACATGAGCCAGGCATTGTGACACACACCTGTAGTCTTAGCTACTCAGGAGGCTGAGGTGGGAGGATTGCTTGAGCCCAGGAGTTGGAGGCTGCAATGAGATATGATTGTGCCACTGCACTTCAGCCTGAGCGACAAATCCTGTTTAACAAAGTAGTAATAAAATAAAACTAAAAACTAAAAACACCCACTCCAAACCCCCAAAACCATAGCACATTATTAAATATTTTAATTTCCCTCAAGTGCTTATCTTTATAGCATCTGTCTTGTTGGTTGATGAGGCTCTGGGCCTTACAAATCGCTTTTTCTTGCTGTTCTGATGACTTTTCTTTCTCGTTAATTTTCACTAAGAACTGGTATGAAACCCCAGACTTCATGAAAACCCAAGTTAAAAAAAATCCATGGTATGACTCTCTGCAAAGCGAAATGTTTGGACTCTCTTTCAGTTGTAGCTCTTGACATTGTGGCTTACCAAGAGACCTGACTGAGTGTCTCAATCAGTTATTAGACCACATTCCACTGACTTCTGAGTTTTAAGCCCTATTTCAGATTCCCTTTAGAAACAGACCACAGTTGGTTTCTTTTCTTCCCCTGCAATCAAGCAACCAATCTGCTGGCCTGGTTTTAACGTCATGAAGATTTCATTTTCACAAACCGTGGAAGTGAAATATGTATGTTTTCTAACTCAACCGAAAGTGAGCTGAAATGTGTTGGCTTGTAATTGTGTGCTTAGATCTGCTGAAAATAGAATGATCCCGTGGAGCCCCAAGTCTGAGAAGGTGGCTTTTCATTTGGGGTAAGGAATGTGATGTAGTTTCATTGCTACCCCAGCTACTCAAAGTGTCAAAAAGCGGGCCTTTATGCAGAGACATAAGAATGATACAATGGACTTTGGGGACTCAGGAGGAAGGTTGCGAGGTGGGTGAGGGATAAAAGACTATATACTGGATACTGCTCAGGTGATGGGTGCACCAAAATCTCAGAAATCACTGCTAAAGAACTTATCCATGTAACCAAAAACCACCTGATCCCCAAAAACTATTGAAATGGGCCAACACGGTAGCTTATGCCTGTAATCCCAGCACTTTGGGAAGCCGAGGCAGGTGGGTCACCTGAGGTCAGGAGTTTGAGGCCAGCCTGGCTAACATGGCAAAACCCCATCTCTATTAAAAATTAAAAAAATTAGCCAGGTGTGGTGGCATGTGCTTGTAATCCCAGCTACTTGGGAAGATGAGGCAGGAGAACTGCTTGAACCTGGGAGGCGGAGGTTGCAATGAGCCGAGATTGCGCCACTGCATCCCAGCCTGGGCGACAGAGTGAGACTCTATCTCAAAAAGGAAGAGAGAGAGAGAGAGAGAAACAGAAAGAAAAGAAGGAAGGGAGGGAGGGAGGGAGGAAGGGAAGGAAAGAAAGGAAGGAAAGAAAAAGGATTGAAATCAAAATTAAAAAAAAAAAAGTGATCCCTGGACCAGCATCATCTAGGAATTTGTTAGAAATGCGTAATTGCAGACCAGCTAAACTAGAATCACAGAATCTCAAGATCCCTAATTGACTTAAACTCATTTAAGTCTGAGAAGCTGTCTGACCTGCTTGGCACTCAATACCAGATTATCTTTTGCTGCCATCCATTTACCTCTTGGCAGGGCTGTGTTTTGGGAAGACTCAGACCTATGGAGTGGCCTCCATTTTATCGATCTGTGTACTGATTGGTCCTGCTGAGATTTGTTAAAATTTTGAAATTCCTTGGAAGCAGTGACTTGGGCCTCTCTGATTTCTCCGTTGTGAAGTCTGAGCAAGCAGCCTGCTTTCCTTTCCATCTGTCATTCCACTGGGTCTGGGAAGGGCCACCGCGGAAGAGAGTTCAGGATGGGAGTTAGGAGACTTGACTTTGGATTTTAAAAAATAGTTTATTTTTAATTATGGTAAAATAATGTAAAATTCACCATCTTAGCTATTTTGTTTTGTTTTCTTTTTTTTTGTTTGAGACAGAGTCTTGCTCTGTTGCCTGGGCTGGAGTGCAGTGGTGTGATCTTGGCTCACTGTAGCCTCCTCCTCCCCAGTTCAAGTGATTCTCCTGACTCAGCCTCCCTAGTAACTGGGATTACAGGCGTGCACCACCACACCCAGCTAATTTTTGTATTTTTTTTTTTTTTAGTGGAGATGGGATTTTACCATATTGGTCAGGCTGGTCTCGAACTCCTGGCCTCAAGTGGTCTGCCTGCCTTGGCCTCCAGGAGTGTTGGGATTATAGGTATGAGCCACTGCGCCAGCCCATCTTAGCACTTTTGAGGTGTACAGTTCAGTAGTGTTAAGTTCATTTACATTCCGGTGCAGTCAGTCTCCAGAACTCTCATCTTGCAAAATGGAAACTCTGTGTTCAATAAATAATAACTCTGCATTCTCCCCCCGCTCCCCCAGGCCCTGGCAACCACCATTTTCCTTCCTTCTCTATGAATTTGGCTACTCTAGGTACCTTATATAAGTGGAAGCACACAGGATTTCTCTTTTTGCAACTGGTTTATTTCAGTTAGCTTAATGTCTTCAAGGTTCATCCATATTGTAGCATGTGTCAGAATTTTTTTCCTTTTAAGGCTGAATAATATTCTGTGGAATGTCTATAGCGCATTTCGTTTATCCACACACCTGTTGATGGGTACTTGGGTGGCATCCACAAATCCACCCTTTTTCTTCTGGGAATAATGTGCTGTGATTGAGTTTGAATGTTAGGCTTCCTCACACTGGCTGTGAGATTGTAGACAAATCACTGAACTTCTGAGTCTCTGTTTTTATTTCTTTAAAAATGAGCAGCTCAGACCAGATGTTCACAAACGTTTAAGCTCTAGTTATAGGAGACTAAATAAAACTGAATCTGCATCTATTAAAAACAAAAAAGAAAGAAGACCATGCGTCTTCTAAAAGATTTCCATGGTTTCTCCCAATTACACCATTTTCCTTTTCTGAGCAAACTTAATTTTCAAATATCTGTAACAGCAGAACTTCTATAACTTTAACAGCTTTATTGAGATATAATTCACACACCATGCAATTCATGCACATAAAGTGTACAATTCAGTGGTTTTTTTTAGTATATTCTCAGTGTTGTGCAATCATCACTACAATCAACTTCAGAACACTTTGATCATGCCCCAAATCATTCCCTATTTCTCCCCAAACTGCCTTTACCCCCAGATAATCATTAATGTACTTTCTTTCTCTGTGGCCTTGCCTATTCTGGACGTGTCATATAAATGGGATCATAAAATGTGTGATCTTTTGTGACTGACTGCTTTCACGTAGCATAATGTTTTCAAGGTTTTTTTTTTTTTTTATTTAGCAACTTTCTAGGATGCCAAATGATCTCACATGTGAAGGATTTGTTTCTCACCATGAACTCGTTATAGGGCTAGGGCCTAGAGGTACAGCAGTAAATAGTAGACACAGCCCCTGGCTGCAGAGAGCTCACAGGCTTGTGGGGAAGACGGACATTAAGTGAATTAGTACACTGATATTAATCGCAAGTGTGCCAGTTTCTGTAATGGAGAAACTGGATTCTCTGAATGTGTATAATGATGGGGCAAGGACAGTCAGGGTAGGCTACTGTTGACTTTTATTTCATATCTTAAAGATAGTGCTGTTCACAGTTCTCTTATCAGGAACCCCCTCGATCAGTGTGTATGAAGTGACTTTTAAGCAACTCTGTGAGGTGACAGTGATACAGTAAAGAGAGAGAGAGAGACTCGGCCTGTGGGGAGCTCCCCACGTCATGGGGCAGACAGCTGTCTATGCTGCAGGCTGGTCCATTGTGCTGCAGGAGCAATGGATGATTCTCCCTTAAGCATGCTAGGGAATCTTTAGGGATCAGTGATGCTTAATTGGGATTTTGGAAGGTGGACAAAATTTCTTTAGAAAGCCAATATGTCTATGGGGGCAGAGGAACTTCTGAGTAGAGATCATGAGCAAAGGGACAAAGATACTCAGTGTGTTCATGAGAGGTGCCCATTGGTGCAAAGATGGAGTGCAGGTGGAGGCACAGGACGTTGCTGGCGGAGTCGTGGATGGTGTGAGCGCAGGCATCAAGGGGTCATCTGGTTTTGGATTGCTGGAACAGGGAGTTTGATGAACATCCCCAGAGGATGTTTTTGTTATATGTATGTTCAGCTCCCAACAGAGTTCTCGTAAATGTGATCAGGAGGCCAGTGTCACTAGAATCTAGGGTTCCTTGTTAAAAATACCGTCTGTTGCAACAGGATCTTGGGTGGGGACTTGGGAGTCTGCACTCTAATCTTGCCAGGTAACGCTTATGCACACCAATGCTTAGGAACCACTGCTTGGAGGAACAAGAAAACTGCTTATAAAACCTTAATTTTAGCTTTCAGCATTTCTTCTTTCTTCCTTGACACATATCCCAAGACGGAGCTGTAAAGTAACATGTGTTCTTAATATTCTCTTCTCTCAATAATCCCTCTTTTGTGTGATTTTCTTGTCTTTACTTTGAGGCTTTTGTTTGTAGGTTGTATTAGTTTTCTAGGGCTGCCATCACATATTACCACCAACTTGGTGGCTTACAAAAACAGGAATATATTCTCTCGCAGTTCTCTGGAAGCCAGAAGCCTGAAGTCAAGGTGTTGGCAAGGCATGCTACCTTTTTTGTGTTGTTTGTTTTTTTTAGAGACAGGGTTTGTTTTTTTTACATGTCACCTATATAGGCCTATGGAACTCTTGTTTACCTGTAGCAACTCGACTGGAGTGCAGTGGTGTGAATTTAACTCACTGCAGTCTCGACCTCCTGGGCTCAAGAGAGCCTCCTGCTTCAGCCTCATGAGTAGCTAGGAGTACTGGCATGCACTACCATGCCTAATTTTTTTTTTTTTTTGTAGAGAGGGGATCTCACTGTGTTGCCCAGGCTAGTCTTAAAAGTCTAGCCTCAAGCCATCCTCCTGCCTTGGCCTTCCACGGTGTTGGGATTACAGGCGTGGCTACTGCAGCCAGCTGGCATGCTCCTTCTGAATGTTCTAGGGCAGTGTTCCCCAAGCTTTCTGGCACCAGGGACAAGTTTCATGGAAGACAGTTTTTCCCACGGACCCTAGGTTTCAGAATGAAACTGTTCTGCCTCAGATCATCGGCATTCGATTCCCATAAGGAGTGCACAACCTAGATCCCTCCCATGCGCAGTTCACGACAGGGATCATGCTCCTGTGAGAATCTGATGTCACCGCTGATCTGACAGGAGGCGAAGCTCAGGTGGCAATGCCCGCCCGCTCGCCCACTGCTCACCTGCTGTGTGGCCTGGCTCCTAACAGACCACAGACTGGTATCGGTCAGTGGCCTGGGGGTTGGGGACCCCTGCTCTGTGGAGGAATTCTTCCCGACTTTTATTCTGGTGGCTCCTAGCAATCTTTAGCGTTCCTTGGCTTGTAGCTGCAACGTTCCTTGGCTTGTAGCTGCCTCTTTCTTCACTTGGCCTTCTCTGTATGTCATCTCTTCTTTAAAGGCCACTAGTCATTGGATTTAGGGCCCATACTAATTCAGTATGACCTCATCTTTTTTTTTTTTTTCTTTCTTTTTTTTTGAGAGCAAGTCTCGTTCTGTTGCTCAGGCTAGAGTGCAGTGGCACGATCTCGGCTCACTGCAACCTCTACCTCCTGGGTTCAAGCGATTCCCCTGCCTCAGCCTTCCAAGTAGCTGGGGTTACAGGCGCCCGCCACCATACCCGGCTAATTTTTTGTATTTTGAGTAGAGACGGGGCTTCACCATGTTGGCCAGGCTGGTCTCAAACTCCTGACCTCAGGTGGTTCGCCCTCCTCGGCCTCCCAAAGTGCTGGGATTGCAGGTGTGAGTCACTATGCTTGGCCGACCTTATCTTAACTTAGTTATACCTGCAAAGACCCTATTTCCAAGCAACGTCACCTTCTGAAGTTCTGAGTGGATGTGAATTTTTTGGGGAGACCCTATTTGACCCACTATTTGTGGGGAGACCCTATTTGATCCACTATGTAGAAGTTTGAGTTCTGAAGGCAATTCTACCCTGCTGGACAAAGTTTGAAAAATACACACTTGGTTAAAACCACATCCAACACTAACGATGATATAGACAACAGTAAAACAAGTCAGGTGGTCATTTCAATGAATTCTAAGTTGTTGCATCATTTTGGACAATCTTACATGCTTTGCTTCGAGGCTTTATTGCGTGTACTTACCTTTAGACTCTTCAGGGTCTGGGATACTGAAAAAGTTTTTCACAAATTTCCCTTAAGTAAGCCTCCCTGGAAAGGTCAACTGGTTCTTTTTATTAGTTCCTGGAGTCTCTGTGGAGCTTGTGTTCACTGATACCCAGAGGAGATGCGACAGAAGAAGAGGAGGCTGTGGCCCATGGGTATTTTTTACAGACATGAAGGCTGATGTGGCTGTACTGGGCTATGATGTGTTTTCTTCCTTTCAAAGCTTGTTTTCCATACCATGACATATTAGAAAGTCAGGAAATTGCATCTCATCCAACCTTGCTCATTTGCTAGGTTCTCAGGTAGCTCAGGTTCTCCTGACAGATATTTTTCCTAAAGTCACTTTTTCAAAAATTGCAGAGAAGTTTCTTATAAGGATGTGATATAGTTTATTTATTTTTTATTTTTAGTTTTTGAAATGGAGTTTTGCTCTTGTTGCCCAGGCTGGAGTGCAATGGCACGATCTTGGCTCACTGCAACCTCCACCTCCCGGGTTCAAACGATTCTCCTGCCTCAGCCTCCCAAATAGCTGGGACCACAGACACATGCCACCACGCCTGGCTAATTTTTGTATTTTTAAGTACAGATGGGGGTTTCACCATGTTGGCCAGGCTGATCTTGAACTCCTGACCTCAGGCGATCTGCCCACCTTGACCTCCTAAAGTGCTGGGATTACAGGTATGAGCCACCACTCTCAGTTTAGGATGTTACATAGTTTATTTAATTGCTGCTTTTTCTCATCATTTTGTTTTCCACTTTTGTTTTTCTACTTGTGGGGTGTATTAACTGCTTTGCGTGTAAATCTTTGTATCTTTTATTCTATCCTTACATTAAAAATTTTAGATACAGATTTACTGAGTAAAGAGTTTAAACTGGTAAATCCATCTAATGCATATTATTGCTCAATTAGTGTCCAGAAAGAGGGGTTTAAATGCTGTCATCAGCGTCTGACCATACTAGTATTAACAGTTCACTTGTAAGTGTCGCTGAAGATTTTGTATCTCTGAAGGATCAAGATCTTGGGGAGGATGGCATTTAACTGAAGGTGAGTCTTCTGTTCTTTGAATAGATGTTTTAGATGACACATCAGTATACAAGGTGGGTCACTATCCTGTTTTTATCACTCTGTTGTTTAATGATGATGCATCTATTGCTTATGGTAACAGTAAATGTTTTCATTATTTCACTTTACTTAAAATGAATTTCTCATGCATTCATGTGCAGGTGAAGAGAATTAGCAATAATGATCCCAAGAATAACTCCCCTTTGCCGAGTACCAGCCTTGTGCTGAGTGCTCTTCTTAAGTGAATCTCATTGAACACCGATTTTTAGAGGAGAAGCGAGGAGGTTGGAGTTTAGTTA
Organism: Piliocolobus tephrosceles; assembly: GCF_002776525.5. Classification (NCBI taxonomy): domain Eukaryota; kingdom Metazoa; phylum Chordata; class Mammalia; order Primates; family Cercopithecidae; genus Piliocolobus; species Piliocolobus tephrosceles. Next base: position 47,646,353 of record NC_045452.1, read on the forward strand.
CCAGGGTCTCAGGTTGAGTTGATTCCAGAGCTGAAGCTACTTCAGGAGGGTCACTGGCCAGCCCTGGTATGCCCGGCAAATCTTGTGGGGACGATGGGAGGCACAGAGAAGAGCAATGTACACACATCTTCAACCTAGGATTACTGAGCTAGACCACTCGGTGGGGGCCTGGGCTTCAAAGCCACCTGAGTGTGTGACCTTGACTACTTTTTCTTTCCTTCAACTGCAGTAAAAGAAGGGGTAGTTCTAAGAGGCCTCGCCACCCTGCTTGCTGCAAAGGGCCTCTCTCTGAAGCTGATTCTGTGCAAAGTCCAGAGGCATTGGTATTGTCAGGGCGCCTTTCTTCTCTGGCGGTGTGTGTTTTCCTCTGTTTTCAGGGGAGCTCCCAAGAGAAGGTTGTCTCTCAGTCTCCTTTTCATTTGAGGTGACCCCTCTAACTCCTATGTTTGAAGCTGGGCCACGCTTATTGCTAACCTTTCTAATAGCTTCTGTGGAGTTGGCCTGAAAAACTGCAGAGAACTCTGCTTTCATCCCTTGCCAGGGTGCTGTAGATCTTTGTATCTGCAGCCGCCGGGGTAGGGGAGAATGGACACACTTGGCCATTTTCTTAAATTCAAGCTGGTAGCTGGTGCACAGTCCCTGCCTGAAAACAGCAGCTGTTTAATTCGCATTTGGATGCTGCTTTTTCTCTTGCCTTCCCACCATCCTGTCTCTAAACAGCAGCCAGAGGGCAACTTTTTTTTTTTTGGAAACAGTCTTTTGTCGCCCAGGCTGGATTGCAGTGGCGTGATCTCAGCTCATTGCAACCTCTGCTTCCCAGGTTCAAGTGATTCTCCTGTCCCAGCCTCCCGAGTAGCTGGAACTACAGACGTGCACCACCACTCGCGGCTAATTTTTGTACTTTCAGTAGAGATGGGGTTTCACCATGTTGGCCAGGCTGGCCTCAAACTCCTAACCTCAAGTGATCTGCCTGCCTCGGCCTGCCAAAGTGCTGGGATTACAGGTGTGAGCCCCCGCACCTGCCCTAGAGGGCACCTTTTTAAAAGTCAGACAGTGTCACTCTGCTCAGTACCTTTTAGGCCTTTCCAATTGCCCCGAAATAAAAACTGAAGGGCTCACAGAGGTTCCTGGCTGACTCAAGCTGCCCCTTCCCATCTTCAATTTCTGTTTCTCTCTCCACTTGGCTGTTGCTTAGACATATGGCCCCAGGCAAATGCCTGCCTCAAGGCTCTTGTCCTTGCTGTGTCTCTACCTGGAGCACTCTTCCCCAGGTAGCTGCATAATGTACCCCCTTCGGGTGTGGGTTCTGTCATGTTTCTTTTTCAGCGAGACTGTCTCTGGTCCTGTTGAAAAAAACCCAAACTCCACGTCCCTGACTGTGCAGGTAGAGTGCGGCCGGAACTGACCTGCACGTGTGCATCTGTTCTCTTCTGTCCCTGATGGCAAGTGCTTGCTTTTTGCTTATTAGGGCACTGATATGGTTTGGCTGTGTCCCCACCCAAATCTCATCTTGAATTGTAGCTCCCATGATTTTCACATATTGTGGGAGGGACTCAGTAGGAGATAATTGAATCACGGGGGCGGTTTCCCCCGTACTGTTCTCGTGGTAGTGAGTAAGTCTCATGAGATCTGATGTTTTCATAAGGGATTTCCCCTTTTGCTTGGTTCTCATTTTTTCCCTTTGCCTGCCACCATGTAAGGCATGCCTTTTGCCTTCCACTGTGATTGTGAGGTCTCCACAGCCATGTGGAACTGTGAGTCCATTTAAACCTCTTTTTGTTTATAAATTACTCAGTCCGCCGGGCACGGTGGCTCACACCTGTAATCGCAGCACTTTGGGAGGCCAAGGCAGGCAGATCACTTGAGGTCAGGAAAGTTCAAGACCAGCCGGACAAACATAGTGAAAGCCCGTCTCTACTAAATACAAAAAATTAGCTGGACGTGGTGGTGCACGTCTGTAGTCCCAGCTACTTGGGAGGCTGAGGCAGGAGAATTGCTTGAACCCAGGAGGCGGAGGTTGCAGTGAGCCAAGATTGCGCCATTACACTCCAGCCTGGGCAACAAGAGTGAAACTCTGTCTCAAAAAATAAAATAAAATAAAGTAATACAATAAAATAAAATAATTACTGAGTCTTGGATATCAGCAGCGTGAAAACAGATGAATACAGGCAGCGTTCCCGTTAAACCCATTACTTTCACTCCTGTGATTCAGTCCCGCACCAAGATCTTTGCTTGGATCATATCAGTTGTTAATTTGATTCACTTTAGGGCCCACTACATGATATCCCAACATAGTTTCAGGAGTCCCCCTTAATATGTGTAGCGAAGAAAAGTGGTTGAGAGCCCTGATCACTTTTATCTGGATATTAAACTTCATTTTGTGTGCACAGTAGCCAATGAGTAGAAAAAGAAAATGTGGCATATATATATGTGTGTGTGTATATATACACACACACACACACACACACACCTTGGAATGTTACTCAGCCACAAAAATGAATGAAATCAAGTCTTATGTGCAACTTGGTTGGAGCTGGAGGCCATTATTCTAAGTGAAGTAACTCAGGAATGGAAAACCAAATATTGTATGTTCTCACTTATAAGCAGGTGCTAAGCTATGAGGATGCAAAGGTGTAAGAGTGATATAATTGACTTTGGGGACTTGGAGGGAAAGGCTGGGAAGGAGGGGAGCGATAAAAGACTACATATGGGGTACAGTATATACTGCTTGGGTGATGGGTACACTAAAATCTCAGAAATCACCACTGAAGAACTTATCCATATAACCAGAAACCACCTGTACCCCCAAAGCTATTGAAATAAAAAAAATTTCACTATGTGGAGTGCATAGTATTTGAGGCATATCTTGCAGGGTGCTTTGAAGACTAGCCAGAATTGGGAGGCATTGGGTGGTAAGATAGGAGACGAGTTGTCCTATGCGGCTGGTATGTAGGGTTTGTGAGGATTTGGTGAGAGGGGAGAAGAGAAAGCCCTGTTGGAGTCACGTTATGGAGGCCTTCTTAAAGGTAACCCCAAAGAGCTTGAATTTTACTAACAGAAAGTTAAAGCCACTGAAAGCTTTTCATTAGGGAAGAATGAAATCTATGTCCTGCCTTGGAGAGAAATCCCTTGGGCAGCACTGGGAAGGCTGGTTGGTCAGAGGAGGCCTAGAAGGCAGGGATGTGTGTTAGGAGCCTGTGGTCCTAAACTAGGATACAGATGATCTTGACCTGGGAGGTGGCTGAGACAGAGACATGGAGGAGACAGTGTGGGGAAGGCATTCAGTTGGGTCATGACCAAAAATGATTGAGAGGACAGTTTTGTCCCCACATCACCCAGGAGCTCAGACGTTCAAATTCTCTTCCCTGACCAGTAAAATGGAGTCACAGAGCCCTTGGAAACAAAGCAATGTGAAGAAAAGGGCATAGAAGCTGAGAATGATAAAACCAGAAGAGGCCCCAACAATCCTATCATTTCTTCATACAGTGGAGAAGTAAAGGAGGAGAGAAAAATTGTGGTGACAGAGAAAAGCAAGCTGGGTGAAGGCAGTGTGTTGTATTTTAGTTGCAATGAGGACTTGGGTCCTAGCCTCAGTAACTGATCCCCCATATCCCTGATTCCTGGGTTAGAAAGGGGAGGGGAAGAAGGGGCAGACACTGTGAGTGTTTGCACGTGGGTGATACTGGACTTTGAAGGAGTATTTTGAATAGCTATGATTTCCGAAAGTGGTTCATTAGCTAACTCAGTGGGTTTGCTTAGACGGTAACTGAGCTTTTAATCTCTGGAGGGAACACCTGCTTCATTGGCAGCTATGCATGTTATTGTTGTTGGTAGTAAGATAACCAATAACCTTATAAATTTTGGTTAACTTTACTGAGAATTCCTGACCTCGTGCTAAGCGCTTTGTAGAGACATCTTATATGGGATACTAGGATTTTCTCTTACACTTTGGGGCCTTTGGGATAGAAGACCCTGTATAGCTGGGGCTTTCCCATTTGTTTTATATGGACTGCTGATTTTGCCTTAGCTTTACTTTTACAGGTGGAAGGAGACACTCAGTGTTGGAAGAGTCACACGGGACATTCCCTATCCCTCAGGGCTACACCCTTTCAGTGACTTCCTGCCTTCTGGGGCCATCTGACCACCTGACCACAGAAACTTTTCTCAGGGACCATTTGTGGGAATGTTCCTTGGAGTGCATGACGATTTCAAATCGGTGGTGGCTTTCTCCTATTGTGGGCGGTGTGTGTCGGCCTGTGCCTTTTGGGACTCTCTTCATTTGGTTGACATATTTGTTTGGACGTGACCTTTTCCCAGTTCCTCTTCCCTGGGTTTTTGCCCGCTGAGGAAATGATCCTCGGATCTCATCCATCTGCACCGGTGGCAACAGAAGAGAGAATTTCTTTTTTCTGTGGTTCAGGTCCAACTGCCCAGACACCTGTCCTTCAGAGGCTCATATTGTTCTGGTTGGTATCACTTCCTGAAGTAGACACTCTTTAATATTCTAGTTCTGGAAGTCATCAAGTTGGACAAGAGGCAGGAGGAAATGGTGGAGGGTCCTCAGCTGACCTGGGATGCTTTTTTGATTGTTCACTGGCCACATGGAAAGGGACCATTGCTCCTACCTCCGTCTGCCACTGGCCCCTGGAATTGGCCCTGTTAGTAAGCTTTTCCCAGTGGTGGCTGATTCATTCTGAGAGCCTTTCATATCCTTTGGGATTCTTCACTGTTAGATTTGAGAAGGAAAAGAACAGCTTTGCTTTTAAGTCTGATGAAAACCACCTGCAGAAGACATGTGTACATAAGCTGTGTATTTATGCTTTTCTTACAGACACCTGACTGCTGCCTTGTTGTTAAGGAGATTCACAAGAGGATGGGAACCTTTACATGGGGGCCCTTAGCTTGTGTGTTCTGCTATCACAAAGAAAATGAGTTCTGGCCATTTTTGAGGCTTGCCCAAGATTTTCCTCTGCAACTCTGGAATTGTGTTTCTTGTGCTTTCAGAGTGGCAAAATCCATGGGCTCCTGAGAGCCAGAGGTGGTAGGGGATAACTTACAGAGTTAAGCCAAATCCTAACTCTCCTTTTAGGCCTTTGCCATCCGCCAAATGTCATGTTTGCAGTTACCTTGAACTTGGAAGAATGCTCCCCGAGCACCACTCCCATCGCCAGGATTGCTCTGCTGCTTTCCAGATGTTGACCTTGTGCAGGTGACGTAACCCCAGCTAGTGTTGCAGGGGGGCTGGCTGAGTCACACTCACAACTTTGGGACTGGATCTTCGTCTCATTTAGCGGCAGGAACCCTGTGGAAGGAGATGGCACCTGATTGGTCTGTTTGCACGTTCTTTGCCTGGGACTTCAAATCTGATCTGGAGCTGGTGTCAAGAAACAGCGTATCTGTGATGAGGGGCCTGGCGAGTGCTGGATAATACATTTTACCCATTGCTTTTTAATGGAGCAGGATGATACTCAATGTAATCATATTCCTTTCTCAGGGGCACAAAGACAGGAGCAAAACTGAGGGGAGAATGGAGCGCAATGAAATATGCAGAAAGAGGAAGACATGTACAAGCCAGGAGCAAGGGAGATACAAATTAGTGGATGTGGGGAGACCTTCCCATGCAGGAACAGAAGCATCTGAGAAAGCAGAATTATGATATTATTTTGTTTCTTTATATTTTAATTTATTGGTCTAAATTTATGGAATACATGTACGATTTTGTTACATGAATAGATTGTATAGTGGTGAAGTCAGGACTTTTAGGGGAGGGGTCTCCAATCCCCAGGCCGTGGGCCAGTACCTGTCTGTGGTCCGTTAGGAACCAGGCCACGCAGCAGGAGGTACGCGACCTGTGAGTGAGCATTACCGCCTGAGTTCTGCCTCCTGTCAGATCAGCATTAGATTCTCATAGGAGCACGAGCCCTGTTGTGAACTGCACGTGTGAGGGATCTAGGTTGCATGCTCCTTTTTTTTTTTTTTAAATCTCAGACAGTCTTGCTCTGTCCCAGGCTGGAGTGCAGTGGCGTGATCTCAGCTCACTGCAACCTCCCCCTCCCAGGTCCAAGTGATTCTCCTGCCTCAGCCTCCCAAGTAGCTGGGATTCCAGGCGTACACTACCACGCCTGGCTGATTTTTGTATTTTTAGTAGAGACGGGGTTTCACCATGTTGGCCAGACTGGTCTCGAACTCCTGTCCTCAGGTGATCCACCTGCCTCAGCCTCCCAAAGTGCTGGGATTATAGGCATGAACCACTGTGCCCAGCTTTGTGCCCCTTGTAAGAATCTAATGCCTGATGATCTGAGGTGGAGCAGTTTCATCCCGAAAGCACCCCCCACCCCCTCATCCATGGAAAAGCTGTCTTCCATGAAACTGGTCCCTGGTGCCAAAAAGGTTAAGGACTGCTGTTATGGAGTACCCGTGACCCAAATAACATACATTGTACCCATAAGTAATTTCTCATCATCTACCCCCTGCGCGCCCCACCACCCTTTCAAGTCTTTATCGTCTATTGTTTCACACTCTGCATCCGTGAGTACACATTATTTAGCTCCGACTTAGAAATGAGAACTTGGAATACTTGTCTTCCTGTGTCTGACTTAAGATAATGGCATCCAGTTCCATCTAGGTTGCTGCAAAAGGCATGATTTCATTCATTTGTACAACTGAATACTATTCCATTGTGTGTATGTATCACATTTCCTTTATGCAGTCATCTGTTGATAGACACCTAGGTCGATTCTGCATCTTTGCTACTGTGAATCCTGCTGCAATAAATATAAAATGCAGGTGTCTTTTTGATATAATGATTTCTTTTCCTTTGGGTAGCTGTCTTGTTTCTTTAAAAGCGCAGATGAAATGCACTTTCTAATGCTGTCCAATTGCCCATTGCACACATTCTTACACTTGATACCCAGCGGTTGGCAAACCACAACCCGCGGGCCAGATCCGGCCCGTCATCTGTTTTTGTAAATAACGTTTATTGGGGCTGGGTGCGGTGGCTTAAGCCTGTAATTCCGCACTTTGGGAGGCCGAGACAGGTGGATCACTTGAGGCCAGGAGTTTGAGACTAGCCTGGCCCATATGGTCTCTATTAAAAATACAAAAATTAGCTGGGCATGGTGGCAGGCACCTGTAATCCCAGCTACTCGGGAGGCTGAGGCAGGAGAATTGCTTGAACCCGGGGGCAGAGGTTGCAGTGAGCCGAGATGGCGCCATTGCACTCCAGCCTGGGCGTGGGAGTGAGACCCTGTCTCAAAAACAAAAAAGAAAAGTTTCTTGGGAAATGGCCACATCTATTCATTTATCTTCCATGACTGCTTTTGTGCCTCTGTGGCAGGGTTGAGACATGCTGACTGGCTCCTGGAGTTTGAGATACTTCTTTGCTGGCCTCTTACAAGAAGTTTGCTAACTTCTGCGCTACAGTAACCTTTATTCAGGCAGTGAAATCTAGGACATCCCCTGTATTTAAAATCTCTAGCTTTTAATATTTGCTGCTTTTTGTTAGTATTTTAAATTCAAGGCACAGCCCCTGCTTCTTACAATCCTCTTTGCCCTTGGATTATTTCAGGAGTTTCATTTTCTGTGGGGTGCTACTTCCCTCTTGAGGACATTTAGCATTACGAGGTAGGGGCTTTTATGATTGAGGTGCGAGGCAGAGAGACGTTCTCAATCATCCCCCGTGTGCAGGACAGTCCCATCCTCAACGTCAGGAGCCCACTCACCCTTGGAGCCAGTTGCCTTGTGGCCGTGATGTAACATGGAATGTTTTTCAGGGGCTGTTTGTAACATTGTCCAGTGAGGGGCTGGCCCCTAATGCTCTCACTTCAGCTGAGTGCATGCTTTTGTATGCCTTATTTTAGGTGCTGTCAGACACAGGAAACCACCAGGTAATTTATCTGCCTGCCAGTGGGAGGACGTACGTTGACTGGATGCAGACTGTCTCCTTTTCTGTCTCTGCTGGTCTCTCTCTTCTCTCCCCTCCCTCCACCTCTCTCCCCTGCCTTTCTTTCTCTCTGTGTCTCTCTCACATACACACTCACACACACTCTCACACCCTGTCTCATACATATACACATCAGCACACACACACACAGTCACTGACACACGCTCACACTCATACGCTCACACAGTCTCATGCACATCCACTCACACTCACATACACTCTTACACAATTGCTCACACATGCTCACACTTATACATAAATTCAGTCTCATGCACTGTCTCACATACACATACACACTGTCACACACACTTATGCAGAGTCGTTCACACACGCTCATGTACATAAGACTCACCCTCACACAGTCTCATACACATACACACTCTCACACGGTCCCATAGACATACTGCCACACACACTCTGACACAGTTGCTCACACACGCTCACACAGACATATACTCACACTCGCAGTCTCGTACATATACTCACATACTGTCTCGTGTTACACGTACACTATCAGACACACAGTCTGACACACCCACACAGATATTTACACTATCACACATGCTCACGCTCACATAATGCATTCTCACACACACATACAACCACTTTCACACTGACACACACACACCCTTTCTCACACACACATACAATCACTGTGTCACACTGACACACACACCCTTTCTCACACACACATACAATCACTGTGTCACACTGACACACACACACCCTTTCTCACACACACACACGCTCTTTCACATGTACACTCACTCTCCACACTGTCACACACACACAGTCTCCCACTCACACACACACACTGCTACGCCCTCAGTGCTGCTTCCATTGACTTTCATAACTGCTTCAGTCAGTTCCTAGGACAGGATGTTGCTGCGTTTCCCTGGCTTTCTCGTGTAGTGCCAGAGAAAACTTGGATCTCCTTTTTTCTCTCAAAGGAATCAACAGCCGGCCTTTATGAATCTTGCTTAAAACAAAACCCCAAGCCCCCACCCCGCGCATAAAAAAGGGCCTCCTTAACCCTTTGCCCCTCACCTAGCTGTCATTGCTTTTGGGGACAGGGTTAGAACTTTTATCCAAAAAAGGCCAGCTGTCCCCTGCCCGCCACCAGGGAGGGAGGCCTTGCGGAGAGCATGGCTTTGTCCTCCAGCCCAGAGAAGGCCCCAAGGCCACTGGAGGAGAGATGGAGACGGGCAGGGGTGTACTTGCAGAAGTTGGGGGACAAGCCGTGGCTGCAAGGGAGGTGGGCCGGTGGTGTGGGGGTCTGAACGGGGCTCTGAGAGGGGTGGTGATGCCGGTGTGTGGAGCCGAGCGTGGAGTCCCGTGTGCTTGGCATCTGAGGAGCAGGAAGTCACTGTGCAGAGTGACCGTGGGCTGTGGAACCTCAACCTAGAGAGATATGGGGAGTGGGAGGTGGGGTGGTGGGGCAGCCTGTGAGAAAACTCAGCTTTGAGACTGTCAGAGAGATCTAAGAAAGGAGAAGGTCTGGCTGGGCGTTGTGGCTCACGCCTGTAATCCCAGCACTTTGGGAGGCCGAGGCGGGTGTATCACGAGGTCAGAAGTTCAAGACCAACCTGGCCAACATAGTGAAACCCCGTCTCTACTAAAAATACAAAATTGCTTGTAGTTTTGGTGGCGGACGCCTGAGGCGGGAGAATCCTTGAACCCAGGAGGTGGAGGTTGCAGTGAGCCGTGATGGTGCCTCTGCACTGAAGCCCGGGTAGCAGTGCGGGACTCTGTCTCAACAACAACAAAAAAGAAGCGGGAAGGTCTGAATTGCTGCCATTTAGGGGAGTGAGGAGCATGAGTGTGGGAGCAATGTGTTTACAGAGACATTCTCAGGACCCACCACACTGGTGAAGTCTGGAGGGGGGCGATGTGGGTGATACAGGTGATGGTGTTTTGGTGGCCGAGAGCGGTGGCACTCAGAGTGTGTTGCATCACTGCCACCTGGAAGCTTTGTAAACCGTAGATTGTTCCACTTCTAGGTTTCTGATTCATTAGGTCTCAGGTCAGGCCCGAAAATGTGCGTGTCTAACAGTTCCTGAGTGATGCTGATGCTCTTGTGGGGACTATACTTGGAGAACCACCGTCCTCGTGTGAGAACAGTAAACAGAGTTCATCAGTGTCCTCAAAACAGAACTAATCTAAGACATGGGGAGAAGATGAAAAATAAAACTGATTAGATATTAAGAATAGGAATTTGGTCCCTGTTCACATTGATGAGAGTGACAGAATTTTCTAAGTTCTGGAAAGGGTTAAGCTAGTTTAGCCAAAATGTTATTGAGCAACAGCATGATAGTGGAGACTTTCATTAAAATCTAATTCCTCTGCATTTGGGGAATGTATTCACTATAAACAGGAAGAGTGTTTCAAAACTGGAGTTTTGGCTCTTTGTTATTTTGAATCCTTTTAGCTGACTCGGGAAAGAGAGTCCCTCATTTGAACTTTTCTTTATAAAAGAAGAGAATTCAAGGGCCTGAGCGGTTCCCATCTTTCACCATCCTGGCTTGTCCCCTTGATATCAGGATGACCACTGGATGTCAGCGACCTAAATTTTCAGTTGGCAGACTCTCATTTCTTCTCTTTGTCTTTCCCTTTTCTTGACAAGTGTAAGATTTTGGCCACAAATGTAAACATAACTAAAATATAAACAAGAGAAGGATAGACAGACACGTAGTAAACAGTATAATCAGGTGCTTCGAGAATATCCTGAATGATTTAGAAGTAAATCCTAGGTTTTTAACAGAACTGATGTCTTTGCCCTAAGTTTGGATTTGTTTTCTGTAATGTGAGATACAGCAAAACTTCAGGGAAGCTTTTCAGTTGCAAGCATGCAAGTTTCCAAAGAGCTCTGACTTCCTTCTGTGGACACATTGGACAGGTCAGCCATTCATCTATTCCTTAAATATCCTTAAAAGGATTGATTTAGGCTGGGCCCGGTGGCTGATGCCTGTTATCCTAGTATTTTGGGAGGCTGAGGGTGGCTGATCACCCCAGGTCAGGAGTTCAAAACCAGCCTGGGCAACATGGTGAAACCCCGTCTCTACTGAAACTACAAAAAAATTACCCGGGCGTGGTGGCAGGCATCTGTAATCCCAGCTACTCGGGAGGCTGAGGCAGGAGAACTGCATAAACACAGGAGGTGGAGGTTGCAGCAACCGAGACTGCACCACTCTACCCCAACCCCGGGCGACAGAGTGAGACAGTGAAAAAAAAAAAAAAAAAAAAAAAAAAAAAAAAATTAAGAGCAAATGACTCATTTGAAAATTTGAAAAGGACAGTATTGAAATCCTTAACCTTGGAACTGGAGCCTGCTCCCGATGGCTCGAGCCATGGACTTTCTTTTGGTTTTAACCAGGGTATCTAGTGGCTCACCTCATCACCAGTGGTAGCAGTAGTGCTTGGGAGGGGAGGTTGAGACTTCCGGGTCTTTTAGAGCTATGTTTATTTACAGGTTGTTGGGATCTTTGCCGAGGTGCTTGAGCCGCTTCTTCGTGTTTTGGTCCCACCATCTGTGAACTCCACTGATGGTGTGTAAATTAATAAAATGCTCCGTGAGCCCCGGATGAGAGACTTTGGAGGTGCCAAGAGGAATCATAATAAATAATATTAAACAACTCCAGGGATTTTAGCAGTGTTTACAATTTTGGCTTCACACACTTAGAGGTTTGGAATCGTTTTATAAAACTGACTTGAAAACCATGCATTAGGCTTTCTTTGTGTGATTGGCAACACTTCAGAAACCACAAGGATCCCTGCTTCTCAGAGATGTTTCGAGAGAACCTCATCAATATGGCACGGAGCTCTGCCTCCTTATGAGAGCTGTCACTTTCCCGGAAATCCTTCCCTTGCTCGTGGGAATGTTGGGTTTGTCGTTGGTGTATGACCATAAAAGTGTCGTAGGAAAGAAGGACAAGAAAGGAGGAGCATGGTTGTAGCCAGTAGTTCCAGTGTTATTGGTATGTCTGGTGTTTCAATAGAAGGATCTGCATTAAAAAACTCGTCTGATGGCACAAACTTTGTGTGAAACAGGGCAATGCATTTGGGAATTTGTTTATTTATTTATTTTATTTTTATTTTTTGAGACAGAGTCTTGCTATGTCGCCCAGGCTGCAGTGCAGTGGCACGATCTTAGCTCACTGCAAGCTCCACCTCCCGGGGCCACGCCATTCTCCTGCCTCAGCCTCCCCAGTAGCTGGGACTACAGGCACCTGCCACCACGCCCAGCTAATTTTTTGTATTTTTAGTGGAGATGGGGTTTCACTGTGTTAGCTAGGATGGTCTTGATCTCCTGACCTCGTGATCCGCCCACCTCGGCCTCCCAAAGTGTTGGGATTACTTTTTTAAGGTGAAAGTTGAATGAGGAGGGGCAGGGTGACACATACCACTGACATTTCACATCTGCTTTGTTGGAGTTTTATTTGTGACTCGTAAGTTCTACCTGCAGGGCTGACAGCTCCGTTGGGCTGGCGGCACCAGCATGGTCTGACCTTTCTCTGTCTGAATATTTAGTAACATGCAAATTCTTCCAGAATCATGGTTGTGCCTTCTTGTGTCTTGGATTCGTAGAGTTTGGGACCTAGGTGCTTTATAAAAGGTTATTGCGTTAGTAATAGTAATAGACAACACGTGCTTGCTATAGAGCAGGGCCTGTTCGAAAGCTTTTTTGTATTAATTATTTAATCTTCCCGAGAATTATAATGAAGCAGGGTTCTAACTAATCCTATCATTATCTCCATTTTATAGAGAAAGTTTAAGTAACTTGCTTAAGGTTATTCAGGTCTTAAAGGGTGGGTAATATATGCATCCAGCTAAAGGGATTTGACCTCTTTAGCATCAAATTCCTTCTCTTAATCATTGCTCTAGTATTAAGTTCTCAAAAGTTTAATAAATTATAATGATGTCTGGATTTTATCTTGGGAACCTGCTCAAGAGTGACAATATTAGGAGTGATTTTTTTCTTTTTTCTTTTTTAAGATAACATTTAAGCTATGGGACTCAATTTGTGTTGAGGTGGGGTGGGGGTGGGAGTTGAGCCATATTAATGACTGCCAAGGAGATCACCAGCGGGGCTTGCATGTTTGTATATCTTTGAGAAGAATTTAGGGTGATAGCAATCTCTTTGAGTATATCTTGTGTTTTGAATCCCACAGGAGCCCAGTCGTTTATACTTTTAAAGCAAATATGGTTGAGGTTCATTAGAGTTAAGGCTTAGGAAGGTGGAGGTGAGTTTTGTGGTTGGAGACTCTGTGAAAGCAAATATTGAGGTTCATTACAGTTAAGGCTTAGGAAGGTGGAGGTGAGTTTTGTGGTTGGAGACTCTGACTTGGGTTTGCTTTTCTTAATATCACTTTTAAATGTCTCCCATCTGTGTTGTGTGTGTTGGGAGGTGATATGGTTTGGCTCTGTGTCCCCACCCAAATCTCATCTTAGAGCTCCCATAATTCCCACGTCTTGTGGGAGGGACCTAGTGGGAGATGATTAAATCATGGGGGCGGGTCTTTCCCCTGCTGTTCTTGTGATAGTGAACGGGGCTCACGAGATCTGATGGTTTTAAAAACGGGAGTTTCTCTGCACAAGCTCTCTCTTTGCCTGCTGCCATCCGTGTAAGATGTGTCTTGCGCCTCCTTGCCTTCCACCATGATTGTGAGGCCTCCCCAGCCATGTGTAACTGTAAGTCCAATAAACCTTTCTTTTGTAAATTGCCCAGTCTCAGGTATGTCTTTATCAGCAGTGTGAAAACGGACTAATACAGGGGAAATGGGCTCAGGAAGGGGGATTAGGGGCAGAGCAAAGCAGAGGAACCTGTCCAGGGTGGGGATAGGCTGAGGACATTGACTTTCATAGACTCTTGAGGAGAACAAACTGTGCTGGAACTATCTGGCTGCTGCTCCCAGGAGCAGGGTCATGTGTTTGCTGAATTGTACCTGCAAGTTTTTTGTTATTGTGATTTATGCATTTATTTATTTTTGAGACAGGATCTCGCCCTGTCATCCAGGTTGGAGTGCAGTGGCGTGATCATGGCTCACTGTAACCTTGACCTCCTGGGGTCAAGTGATCCTCCTGCCTTTAGCTTTGCGAGTAGCTGGGACCATGGGTGTGCACCACCATACCTCGCTAATTTTTTATTTTTGTGTAGAGATGGGGGGTCTCACTTTCTCACCCAGGCTGATCTCAAACTCCTGGGCTCAAACATTCCTCCTGCCTTGGCCTCCCAAAGTGCTGAGATTACAGGCATGCCCACTATGCCTGGCCTGTATCTGCAAGTTTTAAGGGCCAATATCAAAGTATTAGGATCTAGGAGGAAAAGGGAGCTGTTGGGTATTGGCAGAGCTCTGCAAAGTCATAAGTGCCGTGAGCATTTTTTTAAACTTTTTATTTTGAAATAATTGTGGACTGACTTACAAGAAGTTGAAAAATAATAGAGAGGTCCTGGGTACCCACCACCCAGCTTCCCTCAGTGATGACATCTTCCTTAGCTATACTGCATTATCAAAACCAGGAAACTGAAATTGACACAATGCAAGTCACAGAACTGCAGACAATGGGTGGAAGTGGTGGCTCAAGTCTGTAATCCCAGCTACTCAGGAGGCTGAGGTAGGAGGACCACTTGAGTTAGGAGTTCCAGACCAGACTGGACAATATAAAGAGACCCCATCTCTTTAAAAAAAAAAAAAAAGAAAAGACCTTACTGGAATTTCACCAGCTTGGCATACTCTTTCCCCCACCCCACCCCGCTTTAAAATAGGACTTAGTGTAGAATTTGACCAGTGTTTTTTGATGAGGGACAGAACCTCTGAGTAAGACTGTAATAAATGTTTTACAGACACATGGTTTTTTAGCATAGCTCTGTTTGCTAAAGTGTTACTACCATGGCAAACAGTTGAGTGGAATGGGAAGTCCGGCAGCTCAGTTATGGGGTAGAGACCAAGCAATTTGGTTATTTTCATTTATGGTCTTGAACTCTTTGGGGATATTATCTTCACTTTTTTGTTGCCTTTTCAGAGGGAGGATATTTTCTAAAGATAAAAGGATAATTCAAGGTCATCGTGTCATCTTAAGAGCTCTTGGAGGGAATGATAAACAAAAGTTGTTTTTCCTGGAAAAGGTTGGGATTTCGATTAGTCAGATAAAAAAGGTATGGACTGATAGGACTTAAAGATCATGGATACAATTTCATGATAACTGTTAGAGTGGATTTCCTTTTATAATGACAGCCCTGTGTGAGTTGCGGCCAAGTGTCGCCTGCCTGGCTTGCCTGTGATTAATTGGTCCTGCCTTTGTGATCCCATCAGGCTTTGCTGAGACTTCCAATTAGCTTCTGTCACTATCTGCCCTGGATTTGAGCTCTTTGTGAGGGTGACTATCTTCTCAGCTAGACTAGGAAGTCTTTGAGGACAGGGACTGTCTAATTCATTTTTTGACTTTTCTCCTCCTCCTTTCTCCCAGTATCAAGCAAGATGCATCGAGCAGAAGGGATCTCTATTCTCCAGCCCCCAGCAATTTTTAGACTATTCCTTAGCTTCACTTCTTTATGTATTTATCTGGGCATCTGTTCTAGCTTCACTTCTTTATGTATTTATCTGGGCATCTGTTTATATGTTACGTGTATTTGAAACCAGTAAGGCTGAATCCATACTAGATTATTTTATAATTTTGAGCTATCATGAGTCAGACTGGCCTTGTTCTGTAGTGCTACCTGAATAGCAGAAAAACAACCTAAGAGCTTGGTAGATTTTCTTCAAAAAAAGCAGTGGGGAGTTGTTTATGTTTTCTCTGTACTATAGATTTTTTTCTTAAAAAAGTATGTCATCGGCCGGGCGCGGTGGCTCACGCCTGTAATCCCAGCACTTTGGGAGGCCAAGTCGGGCAGATCATGAGGTCAAGAGATCAAGACCATCCTGGCTAATACAGTGAAACTGCGTCTCTACTAAAAATACAAAACATTAGCCAGGTGTGGTGGCGGGCGCCTGTAGTCCCAGCTACTCAGGAGGCTGAGGCAGGAGAATTGCTTGAACCCGAGAGGCGGAGGTTGCAGTGAGCCGAGATCGCGCCACTGTACTCCAGCCTGGGTGACAGAGTGAGACTCTGTCTTAAAAAAAAAGAAAAAAAGTATATCATCTTTATACTTAACTGTTAACCTTGGGATAATTCAAATTCTTCTGAGTCATGCTGCCTTTTGGGATTTGGCATTTTAGGGATGTTGGCAATGGTCTGTGATTATGAGCCTTGCACATCAGCCGTGGCGCTGTGAGCCCCTGTCTTCTTGGAGACGTACAGAAAGATACATTTTTTAGTCACTTTTTCTTTTTGAGACGGAGTCTCGCTCTGTCACCCAGGCTGGAGTGCAGTGGCACGATCTTGGTTCACTGCAAGCCCCGCCTCCCAGGTTCACACCATTCTCCTGCCTCAGCCTCCCGAGTAGCTGGGACTACAGGTGCCCGCTACCACACCCGGCTAATTTTTTTGTGTATTTTTAGTAGAGATGGGGTTTCACTGTGTCAGCCAGGATGGTCTCGATCTACTGACCTCGTGATCCCCCGCCTTGGCCTCTCATAGTGCTGGGATTACAGGCATGAGCCCGATCTTAATTCCAGATTTTTAAGTGAGAGTCTGTTTGGCCAATACCGAGTCATGTATTCACCTAGCTTCTGCTGGGACGCAAGGGTGCATGTGTGATGGGTGGTCTCAGACTTGCCCAGGCGGGCTCTCCAAAAAGCGGGGTTGTTGGGAAGCAATGATTGACATGGCTGCCATATCCCAATAAAGGAACAGTTTACCATTGTTTATATTCAGCTGTAGGCTCCATTAGCAGGGCAGGGCCCATTTTTTCCTGCCTTGCGTTAGCTTCCAGCTTTTCCCAGTTAAAATTTCAGGTGTAGACGGTAGAAGGAGGAAGAGGTACAGAAGTGCTGGGGTCTATCTGTAGCTGATGAAGAGCTGGTTACTAACACTGACTAGAGACAGAGGTCATTGGATACATGACATCACCAATGAATATTTAATTTAAAAAATACTTTCATTTGTGCTTTTGGATTAAATTAGTGCATATGAATTTATCTTTTCATATGCACTTGTTTACTTTTTGAGTTCCTAACTTCGACTTAAAAAATGCAGACTCACCCTGCAGTGATTCCACTTTATTTATTATTTATGTATTTATCTGTTTCGCCATGGAGTTTTGCTCTTGTTGCCCAGGCTAGAGTGCAAAGGCACGATCTTGGCTCACTGCAACCTCAGGTGATCTGCCCGCCTCAGCCTCCCAAAGTGCTGGGATTACAGGCATGAGCCACTGCGCCTGGCTGGGATTCTACTTTAAAAATAGTCAAGGACTTCTGATGTGTGTTGAAGTCATTGGATGACAGGAATACAGTAACCAAATGGTAAAGACAGAGAAGAGGACTGGGCAAGACTTAAAGGCTTCTATGCCCCCTTAACCAGCTGTGTCACTTTGGTAACGAAGTTCTTTGAATTTCAGTTTCTTAGCTGTAAAATGGGGTAGGTATAGTACCTGTCTCATAATGTTGTTGAGAGGATTCCATGAGCTGAAATCTACTCAAAGGCACTTCACTAGGCAGTTGGGATATAGGAGTGCACAAAATCCACAAAGATATTGCTCTCCTGGAGTGTATATTCCAGCATATGCTGCCACCGCTCTAATTTATAGATCAAAAAATATGGTGTCTGACTGGGCATGGTGGCTCATGCCTGCAGTCCCAGCAGTTTGGGTAGCTGAGGCGGGCAGATCACCTGAGGTCAGGAGTTTGAGACCAGCTTGGCTAACATGGTGAAATCCCATCTCTACTAAAATTACAAAAATAATTTGCCGGGTATGGTGGCAGGTGCCTGAGGTCCTAGCTACTCAGGAGGCTGAGGTAGGAGAATTGCTTGAACCCAGGGAGTGGAGCTTGCAGTGAGCGAAGATCACGCCACCGCACTCCAGCCTGGGTGGCGGAGGGAGACTCTGTCTCAAAAAAAGAAAAGAAAAACAAAAAAAAGAAAGAGTAGTGTCCTTATATTTAGCCTTATATTTCCTTCCAATTCTTTAAAATTTTAGTTTAGCTTTTTTTATTTGTTTCTGGTTTTTGTTTTGTTTTGTTTTTTGGGTAGATAGGACCATATATAGCTGACAGTCGAGCTTCTCTGACTTAGAAAAATCAGGATGTGTGAGTGAGTGTATGTGTGTGCCCATATACTATCAGGAGCCCTTAGAAATCAATGAAAGTGTCAACATTCTTTGAAAGAGGTCTGTTTTCCAAGGCAAACGTGAAGTTAGCTTTATTTGAGTTAGGGGAATAAAGAACACTTGTGAGAGACATTTATGAGCTGAAATACTGGCTTTGAAGATCCAGGGAAAGGCATGCCTGTTTGTGCAGGGGGCCACTCATTTCGCTTGTATCAACTCAAAGTCAAAAATCTTAATGGGTTTTAATAATCCTAAGTGTCATATTGAATTTAAGCTTGGAAACTTTCAGATAACACCTCTTTGTAACAGCTATGGCTTACTTATCTCTTGGGCTATAACATAGATCTCAAGATACAAATCATCCATTTTAAAAACATTCACATTTTGCAGCATTTGCTGTGAGCAATAGGAACTTTTGGGGCAAGCTCTTTTAGATGAAGGACGCATTTCCCCCCATGGTGGATGCATACAATTCATTCTGTCAGCTAGAAGAAGCAATTTCCTTTCTTTGCCTTGGGATTTAAAGCAATAATATATTGTATATAATTATTTAATTTAGCTGACCTAAATGTTAAATTTATTATTTTTAAAACTTTAGTAGATTGTAATATATCTTAAATCAAAATCAGTTTAAAATGACACGAAGTATTTAAGGATACTCTGGTATAAATTTTCAAGAGAGAACTTATCCAAGCCAATATTAAAAAAATAATTTCCTTGCTTTATAGACAAATTTTAGTATATCTCAGGGGGTATTAATGTTATATCTAAAATGTAAAAGTAAGATTTATAATAATAGAAATTTATTATTCTTTATTACACATAGTATAAATGAGTAAAGCAACCAATACTGCCTTGTGGAATTAATTTTGGCTTTGCTGTTTCTTTTTAGTTTCTGGAAAATGCTAATTTTATTTTATTTTATTTATCTATTTATTTTGTATTTTTAGTAGAAATGGGGTTTCTCCATGTTGGCTAAGCTGGTCTCGAACTTCTGGCCTCAAGTGAGCTGCCAGCCTTGGCCTCCCAAAGTGCTGGGATTACAGGTGTGAGCCACCGGGCCCATCCCAAAGGCTATTTTTAATTGTTTGAGAAGAGACAGAGCCTGGGTGATAAGAGATGCTGACGTTTACATTTCTCTTTCTTCTTCAGTTTCACAAGATAAATGATCAACTCTGTATTCTCATATCACACTAAATAGTTCTCCATATCTGCCCAGGCATAGACTGAAGCCTGCTTAGATACTTATCAAAGTGGCTAATGCCCTTGGTATTGTAATTGGTTATAATTTTTCTCCTTTACTGAGGGAGCACACAGAAGTTTCCTGTCTGGGAACTGTGTACCGTGCTATGAGGATGGCAGAGTTCTTCTGCCTGCAGTGGGAATTTTGCAATGATAGCACAGCCACCATTTCTTTATGTGCTTGATCAGGTGTTTAGATAATCTGAAGTGTGATGGGAGAATAGAAAAGATGTGGGCTACGTCCTATGGCTATGTTATTTTTCATTTTTAGTGGAGTGAAGTTTTGTGGTGGTTTGTTTAAGAAAAAAATTTTGACATTTTCTTCAGTAACACAAACCATTACCACTGTGTGGGAAAACTGACCAGGTCTCCCCCAGGCCCAGTTCATCCATAGTTCTTCATTCAGAAGGACAGCATAAAAAGAAAGATTGTTTTACAATTTTCCACGCCTTTCTGAGAACAGGTGCTTCCTTTGTGAATTCGTTAGTGAATTTATGTGGTCATTTCAACCTAGTTTCAACTCTGGTTCTAAAGAACAAAGCTTTTTTTTTTTTTTTTTTGCCCTGAAGATTGACATTTGCTTGCAGAGATTAGGCACTTCCTGTGCCCCTGGGTCCCATTCTGCTGGTGCAGAGGGGAGGTTGGGAGGGGGTTGTAGGGGGGAGGTCAAAGGGAAGCCAACACATTGGTCCATGTTCGTCCCATGGCAGTGGGAGGTGCTTGGAGTCTGTGCAAATTCTACACAGGGGCAGGCTGAAGCTTGCTTAGAAGTTTATCAGGTATTCCATGGTTCATCCATTCTACAAGGTAACATCCATTCTACAAGGTAACAGGGAAGAATTCTGCAGTTCCTTTGTTACTGTAAATGGTTAGTGTGAGACCTGTTGCCTCTGCCCCTTCTCATTTTCCCGTTTTCCATGTCTTTCCTTCTGCCCTGGCAGAAAGCAGCCCAGGATCTTCACATTCTGACTTCTGGAATGGAATGAAAGAGTTTCTTTCTGTATAGAGAGGTTTGTTTTACACAGAGCTGCCTTTGACTGGGAAGACTCCCCCTAACAGATTTGGATCATAACGTGTTGGCACCAAGCCAGGAAGGATGGCCATAAATTGTAATTTGAATGAGGTTTCACCAACTCTTTGTCCTGTTATCTCATTTCTGGTGCGGGGATATTGGGAAAGTTAAACCAAGAGCTGATTTGGTCAATGTGATTGTCATTATTTAAATTAGAAATGTTCATTTTGGGTGGCAGGTATCAAGATTTTTGTATATTGGTTTCTACTTTATGAGTTTTTTTTTCAAAGGAATTAAAATGGGAGGAAAAGAGGAGGAGAGAAAGGAAGAGAGGAAGGAAGCTATTTGAAACATGGACCCTTAGCAGAACTTTTGGATGCAAAAAGGTCTGTATAGGAATTTGGCACTTGCTGTATGTGTGACTTTGGCCAACTTCTCTGCCTCAGTTTTTGCTATTTATAAAATGACACTTAGAAATGGGCATGATAGTTCTTTGTTAAGAGATCATGTCTCTTCAGAGCCAAACATAGTACTTAGTGTATAAAAGATACCTCGAAAACCTCAATTCCCTTTCATTACCTCTTTGATGTTGCATCTGAAGATCTGCAGCTAAATTGAACGCAGACCTTATCACTTTTAGGCTGGTCTGAATATAGGTCTTGCTAGAACGTTGTTCACTTAAATACAATGATATCACAGCGATCCCAGGGTCCTTTTGCTTTGGTTTCATTCCACCAGCCTGGAGTGCAGTGGCGCTATCTCAGCTCACTGCAACCTCCACCCCAGGTTCAAGTGATTCTCCTGTCTCAGCCTCCTGAGTAGCTGGGATTACAGGCGTCTGCCATCAGGCCCAGCTAATTTTTGTATTTTTAGTAGAGGCTGGATTTCACCATGTTGGCCAGGCTATTCTCGAGCTCCTGACCTCAAGTGATCCACCCACTTTGGCCTCCCAAAGTGCTGGGATTACAGACGTAAGCCACTGCACCTGGCCCGATATTTTGTTTTATATTAATATTATTAAATATAATGTGATTGTTATAATTGCTAATGTAATTAATATATACTATTTTATATTATTATATCATATTAAACATGTTATATATATATTTTTGTATTTATTGAGGACCAGCTGAAAGCCAGACAGTGTTTCAGGAGCTACAGTGGGGCAGGTAGGAGAATAGACATGGAGAGCGTGGTGGGTGTCTGTTTTAGACAGGGTGGTCTGGGGATCCTTCTCCCAGGAAGTGTGATCCTGAGATCTGCATGGAGGGAGAGAGACCCCATGGAAATCCGGGGAAAGAACATTCCAGGCAGTGGGACCTGCGAATGTATTGAAGATTGGCAGGAGGCATGTGTGGGAAAGGCAGGATGGGGCAGGCACTGAGGTCACAGCCCAAGTCACCTACAGGAACGAGGTTCTTGTTTGGATTTTGGGCAGTAGAAATCGGCATAAGTTGAACCACAAAACAAGCCCCTCTACTCTTTTTTTTTTTTTTCTGAGACGGAGTCTCGCTCTGTCGCCCAGGCTGGAGTGCAGTGGCCGGATCTCAGCTCACTGCAAGCTCCGCCTCCCGGGTTTACGCCATTCTCCTGCCTCAGCCTCCCGAGTAGCGGGAACTACAGGTGCCCGCCACCTCGCCCGGCTAGTTTTTTTGTATTTTTTAGTAGAGACGGGGTTTCACCGGGTTAGCCAGGATGGTCTCGATCTCCTGACCTTGTGATCCGCCTGTCTCGGCCTCCCAAAGTGCTGGGATTACAGGCTTGAGCCACCGCGCCCGGCCACCCCTCTACTCTTAAGAGACTTTGTTAGATGTGTTTTGCAGAGAAGATGGAAAATAATAGTGTATCTGTTACTTTGATTACAATTCTCATCATATAATAATTAACTGCTAGCTGTAATTATAGGACTTCCTCTAATTTAGTTTAGCACTCTGGGGACCTCCATTAGCTTATATCCCAATCAATTTCACAGCCATTACGGAGGAAAAAAGCCATGTTCCTGTTGAATTTTAAATCTAGAGGGAGAATGATGCACCTATTTGCTAGACAGCCTTATTTTGTTTTCGCTCCTTACTTTCTTTCTGTTCTGGCCCTCCCTGCTGGCCTGCTGTTTCAGGCATGTACATGTTGTTTCCTAATTAGGATAGATTTTTCACAGATACTTGTTCATGAATTCCATGCATCTCACATCCTTTTAGTAACCTCCCCAATTTATAAAGCAAAAATTTTCACCTGACAGCCAGGGGGAACGCATGTGTTCCCTCCCCAAGATAGATGTTTTAGTCAATATTTATTCTCTTGTCTAGCACCTTTTACTATCCCCATGCCATCTGTGTAAGTTCATTTATGTGGAGAAGTGTAACGCAATCTGCTTTCTCAGTTGGAGAGAACAATACATTCTCTTGTGGCAGAAAATGCAAGGTTGGCCCTCCTCTTTGCCTCTGTGGCGTATCTGGTGATTGGCTGTGTTTAGATGACCTCGGCCTCCGAGGGCCCCTCTTGTCCAATTTTCTGTGCTGCTCTGGTGGCGGAAGCCGTCCTTACTGTCACATGGCTGCAGTGGCACCATGTCCCCCAGTGGACTGCTTCTCTCTGGAGGCAAGCAGTGATCTGTGTGTGGGGCCATTTGTCACTTCTCTAGATGCAGCTCCCTGAGACATAGTGACATCTCCAGAGAGCTCCACTTACTAGTTTTGTTCTCCTCCACCTCTTCTTTTTTCTTTTTGAGACAGAGTCTCACTCTGTTGCCTAGGCTAGAGTGCAGTGGCACGATCTCAGCTCACTGCAACCTCTGCCTCCTGGGCTCAAGCAATTCTGGTGCCACAGCCTCAGAGTAGCTGGGACTACAGGCACGCGCCACCGTGTCTGGCTAATGTTTGTATTTTTGGTAGATATGGGGGTTTCACTGTGTTGTCCAGGCTGGTCTTGAACTTCTGACCTCAAATGATCTGCCCACCTTGGCCTTCCAAAGTGCTGGGATTACAGGTGTGAGCCATCATGCCCGACCCCACTTACTAGTTTTGTAATAATGCTTGTAGCTCGTGGGTAGCAGCTGGAATCGCTTCATACCATGGAAGAAAAAAGCAAGGCTGTGGGCAAGGAGGTGGAAAGAATGGTTGCCCACTGCTGTCAGGCAAGTGGCCATAAACATGAGCCCTGTGTGTTTGCTCTGGCTCCTCTGGCTGTGTGTGTGTGTGTGTGTGTGTGTGTGTGTGTGTGTGTGTGAGAGAGAGAGAGAGCGAGAAAGAGAGAGAGAGAGAAGTAGATTTTCATTTTTAGAGCAGTTTTAGGTGGCCAGCCAAATTGGGTCGAAAGCACAGAGAGTTCCCATACACCCCTTCCTCCCTCACTCCCGGTCCACCTCCCGCACCATCAACATCCTGCCTCAGACTGGTGCATTTTTTACAAACAGCAAACCAATGTTCAACTGTCATCACCACCCAGAGTTCATAGTTTACACTGGGCTTCACTCTTGCTGTTGTACCTTCTGTGCATTTGGACAAATGTATAGTGACGTGTGTTCACCACATAGTATCCCACAGAATTGGTGTCACTGCTCTAAGAATCTTCTGTGCTCTGCCTGCTCATCCCTCCTTTCCCCCACCCCGGCAACCACTGCTCTTGTTACTGTCTCTATCGTTTTACCTTTTCCAGGATGTCATGTGGTTGGAGTCGTACCGTGTGTAGCTTTTTCAGATGGGCCTCTTTCACTTAGTAATATGTATTCAGGGTTCTTCCATATTTTTCTGTGGCTTGCTAGCTCATTTTTTCTTAGTGCCGGATAATATTCCTTTGTGTGATATACCATTGATTATCCCTTCACCTACTGAAGGACATTGTGGCTGCTTCCGAGTTTTAGCAATTATAAATAAAATTGCTATAAGCATTCACATGCGGGTTTTTGTATACACACAATATAAATATAAATGTATATTTACATAATATATAAATGAGATTTATTTGTTTCTGATTATGAAAAAACATATGCTTTCTTGTATAACATTTGGAAAATATTAAAAAAGAAGAAAATCTTTAAGAATCAGTATAAGTCTATTTATTAATTTAATGTAATAAGATACATGAAATCGGAACTCTGCTGGAAATGCAGGCCATATGGTTATTATATAGTGTGACAGTCAGTGGTAAAGTCAGGAAAGACTTAGAGCGTTCCAAGTGCTGGTTCTGTTTCTATTAAAACCACTTCTCAAGTGACTTTTTATGATCCTCCACATTCAAACAAACACTCTCAGCTTTAGAAAATGGCTAAGTGAGAAGTCCTCACAAACAACTGAAGTCCAAGGAGGTACTGAAATTCTTCTCTTAAAAAATTCAGATATACTTTAGCCATGGTTCTCAGTGGTGGTGGAGAGGATTCCCGACATTCATGTGGGATCCAGCAGTTCGGACACACACAGGTTTTATAAGGCTCAATATGACTGCATTCACCTCTGGGCGCCTTCGTGTCTCTTGGGCACGTTCTGGGTGCAGAGGTAGAGGATGCTGCTGGGGAGGACAGGGTGGTGTTGAGCTCATGGAATAGTAATGCCTCAAAAGCAGCCTCAGAAGTGGACATCAGTGGACAGCCTGTTGCATTTCATTTTTCATTTTTAAGAATTCTGGCAAAGTACTGTGTTAATCCATTTTTCATCGCTGTAAAGCAATACCTGAGGCTTGGTAATTTATAAAGAGAGGGCCGGGCACAGTAGCTCATGCCTGTAATCCCAGCACTTTGGGAGGCCAAAGCAGGCTGATCACTTGAGGTCAGGAGTTCGAGACCAGCCTGGCCAACATGGTGAAAGCCTGTCCCAACTAAAAATACAAAAATTAGCCAGACATTGTGGCGGGCACCTGTAGACCCAGCTACTCGGGAGGCTGAGGCAGGAGAATCGCTTGAGCCCGGGAGGTGCAAGTTGCTGTGAGCTGAGATCGCACCACTGCACTCTAGCCGGGCAACAGAGTGAGACTCAGTCTCAAAAACAAAAACAAAAAACAGAGGAGAGGTTTATTTGGCTTATGGTTCTGTATAAGCAAGGCACCAGTATCTGCCTGGCTTCTCTGAGGCCGCAAGAAGCTTTTACTCATGGCAGAAGATGAAGGGGGAGCAAGCATGTCACATGGTGAAAAGGAACAAGAGAGAGTGTAGGAGGCGCCGGTGTCTCTTAAACAACCCACTCTTGCTTGAACTAATAGAGCAAGAACTCACTCATGACTGCAAGGATGGCACCAAGCCATTCATGAGGGATCCGCCCCCATGACCAGAACACCTGCTACCAGGTCCCACCTCTAATATTGGAGGTCACATTTCAATGTGGGATTTGGAGGAGACAAATGTCTACACTATATCAGGTATTGAAGATCATTTTCAGCACTTTTTTTTTTTTTTTTTTTTGGAGACAGAATTTCACTCTTGTTGCCCAGGCTGGAGTGCAGTGGCGCGATCTCAGCTCACCACAACCTTCACCTCCCGGGTTCAAGCAATTCTCCTGCATGAGCCTCCCGAGTAGCCGGGATTACAGGCGCCTGCCACCACACCCGGCTAATTTTGTAATTTTTACTAGAGACAGGGTTTCACCATGTTGGTTAGGCTGGTCTCGAACTCCTGACCTCAGGTGATCCGCCTGCCTTGGCCTCCCAGAGTGCTGGGATTACAGGTGTGAGCCGCTGCACCCAGCCTCATTTTCGGCTTTTTAACAAGGCAGACAATACCAAATCAACCTAAAAATACCATCTTTTCAAGGCTTCTGAGAATGAGAGTACAGATGCTCATCAGCTTACAATGAGGCTACGACTCAGGAAACCCATTGTAAGTTGAAAATACCTTAAGGTGAACATACATTTAATACACTTAATTTACCGAACATCCTAGCTTAGCCTAGCCTACCTTAAATGTGCTCAAACGCTTACATTAGCCCACAGTTAGGCAGAATTATCTAACACAAAGCCTATTTTATAACAAAGTGTTGAGTATCTCATGTCATGTATTAAGTACTGTACTGAAAGTGAAAAACAGCATGGGTGTATGGGTACTTAAAGTATGATTTCTGCTGAATGCTTATTGCTTTTGTGCCATTGTAAAGTCAAAAACTGTAAGTTGAACCTTCCTAAATCAGGTACTCTCTTTATATATCTAGCAGCTTTTAATTTAAAAAAAAAAAAAGTTATGCATTCATGGTCTCTTTTTGGTGGAAGAAAGCAGGCCTGTGGGCAAGAATACAAATGAAAGCGAATATAACCTTTGTCTGGATATATAAAAGTTGTTGTAAGTCAAGCTAACAAATTGTAAAATAAAACGTATTCTCCTACTTTGACAAATAGACTTTTCATTGTTCGTTTATTTATTTATTTATTTGTTGTTGTTGTTTTAGACAGAGTCTTGGTCTATTACCCAGGCTGGAGTGCAGTGGTGCAGTCTTAACTCACTCAACCTCCACCTCCTGGGTTCAAGCGATTCTCCTACCTCAGCCTCTGGAGTAGCTGGGATTATAGGCGCCTGCCACCATGCCCAGCTAATTTTTGTATTTTCAGTAGAGCCACGGTTTTGCCATGTTGGCCAGGCTGGTCTCGAACTCCTGACCTCAGGTGATCCACCTATGTCGGCCTCCCAAAGTGCTAGGATTACAGGGGTGAGCCACTGTGCCCGGCCTAGACTTTCACAATGACTTGGAAAGCTGAATTCAGAGTTATAATTGTCAGACTCCTTAGAATACCATGTGGGATCGTTAGGTAGGGGAAAGCCAGCCCCAGCCATGACCCTTCCTTATCCTCCCACCCCTGGCTCCATCTTGGACCATGAAAGGTTTTGTGGACACAACAGTGTATACAAAGAAGCCTCCTCTAAAATCCCCACCAAGTGCTGCCCTTGGGCCTTTGAGTGCATACATAGTATCGTCCACTACCTTGGTAGGTCAGAACTAAGAAAGAGCCCCTAGAGGGCCTGGACGTGGACATTGGGTCCAGGGTGCCCTGGTATCTTCTAGAAAGGTATCTGCTTGTCTGCCCGGGAATCCTTGCCCCTTTAAGAAGGGGCGTGGCTGGTAGAAGGCCAGACAAGTCCGTTTGATGTGAGTGCCCAGGTCTGACTACGAATCTGTGAATGCTAGTCTGGTTTTCATCCTGGAAAAGCTAGTCATCACTTTCAGCATGAAGAAAGGAGAACGAGAAGCCTCCATTTGGAATGTGTTAGAATTCAGCAGCATGCAATTAAAAAGTTGTTTTTAGTGGGTGACCATCAGTGTTTCCTGGCATAGGTTCATTTAAAAAGCTCTGGGCTTGATCAAACGGCAAAATATACCATATATGTGTACAAGGTGGTTTGTTTTTGTTTTCAGACTTTACTTTTCAAGAACCGTAATTAAGTTTTGATTAAAAACTGTCAGTCTTTGGTCCCATGGACCATGGCTGTCTTCTGGGCTGATACGATGTTTTACCTCCTGGAATCTTGTCTGGTGGCCTTCTTCCTGCTCAACATCTGTGATCGCACAGGTGCTCCTGCATTATTAACTCTTACTTTTAAGGGGGTGCTGATGAGAAGAGCTAATGTAATTTCAATACTTAGGAAAAGGCAAAGCCAAGATCAAGTTTAAATTGGAAGATACTATCTTAAAGGGTACGATAGTGAAGTGAACGTGTATGCTGGTAAATCACTTGTCATTTTTGATAACAGTAATACAAAAGTTTTACAACTTGTCCATTAGTGAGATTCTCAAATTGCTTTAGAGAATATAGAAAAACAAGAAAGTTGGAGTCCTGAGGTTCTGTTCTTCTGGTGATTGGAGAGAATTTAAATAATACCTTGTTTTTACATCATTAATTATTTAATCAAAACTGAAAACATTATGCCCATAATACTGCATCCACAAAGTGGGTACTGAGGAATGAATAAATATAAATTCTCCAAAAATCTCTCATTTCTCATTCTTGCTTAAGAAAGTATTTGTGCTTTCTAAAAAATTCCTC
Organism: Piliocolobus tephrosceles; assembly: GCF_002776525.5. Lineage (NCBI taxonomy): Eukaryota > Metazoa > Chordata > Mammalia > Primates > Cercopithecidae > Piliocolobus > Piliocolobus tephrosceles. The sequence continues at coordinate 47,674,706 of NC_045452.1, forward strand.
TGATAGACTTTTTAAAAATATATCTTTAAAATGAGGAATCCATAGTGAAAAGTGATATGTTCCAAGGCTTCTTCCCACCACTGGAAATATTCCTGATTACTGAATGTAATGAAATAAATTTGTCATGTTGGACATAATATGTGGTGGAGTGCAGAATGAAGAGCCCAAAACTCGGAGTGGAGGCTTGACATTTATAGTTATAAATATGTGCTTTAGGAATTGATTTATATAGAAAAATACCAGGGCTAAGATAGATAAATTGAAGCTTGTTCTCACTAAGTAGTTTAGACAGTTCATCAAATATTGGTTAAAATCTTTCTCTCTCTGGAGATCAAAAATAAGAGATTAGATGGCAGTGTCCCATGCATGGGACTTTCTGATTGTCTCGCTGACCACTCTGTTCATATGAATATAAATGCAGTTGGGCAGCCTGTGTATGCCTGGTGTGTAGCATGTGGCTCAGCAACTCAGCCGACCACTGCCTTGTTTCGTTACTTAGGCTAAGAATAGACTTCATGGTTTTAAATGGTTGGGGAGCCTGGGGGCGGTGGCTCACGCTTGTAATTCCGGCATTTTGGGAGGCTGAGGCAGGCAGATCACCTGGGGTCAGGAGTTCCAGACCAGCCTGGCCCACATGGCAAAACACTGTCTCTATTAAAAATACTAAAATTAGCTGGGTGTGGTGGAAGGCACCTGTAATCCCAGCTACTCGGGAGACTGACGCAGGAGAATTGCTTGGACCTGGGAGGCGGAGGTTGCAGTAAGCTGAGATCACGCCACTGCGCTCCAGCCTGGGTGACAGAGAAAGCCTCCGTCTCAATAAAATAAAATAAAAATAATTTTAAAAAAGGTTAGGGAAAATATCCTAAGAAGAATAATGCTTTGTGATATGGGAAAGTTATATGAAATTCAAATGTCAGCATCCACGAGTAAAATTTTATTGGAACGTAGCCCCACCCATTCGTGTATGTATTGCCCGTGGCTCGTTTCATGCTCCAGTGGTGGAGTTGAGTGCTTGTGACACAGACCTTATGGCCAGGAAGGCCTAAAATGTTCACCATCTGGCCCTTTGCAGAGAAAGTTTTCTGAACCCTGGCTTAGCGGAGCCAGTGCTTGTTGCTGCTGGCAGCCTGTGGTCACCCCTTCTTTCCCCTTGTCTTCTTGCTTTTACCTTAAATTTGTGTTGAATTTTAGTGATAGGTAATGCTTCTGTTGAATGCTTACTATTTTTAGTTTATTCAGTTCTCATATGAACTCTGTGATGTAGATTCAATTATTATCCCCATTTTACAGATGAAGAAATAGAGGCATAAAAACATAAGCAGCAGGGCTTAATGTCTAGCCTCCTGGCTCCCTCCACTTTCCCCATTTTTATTTTTATTTTTTATTTTTTAAGAGACAAGGTTTTGCTCACCCAGGCTGGAATGCAGTGGCATGATCATGGCTTACTGTAGCCTCCAAGTCCTAGGCTTAAATGATCCTCCTGCCTCAGCCTCTTGACTAGCTGGGACTGTAGGTGTGCATCACCATGCTTGGCTTTTATTTTATTTTATTTTATTTTATTTTAATTTTTTTGTAGAGATGGGGTGTTGCTTTATTGCCCAGACTGGTCTTGAACTCCTGGTCTCAAGTGATCCTCCTGCCTCAGTCTCCCAAAAAGTGTTGGGATTATAGGCGTGAGCCACCATGGCCCGGCTCTGCACTTTCTCTTGACAACCCTGTCCCCTGTGTCTTGGAGATCCACTTCTGGCATTTGTACCCTTCTTTATCAGATTCACCATATTCACATAAGAGGTGTATGTGTACGTGGGTGTGTGTGTGTGTGTGTGTGTGTGTATGTATTAGGGTGTTCTTGCATTGGATAAAGAAACACCTAAGACTGCGTAATTTATAAAGAAAAGGGCTTTAATTGGCTTGTCATTTTGCAGACAGTACAAGTAGCTTTTTGCTGGCATCTGCTAGGCTTCTAGGGAGGCCTCAGGAAACCTATAATCATAGTGGAGAGTGAAGGGGGAACAGGCATGTCACATGGTGAAAACCTGAGCAAGAGAGTGAGAGAAGGTGCCACACACTTTTAAACAACCAGATCTCATGAGAACTCACTATTCACAGAAGTAGTGCTCGGGCAACCTGCATGCTCGCAGCAGGAACCAGGCTCCAGGCCCCCTCATTAGGGCCACTGGGAAGAGGTGACTTCACTCCATGCATCTGGCCCTGGGGAAGGTGCGCCTGGGAGAGACCCACACACTGCTGCTGCCGGCTTCCCTCCAGGTCCACCTCCTCCCCCAGTGACGCTCACCATGGGCCACGACGCATGGGTACCTGGCACCAGCTCACTGAGCCGCCCACCACTGGGGCTGGCACCCTGCGCCTTGGACCAGTGTCTGCAGCTGTGGAGAGAAGTCCCTGGTCTTCCCCTTCATCCTCGCTGGCTGCCTCCACGGGACAAGGACCGATTCTGACACAGGTTCCTCTTTTCCCCTTCCCGACATCGTCAGAAGACGGCGTCCCTGCACACCATCCATATACAGCCCCTCCTTGAAAAAAGACAGAAGCCAGGCTTGGTGGCTCATGCCTGTAATCCCAGCACTTGGGGAGGCCGAGGTGGGTGGATCATTTCAGGCCAGGAGTTAGAAACCAGCCTGCCCAACATGGAGAAACCCTGTCTCTGCTAAGAATATAAAAATTATCCGGGCGGGGTGGTGGGCGCCTGTCGTCCCAGCCCCTCAGGAGGCTGAGGCAGGAGAATTGGTTGAACCCGGGAGGCAGATCTTTCAGTGAGTTGAGATGGTGCCACTGCACTCTAACCTGGGCGACAAGAGGGAAACCCTGTCTCAACCGCCCCCCCCAAAAAAAGAGAATAAATTTCTACAGACGCCCTGTACTGAGCTTCAGTCTGCCCTCAGGGTGGGATGGGGGCTCCCCACATCTCTGGGGGAAGAGAAGGCTTTGGCCACCTGGAGGGCCCAGGGTGGTGGGTCTGGCAGGTGGTGGCACAGCTAAGCGAGCAGGTACCAGAAGTTCTAAGAGGTGCTTAGACAAGAGCTGGTGCCAGGCCATGGGTGCCCAGCCCAGCAGGACCATTCCACAGCAGGTAAAGCTCAGGACGTCAAAAACACCCTGGACACCAAGGCAGAAACCAAGGACCTTCTGCAGGCAAATAAGCTCCCAGCATCCATTCCAGCTGTCAGTACCCCTGTATCTTGTAGTTATTCTTTTAATAATAATAAAAGCCGTTTATGGATTCCATCTAGAAGGAAAACCTTGTTTCAGTCACCCCTCTCTGGCTGTTACTTTCCTTCCACCTGCACCCTCCCTAGAATGTGTGTACCTGGCCTGTCCTCCCTGGGCCATAGCTGTGGCGCATGTTGCACACGTGCACAGGCACAAGGATGTCTTTGGATCCCTTGCTCTGCAGTTTCCAGGGGTCTCTGCTCCGAGTTCCCGAGCAGGCCCCTCAGGGAGAAATAGCCTCACATGGAATACAGGTGTCTTAGCGGCCCATCTGGAAGGGCTGCGGCAGTTCCCCCATGTCTCCAGGTAGCCACTTACCTCTTGGGCTTAGACACCTTTGCACATGGTTGCATTTCTTTAGTCAACTATGGGTCTTTCGGTATGGGTTTGATTTTGCTTTTGCTTTTCTAGGTGAGATTTCCCAAATGCATCCTCAGAAGCTCTGGGCATGCCAGAGGACCCCCAGAACCAAGAAGGGAGGGTGAGTGGGTCTCCATTCCCTGAGAAGCCAGGGGCAGAGTGGGATGGGGGAGACCAGGAGCAGAGTTGAGCATCACAGAAGCCAACACAGGTCTCTGTTTAGCACCCATGCCAGGGCTGCGGGCCCAGGGAAACAGCTCCATTTCATCACAACCCCTCTCAGGGCCTCAAGACGGCTGGTGCGGGCTGCTGGCAGGAGAGGGATGACCTGTCCCTGGCGGCCCCTCCACATAGCATACCCCAGCATCTGCCACTACCTTCGCCCTTGCTTTGACCTTGAAGTTAATTCTCTTAGAGTCTAACTTTGGTTCATTTCTGCATAGGTACAATAGAAGATTTATTTGTTAAAAATGCTTATTATATATAATATATAATATAATATATTAATATCAGTATAAATAACATTAATATACCATCAATTAATATATCAATATATAAATAAATTAATATAATACCAATTAATATATAATTATGTAATTTATAATTAATATATACAATATATAAATATATTAAGTATTTTAATTTTAAATCAAATATTATTAAAAATGTATTATATATACATATTTGTTCATGAGATTTATGTTTTAAACAGGTGGTGTAGAGTACCTTTTTTTTTTTTTTTTTAAATCTTCCAGTGCAGTATATTTTTTAAAGCACAAAATTGGTGCCAAGACTGGGTGAGGAATATACATTTCCCTCTTACTATTTTGTAGTTTTGGGACCTTACCTGTAAGACTTAAAAGATTTTCCTCCCTCCTATTTCAGGGTGGGTCACATTCTGATGAATGTTTCACTTGTACAGATCCTAGCTTATTGCCTTGACCCAGCCATCCCCAGACACTGGGTGACTCTGGCTCTCCCTGTGTCTCCCATCCCAAAATGCCTTGGGACCCTTGACCCCGCCCTTCTTTTGTACCAGCCTTGTGGCTTGTATGGTTTTGAAACTCCCATTCTATTTTATGATGGTTGATTATAATTATTAACCTAATAAAGTTTGTTTTTAAAAAATTCTATATCTATCTGTCTATAAAGAATTCACTATTGAAAGGACCGCATTGCCTGGTCAAATGGGGAAACCCTGTCTCTACTAAAACTACAAAAAATTAGCCAGGCATGGTGGCAGGGGCTTGTAATCCCAGCTGCTTGTGAGGCTGAGGCAGGAGAATCTCCTGAACCTGGGAGGCAGAGGCTGCAGTGAACCTAGATCACGCCATTGCTCTTCAGCCTGGGCAACAAGAGTGAAACTCTGTCTCAAAAAAAAGAAAAAGAGCATGAAGCCATGTGGAATCTGTTCCTATGACCCAAACACCTCCCGCTAGCCCCCACCTCCAACTGTGGGGGTTCCATTTCAACAAAAGATTCAGAGGGGACAGCATTCAAATCCTATCAGTGTGTGTGTGCTTGTGTGGGTGTGAGGTTACTTTACCTAGTCCTGATGTCATGGGCTTAATGTACTGCTAATACATTTTTTAATAGACATTGAAAAATAATTATAACTACAAAGATTAAACATGGTTTTTCCATGTACCACTAAAAACGGTTTCCTGCTCCATTAGTGGTATGTGTAGCGCTTGTGTGCAATCCTCTTGGGTCTCCACTCACAGCTCTTGACCTATTTGTGGGACTTAAGGTAAGATATTTGTGGATTCTGGTTTTTAAATTTAAAGCAAACTCAAGCTGTATGATCCTGAAGTAACAAGAGACTATACAGAATAATTCAAGGAGGTTGGGAAAGCTTTCTTTCTTTTGTTTTTTAGAAACAGGTCTTGCTTTATCACCCAGGCTGGAGTGCAATGGTGCGATCATAGCTCACTACAGCCTCAAACTACTGTGCTCAAGCAATTCTCCCACTTCAGCTTCCTGAGTAGCTGGGACTACTAATGCGTGCCACCATACCAGCTAATTAAAAAATAAAAAAAAATTTTTTTAAATGTAGAGATGGGGTCTTGCCATGTTGCCCAGGTTGGTCTTGAACTCTTGACTGCAAGCAATTCTTCTGCTTTGGCCTCCCAGGAAAAACTTTTTAATTTGGGTCCCTTCCCCCTTGATCTTTGACATTTCTTTTTTCATTTGATGGTGTGTTTGCTTGAATACTGCTATTTCCAAAGCCTCTTCAGATGTTATGTATTTCCTTGAGTATTTTAATTGCCTTATTCGTTCATTAAACTTACGAGGTGCCCAGTCCCCTGCTTGAGACTGGAAGCGCATCTATGAACACCACAGGATATGTGGCCCCACAGTGCCTTACAAGAATATGGTCATCAGCCAGCAAATGTCTTCACCTGCTCTACTTAGATTTTAGCAATTTGCATTGCTCCTGAGGTGCTTGATTGCATATGATAATTTCAACACAGCAGGTCCCAGCAGATAGAGGAGCAGCTGTCAGATCAAGAAACCTGTCCATTGGCCCAGATTGTTCTGATGATTTGCAGCATAACCTTGGAAGCGCCGTTTCATTTTCCGTTCCAGGTTTTCACCCTGGAAAGTGGGGAATAACAGCAAATGAAGCTGGTCTTAAATAAATCAGGTGCCCCACATACTGTAATGAGCTCTGCTTTTCATTTCTCATGCCTGCCTTATTTACATGAACATGTTCTGTTGGTGTGTAACCTTATGTAGTAGATAGATACAAGCTATGAAGAGACACATATGCAGGGTGATACCTGCAGTCTGATGTAGATACAGGAGGGTTTCTTTCCGAAGGCATATCAGGAATTGTCCCTGGAGATGACAGCCTGAAGAGAGAGGTGTGCAGTGTTGGTGGACAAGGCCAGTATCAGTCTGGTGAATCTGTGAAAGCCCATTTTGAGCCTGTTTGTAAGGCTGAGTGAAAGAACTATTGAAGTGTGAAGAGGTGCCTGGGAAAGGACTCAACTTGTCAACTTTTGAGTTCCTGGGGAGTGGGATGTAGCCTAGGGTCGGGCACATAATAGGTGTTCACTGAACATCATTTTGCACAATCCTTCTAATACTTAGTGGCCCCTGTCTCTGAGAGAATCACTGTATGTTTAGATCGTGACAGGGCTGGGATTAAAAGCGTTACTCTTTTAAGTATTCTGAATTTATGAAACTATTATGTTTTACACTTTTTTTTTTTTTTTTTTTTTGAGAAGGAGTCTTGCTTTGTTGCCCAGGGTAGATTGCAGTGGCACAATCTCCACCCACTGCAACCTCCGCCTCTTGGGTCCAAGTGATTCTCCTGCCTCAGCCTCCTGAGTAGCTGGGATTACAGGCGCCCACCACCACGCCAGGCTAATTTTTGTAATTTTAGTAGAGACGGGGTTTCACCTTGTTGGCCAGGCTGGTCTCAAACTCTTGACCTCAGGTGATCCGCCCTTTTTGGCCTCCCAAAGTGCTGGGGTTACAAGTGTGAGCCACCATGCCTGGCCTATGTTTTACACTTTTTTTTTTTTTTTTGAGACGGAGTCTCGCTCTGTCGCCCGGGCTGGAGTGCACTGGCCGGATCTCAGCTCACTGCAAGCTCTGCCGCCCGGGTTTACGCCGTTCTCCTGCCTCAGCCTCCCAAGTAGCTGGGACTACAGGTGCCCGCCACCTCGCCCGGCTAGTTTTTTGTATTTTTTAGTAGAGACGGGGTTTCACCGTGTTAACCAGGATGGTCTCGATCTCCTGACCTCGTGATCCGCCCGTCTCGGCCTCCCAAAGTGCTGGGATTACAGGCTTGAGCCACCATGCCCGGCCTATTTTACACTTTTAAAAGATACTGATAATATTCAGACATCTAGTTTAAACATAAGTGCATAATGGTAATTCGCCAAGGTGAAATTGATTACTTTTTCATATTGAAGGCACAAAAGCATATTTCTTGAACCAATGTCACGTGGGTGGTTCTTTTATACTAGAATCACATGCTTTCATTAATTTTTTTAGTTTGTTTGCCGTGTCTTTTGTAGCAAAGATCTTGACTTTTGTGATCTCATTTAAAATATCACCAATTGACTGACATGTTAAAAAAATCTGTTTTATAAACTGTCAAAAGAAAAAGCATAGGTACTTCAATCCTCTCATTCAGTGTGCTACATCCGTCTCATTAATTGCCTTTTCAGAGAGCAATGTCATTGGAGGTAATCAGTCTTTTGGAAAAAAAAACAGACCAAAGAGTTGTCAGGAGGTTGTTTGGCTCTCAGATAATTCATTTCTTGCTTTCTTTCATAAGATACATAGGAATGTGGTAGCTAATGATGAGAAATGTGGAAATTCGAAATTGAAATTTATGTACTTGATCCTTGTACCTTGGTCAAAATATACAATTAATCTCTCTGCTTTTCATTTTCTTCTGCCTTTATGTTCTAGACAGGACGTAAATCTCAAGTCATGCCTTTTGTCACCTATGATTTTAGCCAATGGTTTCTACGTTACCTTGTGGTTTTTCATACGGATATACAGTGTGCTGATAATCGTTGGAACATCTAGCCCCGGGGTCTCTGGTGTTTGGATAAGAGTTAGCAAAAGCATATTGCATGGGAGACGTGCTTATCATTTTGTTCCTTTCCTTCCCTCTTTTCATTCTCTAATTCAAGAATTTCCGCTTGACCCAGTTTAAATGTCTTCTGCACAAATCTCTCCTCATAATGCTTTATTGGTCTTTGTCTTAGGCAGTGTGAACTGCTGTAAAGAAATACCACAAACAGGGCAGCTGAATCCCCAAACTTATTTCTCACAGTTCTGAAGGTGGGGAAGTCTAAGACCAAGGTCCCTGCTGATTGGGTTCCTGGTTTGAAGACAGTCTCTCTGTCTCTGTATCCTAACGTGGCAGAGAGAGAGGATCTCTCTAGTGTCTGTTCTTTTTGTTTTTTATTTTTGAGACAGGGTCTTACTCTGTCAGCCAGACTGGAGTGCAGTGGTGTGATCATGACTCACTGCAGCCTCGACCTCCCAGCCTCAGGTGATCTTCCCACCAAAACCCCCCAAGTAGTTGGGACTACAGGTGTGCACCACCATGTCTGGCTATTTTTTGTTTTCTTTGAGACAGAGTCTCACTCTGTTGCCCAGGCTGGAGTGCAGTGGCATGATCTCAGCTTACTACAACTTCCGCCTCCCACGTTCAAGTGATTCCTGTGCCTCAGCCTCTCGTGTAGCTGGGAGTACAGGCATGTACCATCATGCCCAGCTAAGTTTTGTATTTTTAGTAGAGGTAGGGATTCACCATGTTGACCAGGCTGGTCTCGAACTCCTGGGCTCAAGTGATCCACCTGCCTCGGCCTCCCAAAGTGCTAGGATTACAGGTGTGAGCCACTGTGCCCAGCTGCCACCTGGCTAATTTTTTTCTATTTTTTGTAGAGGTGGGGTTTCAGCATATTGTCTAGGCTGGTAGTGTCTCTTCTTATAAGAGCACCAATACCATTCATGAGGACTCTACTCGTGCCTAATCACCCGCAAAGGCTCCACCTCCAAATACATCACCTTGGGGATTAGAATTTCAACATATGGATTTTTGGGGGACACAAATGTTCAGTCCATAGCATTCTTCTTATTGCAGCGCTAAACAGCTTGGTGTAATAATCTAATCGAAGAAAGGGGCTGTATTATCTGTGTCTTCCAGCAAGGTTTAGTATATTGCACACAAGTACTTGGTTTTGTTGTTGTTATTTATTTACTTATAAAGTTACTGTTTGAGTGCTGCACTGTGTCAGGTACTCACTCATCAGTGAAAGAAGCACTATTATTTTCCTCATTTTACATATAGAGAAGCTAGGGCTTGGAGGAGGATCCAAGGTCATTCAACATGTGAGTGAAGGGGTTGGGACTTAAACGTAGTTTCATTCCAAAGCCCCTGTCCCTAACCAATCTGGTACAATGCAAATTATATGGAATTTACTATATAAACTGCCTTATGAACGTTGTGGATATGTTAAATTTAGGATTTTGACCCACATTTTAATGAACTAAAAAAACTAGGGTATTGAGTCTATTCCTTTTCTTTTATACTGTGGTAATAGATTAATTATTCTGTAATGGATTTTTAAAAAAACAGGTTTGTTGAACTATAATTCATACCCCTTCCAATTCATCCATTTAAAATGTACACTTCCATAATTTTATTTTATTTTATTTTATTTTATTTTATTTTATTTTTTGAGACGGAGTTTCGCTCTTGTTGCCCAGGCTGGAGTACAATGATGCAATCTCGGCTCACTGCAACCTCCACCTCCTGGATTCAAGTGATTCTTCTGCCTCAGCCTTCTGAGTAACTGGGATTACCGGCATGTGCCACCACGCCCAGCTAACTTTGTATTTTTGGTAGAGATGGGGTTTCACCATGTTGGTCAGGCTGGTCTTGAACTCCTGACCTCAAGTGATCCACCCACCTCGGCCTCCCAAAGTGCTGGGATTACAGGCATGAGCCACTTATATTTATTGTTTGAGACAAAGTCTCACTGTTTTGCCCAGGCTGGAGTGCAGTGGCGTGATCTCACTGCAACCTCCACCTCTCAGGTTCAAGCGATTCTCATGCCCATCCTCCCGAGCAGCTGAGATTACAGGTGTGCACCACCATGCCTGGCCAATTTTTTGCATTTTTAGTAGAGAAAGGGTTTCACCATGTTGGTCAGGCTGATCTTGAACTCCTGAGTCAAATGATCCGCCTGCCTTAGCCTCCCAAAAGTGCTGGGATTACACGCATGAACCACCATACCCAGCCAGTTCCATAATTTTAGGACATTTGTAAAGTTTTGCCACCATCCTCAAAATTGTTTTTAGGACAGAAGAAACTCTGTACCCATTACCAGCCATCTATATTTCCCTCCAACTCTTCCTACTCAATCGCCAACCCCAACCATTTAATTTGTCTCCATAGTTTTCCTGTTCTGGACATTTTATATAAAAGGAATTATGCATTATGGAGTCTATTTTGACTGGCTTCTTTCACTTGGCATGTTTTTGAGGTTCATCTTTGTTGTATCATGTCTCAGTACTTCACTTCTTTTTATTGCTGAGTAATACTCTATTGTATGGCTGTACCATATTTTATTTATCTACTCATTAATTGATGGACATTTGGGTTATCTTTCTTTTTGGCTATTACAGCCAGTGCTGCTACGAAATATTTGTGTACAAGCTTTTGTGTGGACATACATTTTCACATTTTTTTTTCTTAGGGGCAGGGTCTTCTATTATCAATTTGGAGTCTAGAGTTACTTATAACTTGTCTAAAGTCCAACCTTGGGTGATTCTTTGGCTGGGGCACCATGCAGTGTTTTTGGAAGCAGAAATTATTCATTGATATTATTTCATTAATGTCACCGTACCGTCATCCCTTGGTATTCGTGGGGAATTGGATCCAGACCTCTGCTCCCCCATAGATACTAAAATCCATGGGTGCTCAAGTTCCTTATATAAAATAGTGTAGGCCAGGCGAGGCGGCTCATGCCTGTAATCCCTGCACTTTGGGAGGCTGAAGTGGGCAGATCACCTGAGGTCAGGAGTTCAAGACCAGCCTGGCCAACATGATGAAGCCTTGTCTTTACTAAAAATACAAAAATTAGCCAGGTGTGGTGGTGGGTGCCTGTAATCCCAGCTACTTGGGAAGGATTCAGGAGAATCGCTTGAACCCGGGTGATGGAGGTTGCAGTGAGCCGAGATTGTGCCACTGCACTCCAGCTTGGGTGACAGAGTGAGACTCCATCTCAGTTAAAAAACAAAACAAAACAAAAATAGTATTTGCACAGAATCTATGCACGTTCTCCAGTATATTGTAAGCAATCTCTAGATTACTTATAATACCTGAAATGCTATGTAAATAGTTGTTATACTGTATTGTTTAGGGAATAGTGACAAGCAAAACAAGCCTGTACATATGCAGTACAGATACGATGCAACCATCTGTTTTTTCTTTTTAAAAAACATTTTGGATCTGCAGTTGGTGGAACCCAGGGATGCAGAACCCATGGATACTGAAGGCCAACTCCCTTGGCCAAATTGTGTGGCAGCAAGTATGAGTGGGAAAAAGATGGACTTCGGGGAATCAGGGAAGCCAAGGAGAAGTGAGAGTACAATGGTTGAAAGCCTTGAGGATTAAGATAATAAAATGCCCTTCGGAGAGCAGGGATCCTTGCGGATTTGAAGCAGGCTGGAACGGACCAAAAAAAGTTAATTACTTTCTTTCACACTGGCAGGACAGACTGCCCAATACCTTAATAGTAATTGGCAAGGTACCTTATGTGGGACATTCACTTTTTCTACCAGAATAGTTTCTGTGTTAGATAGGACTCCTGTTTGCAAATAACATACATCAAGCCAAGATCATGTGAATTGTTTTTAAAGGAGGTTGGTGTTAGTTTTTTATGAAGACACAAGGTGCCTCCTGGCCAACATGAGCAGTCATGTTGTCTGTCTCGGGATTGTGCTGGATGGTGAGGCCCCCCAGGATTCTGGGTTCTGTGGCTCTTTTGGCTCATCTTGTTTCTGCTTATTTATGTCATTCTCTCTCCTGCAGCTTTTAATGACTTTTTAAGATTTTTTTTTTGAGACGGAGTTTCACTCTTGTTGCCCAGGCTGGAGTGCAATGGCGCGATCTCAGCTCACCGCAACCTCCACCTCCCAGGTTCGAGTGATTCTCCTGCCTCAGCCTCCCGAATAGCTGGGATTACAGGCATGTGCCACCGGGCCCAGCTAATTTTGTATTTTTAATAGAGATGGGGTTTCTCCATGTTGGTCAGGCTGGTCTTAAACTCCCGTCTTCAGGTGATCTGCCCGCCTCGGCCTCCCAAAGTGCTGGGATTACAGGCATAAGCCACTGAGCCTGGCCCACTTTTTTTTTTTTCTCCTTAGTCTTGAATGGACACAGCCAAATGTCCTTATTCTCCACATTCCTTATTCTTGAATGGACACAGGCTGCTGACTGTTTCTGAACTGGATATCACATCTGGTTGGGCGATGTGGTATCCAAGAAGACCCCTGCAGGATCTTCGGTACAATGTCTAAATACCCTTAGCAGCCCAGGATGGCAGACAGAAACCTGCCAGATAACCTTTAAAAAGCAGGAATGTGATGTCCTGTACAGCTTGGGGACAATCAGATGAAAAGAATAAATTGTTGTACCTATACAGAAGGTTTGGCTTGGCATCAGTGTCTGTCAGGCGTGATGTGGTCACTGCAGATGAATGAGCCCGCTCTTGGGCTAAAGGGAGCATAGTGTCCTGATCCCAGTGAATTTTCAGGAGGGCACTCCAGCCCTTGAGGACTATAGCCAGCTCCATGGTCAGTGTTTTAAGGAAGACCTTGAGTGAGCTGTGTAGTCACACGAGCAGAACCAAAATGGTGACAGGACACCCTGCCAAGAGTAGCAGCTTACCTGGAGGAGGAAGCAGTAAGGGAAGACAGGACCACTTTCTTCTGTTTGAAGGTTACCATACAGAAACGATAGAGAATTGGTCTGAGTTTCTCCAGCGGATGGGAGTTGCAGAAAGGCATCTCTTAAATCTATCTTAAAAAAAAAAAAGTTTCAGCCGGGTGCAGTGGCTCACACCTGTAATCGTAGCACTTTGGGAAGCTGAGGCGGGCGGATCACTTGAGGTCAGGAGTTCGAGACCAGCCGGGCAGGGTGGCATCCGCCTGTTATTCCAGCTACTTGTGAGGCTGAGGCAGGAAAATCGCTGGAACCCGGGAGGCAGAAGTTGCAGTGAGCTGAGATCGCGCGACTACACCCCAGCCCGGATGACAGAGTGAGACTCCGATTCAAAAAATAAAATAAAATAAAATAAAATAAAAATTGCTATCTCAGAAGTGGAGCAAGGAGTTGCCTCAAATTTTGTGCTTTCTAGATTGGAGCTCCAACACTTACCATTCATCCAGGATATTATAGAATGTATTCTAGATTTCCTCTGCACTTTTAAGACCAGTTCAACATGACATTAGTCAGCATGTACGCATTGAGTATGGAAAAGGTTCTTTTATTTGAGGCCGATTTCACAGTTTTGCCATCCCTCCATCACCCACAAGTCCTTTCGATTGGCATCTCCTCCTCCCTCTGCTGTGCGTGTGTTTGGGGGAACACTAACTAATTTTGATGGTAGCCTAAGCAAAATGCAATTAGGGAAATCTCGTGCCAAACACGCATCTGTGCCAATGTTTGCCTTCATTAGCGTGCATAATCAGGAGTTTGCTTTAAACACTGTATGTCTTTTCCTGTGGAAACATGAAACGGAGAGGGTGCATGGGGAGACCTGGGTACCCTATATACCGTGGAGTGTGAGAAAGTGAGCCCAGGAACCTGGGACAGCACCTGTGGTTTGGGGAGAATCATGTTCTTGGTGATTGGTGTTACGGTCAGAGACTGAGATGCATATATCAGGGATGGTGTGTGAGTATGCGCACGTGTACATGCGTGTGTAAGTGTACACACCCATTCATGCTACTCATTTTAGCTCTATGTGGAGAAGCACCATTAAGGAAATAGAGAACCAGAGATCTGAAAAAACAAAGGGTAAGATGTGGCGGTATCATTTATGAAACACTTGAAGGATATACATAGCAATTTGACAACGGACTCTGTTTTCTTCTACTCTTTTTTTTTTTTTTTTTTTTGAGGTGGAGTCTTGCTCTGTCACCCAGGCTGGAGTGCAGTGGTGCAATCTCAGCTCACTGCAACCTCTGCCTCCTGAGTTCCAGTGATTCTCCTGCCTCAGCCTGCCAAGTAACTGGGATTACAGGTGCCCACCATCACGCCTGGCTAATTTTTGTATTTTTAGTAGACATGGGGTTTCACCATGTTGGTCAGGCTGGTCTTGAACTCCTGACCTTGTGATCCTCCTGCCTCAGCCTCCCAAAGTGCTGGGATTACACGCATGAGCCACTGCACCCGGCCTTTTTTCTACTCTTAATGAAAAGGTTTGCATATAGTAAAAAAAAAGAGAAACTCAGCTTCACTTCCCAATTTATGGGTTTTTTTTGGTGGCACAGGGTGTGTGGGTTTCTATTTAGTGCCTGGCTTTTTTGATATGAGGAGATGAGCATACCTTATAAAAACATACGTCTTCACATGTGTGATAAAAATAAAGTTGTTGATTTTTCCTTTTCTATATACGAATGATCACGGTGGGAAGTTTGAAAAAACAGAAAAAGTAGAAGAAGGGGAAAATAATTGTTATTTACTTACCACTGAAAGTGATTCTGATAGTTTTGGTATTTTGCCCATTCTTTAGTCTTTATTACTTGAACATACACTACACATGTATATGTATATACTACATGGAGATGTATACATATTCATGCACATAATGCATGTACATTTTTGTACCCACATACCACATATACCTGGATGTAGATGACTTTGCTCTGTTAGTGTTTGTTAGAATGTTGGTGGTAATTGGAAATTACTTTTTTTTTCTATTAAACAGTGACTTTCTGATATTTTATTTATCTGAAATGTTGGTGAAGGCCAACCCCATACTGGATGTTTCTTAGAGTATTATTTAGTAGTAAAGAATAAAGAGCCAAAATTAATAGTTCAAAAGTGGGCATATTTCTCTGCTGTGTATATAAAACATACAGAGAAATCTAGTGTAAGGTCAAGAATCTGAGTCACTGTATCTAATGTAAAGACCAGAAATTTCACCCTTTCTCTGCCATTTCTTGCTAAATTTCTCTCTGCCTTCCCCTCAGCACTGAACCTACGCCAAACTTCATTTTTAGTGGTTGAAAATAGAAATTTAATCTGTTTTTAAAGGAGGGCATTATCTGTTTAAAATAATGTAATGACCCAGAGGAATAACGAATATTTGTTTTTCTTTTATAAACATATTCCAAAATTATCAGTTGGCTGGTTGTCGCTTTGGTCCTAGAAGTTGAATAAATAAATTCTGGGAACCACGTCTTATCCCATATTGCCTTGGGACAGTCTGTCCCCCTGCTGGGAACCTGATGTTTTCCTTCACTTTGATGGGATGAACTTCTTTGCAGGAGCAGCGTGATGGGTGGGAACCCACAGCAAGTGTCAGTTTGCCCCAGGGACTCTTGGGTTTCACAGCCCCTCCTGTTCCTGTCCATCTCTTCCTTCCACCCTGAGATTCAGGTCAATTTGAGGAGTCAGGGAGGGAGGATAGCTGATCCTTTAGTCCTGAGTGCTGGATTCTAGTGGATGTGTGAAGTTGCTGAAGTTCCCTAGATGGTATCAATGATGTAAAAGAAGAGAGTTCCAATGGGCATTTGCAGGGACGGATGCAGAATATTCCATATATGTAGGTATATGAAGTGGGAGAAAGAAAGGGAGCCGGGGGAAGTTTGGGAAGAAATCGTCAAAGCTATAGGAGGGAAACTTGGATGCTGTAGCAGATATTTTTTGATAGTTTGCCCAGTGGTTATTTCCCATCCTCTTCTTAGCAGCACCCAGTATCTGTTTTATGGGAGCACCCCCTGCCCGCTGCACACCAGCCATGCTATTTGGGAGGAATGGCTTCCATACTTGGTGCTGGCATTCTTCATAGTGCCAAGCACTGAGCGAGCTGGGCCTGGAACTTACATGGAATTTTCTATAATTGGTACAGAATTTAAATGAGAGGCTTCCCCAACAAGGGCATGGCTGGTGGTTTCAGGGGCTACCTAGACACCAAGGAGGGGAAAGGCCATTGAGAGTGACAGATGTGGTGGGGGTGGTGCTTCTGGTGACCTTGGCTGGGGCTGTGCTTGAGCGAGAAGAGAGGATGCTGCTGCTTCCAGAGGGAGCTGTTGTAGATGATGGCAGCTTTGAGGATATGGGAGGAGTGGGGAGAGGAAGAGGGAACGACCAGATAAGAGGGATTTTGATTTAAATGATGGGGGAGAAGGAAGTATATTTATGTAGATGCATGGCTAGATTTGATCATTTTCTTGAATTAGTTATCTCTAGTTTCTTCTGCTCATCAGCTTTCTCTTTAACTCAGCATCTCTCTGAACGGGCTTATTACTCTCCTCTCATCTCTAGTACTCCCTTGAAAGAAAAAAATTCCAGACACCCTCCTGCCTCTTTTTCTGTTTCTTCCCTGTTCTTTTCTGCTGCCTCTTGTATCCTAGTGCTTTGCGCAGTACCTGCCATATGTTAGGTGCTCAAGACATATTTGTTATATGAGCATGATATGGTTTGGCTTATAAAAAAGTCTCATGAGATCTGATGGGTTTATCAGGGGTTTCCGCTTTTGCTTCTCTCTCATTTTTCTCTCGCTGCCATGTAAGAAGTGCTTTTTGCTTCCTGCCATGATTCTGAGGCCTCGCCAGCCATGTGGAACTGTAAGTCCAATTAAACCTCTTTTTGTTTCCCGTTTTGGGTATGTCTTTATCAGCAGTGTGAAAACAGACTAATACAGAGCAAAAGAAAGGAGATTTTATGACAGGGTCTCATCCTGTATCCCAAGCTGGAGTGCAGTGGTGCAGTCTCACCTCACTGCAACCTCTGCCTCCTGGGCGCAAGTGATCCTCCTGCTTCAGCCTCCTGAGTAGCTGGGGGACCACAGGCATGTGCCACCATGCCCAGCTAAGTTTTGTGTTTGTTTTTATTTTTGGTAGAGAAGGAATTTCTTTTCTTTCTTTTTTCTTCTTCCTTTTTTTTTTTTTTTTTTTTTTGAGATGGAGTTTCGCTCTTGTTGCCCAGGCTAGACTGCAATGGTGCAATCTTGGCTCACTGCAACCTCTGCCTCCCAGGTTCAAGTGATTCTCCTGCCTCACCTTCCCAAGTAGCTGCTGTTACAGGCAAGTGCCACCGTGCCTGGCTAATTTTGTATTTTTAGTAGAGATGGGGTTTCTTCATGTTGGTCAGGCCGGTCTCAAACTCCCAACCTCAGGTGATCTGCCTGCCTTGGCCTCTCAAAGTGCTGGGATTACAAGCATGAACCACCACACCACTGAGTTGCCCAGGCTGGTCTCAAGTGATCCTCCTGCCTCGGCCTTCCAATGTGCTGGGGGATTACAGGTGTAAGCCACCTACCCAGCCAGTTTTGTATCTTTTATATCATGTTGGTACATAACCTCTCTAGCTACCTAGTTTTTCAAACTCTGCCCCCACCCCTACCCTCCACATCTTCTCTTCACCTCTGTGGCCACTGTCTCAGTTTCAACTTTGGCCTTGTCTTGCCAGACTGATTTCTGTGGCTCTTCTCCCACTGCTCTCATGGTTCTCAGGTTCTGGCTGAGCCGGGGTTGGCCACAGATGTCCCCCTAAGGCTCCAAAGCCTCCATATTTCCTACCGGGCGCTGAGTTCAAACCTTCTCAGCTTACAGTGGTGGTGAGCAATTATGAGTTATAACCTGTTCATTTGTAGACTAATTAATGTGATAGAACCTGTGACCACTGGCCCAGAAGGAGCTCCTCGAGCCCAGTTTTTGATGCCCAGAAAACTGGGGAACCTCAGCCAAGTGATTGCTATGGTGCCTATAGACCTTGGATGGCAAAATCTGATGATGTTTTCCTACATTTTTAATGGGAGAAAAACATTGCCAACGTAAAGCCCATCAGAAGTGAGGAGAAAGCTGATGGAATGTGCCAGCCCATGAGGTGGAACTAGAAGAAAATGAACCTTCTGTGTTGGGGAGCTGGGAGTATTACATGTACTCCGCTGTCCAAACTCATACTGCCTCAGGGTTGCTTTAATTTCTCTTCTTTCGGCTTGTCTGCCATTGAATTAATTAAATTTCAAGAATAGTCTATTGTTAACTGGGTGAGTTCACTTTGGGAAGAACCCATGTTCACCGAGGGTGGGCTCGGCACATATGGCGGCCACTGCATGACGTTGAGAATTTCCTTTGACTCAGCCGAGCTGAAGGGGTGAATGAGTCTGAGAGCTGTTATGAAGAGCCTAGGATCTAAAAGAGTCTTCAGAGAACCTGAGGAGTTAGAAGGACTTTCCTGTCCTTCCTCTTATTTGTCTTCTTGCCTAATGAGAAGTAATTGTACAAGTGAGGAATTTACTTCTCATCAGTTAGGTGCTAGGAGAACTCATCAAGAGTCATTCCTCTTACAGTGGTCCATTAAACAGGAATATCAGGACCCAAGTGGTTCAACCCTTCGTTCTTTTTAAGGTTGAAAATCTATCTTTTTCTAGAGAAATGTTGCTGTTGTTCCATAATCATACTGGAAAAGTATTTTGCAGGGAGTAAAAACGTGCAGGAACAAATTGTCATCCAGTAACTCTGGGATGTGTATAGGAGCTGTCAGCGCTCCATCTCACATTACATTTTCATTCCCATCCCTTCCTCCAGAGACCCCTTGGAAAGTGGTTGGGTGAATTACTCAACCTCCCTTGGCTTGAGTCTCATTGTAAAATGAGGAGTAAGGTACTAAATGAGCTCTCAGCCCCCTTCCTGCCTTTGCATTCTGGGAATCTGTGGAGCAAGACAGGAGCCAGTCCTGTTGCCTGAATGATAAGGAGAGTCGGCAGAACCGGCCAGAGGTCCTCAAGCCAAATAAACTTCAGAAACTCTGGGGTTTTCTTTTGCAGTCTGTTGACTACCCATATGTTTTGAATCACCGCTTTGTGTAATATAAACTAAAACTCTTCAAGTGCTTGAATTGAAGTTGTTGTCAGGAACTTTTGATGACTGCTCAGAAAACAAAGCTTTAGGAGTCTGGGCTGAGAGAAGAACACAGTCATTCTGGAAAGTTTGTCCCTGGCGGTTGGCACTGAGTTGCTGCTCTGAAAAGCCCGGGACACTGGGGGCCAAACTCAAATGGCCACAGACCAGGGAGGCCCCAGAAGTGTGTGGGTGCTGGGTCTGAGAGAGGGCGGCAGTCTTCATTCCAGGGCTTGTTGCTATAGCCTACTGTTGCCAGATCTTTCTATTTTTTCAAGATTGGTTGGAAATCCTAATTTTTATGTGAAGTCTTCTTCTTTTTAAATATTGGATCAAAAAGGAAACAACATTTTTTTAAACAGTCCACTGTTCAAACAAAATATGTCTGCAGGCCACACACACACCCTCAGGCCACCCGGAGGTATAGTCTGGGCATATAGACTACAGTATGTCTTGTACATATTGTTTTTTGAAAACCTTTTTATTGCGGGTAATTTCAAACATTTACACATTGAGAGGATAGTATATAAAACCCCACAGAAACTCTCACATACTCATCACCCACCTTCAAAGAATATCAACCTGTGGCCAATCTACTTTGACCTCCAGTCACTACACACGTGTGCGTGCACACACACAAACACACCCACATACCCATACTGGATTGTCTGGATACGAATCACAGATACGCTCTCATTTCATCTGTATATACTGCTAAAGATAAGAACATAAAAATGCCATATTGTTCCAGCCTCTGTCTGGGTTCAAAAAATAAAAAGAAAAGCCATATTGCCTATATATCTCAATGTTATCAAGCATATGGTCAGTTTTCAAACTTAACCACTGTCTCATAATTTTTTAACAGCTTATCTTTTTGAATCATGATCCAAATAACACCCATACATTGTGCCTTAGTCCATTCGGCCCCTACAATAAAGCACCCTAATCTGGGTAGCTTAGATACAACAGAAATTTATTTCTCATGGTTCTCGGGGATAGGAAGTCCAAAACCAAGGCAGATTCAGTGCCTGGTGAGGGCCTGCTTCCTGCTTCACAGACTATTGTCTTTTCACTGTGTCCTTATGTGGTGGAAGGGAAAGGGGTCTTTCTTAGGCCCCCTTGATAGGGACACCAATTATTTCCCAAAAGCCCTACCCCAGGCTGGAGTGCAGCGGTGCGATCTCAGCTCATTGCAACCTCTGCCTGCCGGGTTCAAGCGATTCTCCTGCCTCAGCCTCCTGAGTAGTTGGGATTACAGGCGCGTACCACCACGCCTGGCTAATTTTTGTATTAGCAGAGACGGGGTTTCACAATGTTGATCCAGCTGGTCTCAAATTCCTGACCTTGTGATCCACTCACCTTGGCCTCCTAACTCTTATTCTTCTTTTAAATGTATTTTCCTTTTATTTTTAGTTGACATGTAATAATTGTACATATTTATGGGATACAGAGTGATATTTTGATACATGTATACAATGTAATGATCAAATCAAAGTAATTAGCATATCCATCATTTCAGACATTTATTAATTTTTTTACCTTGGGACCATTCAGAATCCTTTCTTCTAGCTTTTTGAAAATGTACAATAAATTATTGTTAACTGTAGTTACCCTACAGTGGTATAGATCACTAGAACGTATTCCTGCCATGTAGCTGTAATTTTGTATCTGTTAAGCAACCTCTCCTTATCCTCCCTTCCCTCCTACCCTTCCCACAATCTAATATTTCACCTTCTAATACCATTTTCTTGGAGGTTAGGATTTCAGCATATGAATCCGAAGGGCACACGGACATTGAGACCAAAGCACCTTGCAAATGATGCATGGGTACCTTCAGTCTCATGTAGCTTCCTCATTATCATCCCTTTCTTTCTTCTCTTTCCTCTTTACTTAAGAGTCCAAGTCCTTTGCTTTGTAAAGTATCTTACATTCTGAAGTTTGCTGATTGTGTTAGTATGGATTTTTTGAAAATTGACATGCTAACTTAATATCTTTAGTTTTATACTAAAGAAGAGTCTAGATGCTTGTATTTTACCAGTTTTGCCATTTTTCCCGCTGCTGCTACTCTATGTCGTTTATCATTATGAGCTGCTGTTTTACTGAGTTTTTCTCCTGTCCTTTTCCTCTTACAAATAAATAAAAGTATACTGGAGACGGTCAAATCTAAAGTCTTGTCGGCCTGTGCCTGCCTTTTGGGATCTGTTCATGAATCTATTTGAAGCTTGTACGCTTTCTTGAAATGCTTTTTTCTGCCTTATGATGTGAAAGTTTGGTCGCTATTTTTAGCTTTTTATACTCCTGGCAGCAAATCCGAAGCCTACAGAATAATTTTGGATTGGGATATTTTGGATTTGAAGTCAACTGTGGCGCTCTAATTAAAAATGTTACGCGTGTGGCTCAGCCAGCTCAAACGAATAATTTGTTGAGCTACAAACAGTAACAAATTGCAGAAATGATTCACCTGGAGTTTGAGAAAAGGTTATTAAGAAAGCGTAAAATAAATTATGATGGAGTATTAAAGCCCTTTTAAGAATGGGGCCTATGGAACAAAATAGGAAGTTATTAATATGTCTTAAATAGTTTCCCTTAAAACCTTTGATGAAGTTAAAATAATCGGTGGACATCTTTTGTTAGGTTTGCCATCAAGTTGGTTAAAGTCCCTTTACCATCATATAAATAACTGAGTTTAAAATCAGAGAACGTGATTTGAAATGAATTCTTTGAAAGTGAAACTTGGTGTGAAGTTTCCAGTTATACTGAGAAGCCTCTCATGAATACTCTAGAGTGATTATTTTTGGGTTCAGCTCATTGATCCGTTGGAACCGAGCCTCAGATGTTTTTTAGATCTTCCTTTGTGGTCCATGAAGCAGTTTAGGGAAGATAAACACCCAGTACAGTAATATTGATTACGTGATTCCAAATTAGATGTCATTTGAAGTTAAAATATTGTAATTTAGTGGCCCGTGAGGATGTGGAAAATATAATACCAACACACAACAACAAATATGTGACAAATGGGAACGAGCCTGTTTAGGGCTGTAATTAATAAAGGACGGAGTTACCCACATGGCAAAGAAACGGAATGTTGATGCCTTCGCTAATAAACAGGTCTCTTGGTTGCCTGCTCTTTGGTCTCAGATAGAACACACGAGTCCTGTCAGAATTTCTGGATCCTCTTAAATGTGGCCTTTGGTAAGAAAAGAATAAAAACATTCTTGCCAAACTTATTAGGTAGGTAAGCTTGGGTTGAATACCAAGGTATGCAAGTTCAGTTGCTATGGAGACTTCTTCACAAAGAGAAAAAGAATCCAAATGCCATTTAAAATGGGAACTAGTGAATTCAAAAATGTACAGAATGAGGTTATTTTGGCCTGTCAGTCTGGGTACTTCTAGTCCCATTCTGTTGACTGGGAAACAATGTCTTGGTGCAAATCAAGCAAAGAGTTACTGATAGACCTACCTAGAGAAAAGGCAATGGTGGTGTTCTTTAAGCTCTGTGTCCCCTTTGCTGTTCATAGGGCTTGCAACTGAAAGATACTGCTGGGGTGGGTGGGGATTGAGGGTGAACCAGGTGAGTTTTTCTGTTTGTGCCCTTCTTCTCTTCCTGCCTTCCTCCCTTCTTCTCTCCCTCCCTCCTTCCTTCTCTCCTTACTTCTTTTTTTTTTTTTTTTGAGATGGAGTCTGGCTCTGTTGCCCAGGCTGGAGTGCAGTGGTGCCATCTCAGCTCACTGCAAGCTCCGCCTCCCGGGTTTACGCCATTCTCCTGCCTCAGCCTCCCGAGTAGCTGGGACTACAGGCGCCCGCCACCTCGCCCGGCTAGTTTTTGTGTATGTTTTAGTAGAGACGGGGTTTCACCCTGTTAGCCAGGATGGTCTCGATCTCCTGACCTCGTGATCCGCCCGTCTCGGCCTCCCAAAGTGCTGGGATTACAGGCTTGAGCCACCACGCCCGGCCCTCTCCTTACTTCTTGCCTGCTTACCTGCCTGCCTGGCTTCCTGCCTGGGATTGCAATTATGTTTCTGGAGCTATTTTCTGGGACCCATCCAAATCTGAACACTCATTTCCATACAGATTCTCCTGTGGTTCTTTGTATTCCCTTTGTATACAGATTTGACCCTGGCATACGTCTATTCAAGATTTCCAATAAAGTGTTAAAAAGAGGCTGGGCATGGTGACTCATGCCTGTAAACCCAGCACTTCGCTAGGCTGAGGAGGGCGGATCACATGAGGTTAGGAGTTCAAGACCAGCCTGGCCAACGTGGCGAAACCCAGTCTCCATTGAAAGTAGAGAAATTAGCCAGGCGTGGTGGCGCATGCCTGTTAATTCCCAGCTACTTGGGAGGTTGAGGCAGAATCGCTTGAACCTGGGATGTAGAGGTTGCAGTGAGACAAGATCGTGCCACCGCACTCCAGCCTGGGTGACAGACCAAGACTCTGGCTGAGAAAAGAAAGCCCCTGAGCATCCTCTTTTTAATAGTCTCTGCCTTCCTTGGAAACTTAAGTATTGCAAAGAAAGCCTGTAGGATATGGCTACACAGTGCTCACCATGAAGATGACATTGAGCTTTCTCCTGATGGATGGCCTGGAGGGAGAGATGGATGGGAAAGAAAAGGAACCAGTAGTGTGTTCATTGCCCGTCAATTCCCAAACTCAGGAGCCAAAGGGTGACATGTTTTTCATTCTCTGCTAATGGATGGATATGTTTCTCTTCATTTGGGACATGCATATGTTAACATCTGTGTGGTCATGGCAAGAATAAGGTAACTGGTTTCCTGCCTTTTACAGTGTGACAAACTAAGAGTTGCTTTTGGCAAAGGGTGAAATCCAGCTTCAAGGTAATGAGTACGGTTTACTTCCTATGACCTCTGTCAACCATCCCAAGGGCATAGTATTCATGGCTGTGATATCAGATAGGGGATGCCTGGTATCAAGGTGGATTGCCCTTCGTGTCAGACTTTTTTTTTTCATTTGAAACAGTCTTGCTCTGTCTCCAGGCTGCAGTGCAGTGGCACTATCTCGGCTCACTGCAACTTCCACATCCCAGGTTAAGCGATTCTCCTGAGTAGCTGAGACTACAGGCGTGGCTAATTTTTTTGTTTTTTAGTAGAGACAGGGTTTCACCATGTTGGCCAGAATGATCTCGATCTCTTGACCTCATGGTCTGCCTGCCTCAGCCTCCCAAACTGCTGGGATTATAGGCGTGAGCCTCTGTGCCTGGCCTCATGTCATGCTTTGACAGTGAAATCTTGTGGTTGTTGGGGAGTATGGTTTGATTCAGGGAATATCTCTCAAGCACCTGTTATATTCCAGGTACTATGCCAAGTGTTGAAGATTTAGAAAGATGTGAGACACAGCCTGGGCATGGTGGCTCATGCCTGTAATCCCAGCACTTTGGGAGGCCGAGGCGGACGGATCATGAGGTCAGGAGATCAAGACCATCCTGGCTCACATGGTGTGAAACCCCGTCTTTACTAAAAAATACAAAAAATTAGCTGGGCATGGTGGTGGGCGCCTGTAGTCCCACCTACTCGGGAGGCTGAGGCAGGAGAATGGCGTGAACCCGGGAGGTGGAGCTTGCAGTGAGCCGAGATCATACCACTGCACTCCAGCCTAGGTGACAGAGTGAGACTCCATCTCAGAAAAAAAAAAAAAAAAAAAAAAAAAAGAAATATGTGAGACACAGACCCTGCCAGCAGGTGCTTCCTATATCCCAGTGGGCAAGATGGAAACATCAGCGCGTTCATGGAGAATTATGCAATAAAGACAGAAGGAGAAGTATAAACAGCACAGAATAGAAAATGTGCGTTGTGTTAGATCTCTGCCCAGGATCTGCTGGTGAGATCTTCTTTCCTGATCACTATCCTGAGTGACTGGCGTGTTTGGACACTAGATCTGGGGTCCTTGAATTCTGGCCTGAGGGCCAAATTGCACTGATTCTTGGAAGATCCTTGAACTAAAAATGTCTTTTACATTTTTAAGCAGCTGGGGGGAAAAGAAGAATAATTGGTGTCATGTGAAAATCATGTGAAATTCAGATTTCAGCATTCATGAATAAAGTTTTATTGGAACAAAGTCATTTTCATTTACTTACTGTCTTTGGTTGCTTTTACATAACAAGGGTAGAGCTGAACAGTCACAATAGAGAGTATGTGGCTCACAAAGGGTAAAATATTTATCTAGTTCTTTAAAGAAAAACTTTGCCCACTCTGGACTGTGCCATTACTCAGCAGTTATGGTGTGGTTGGCCTGTCCTCTGTCCTTCCTCCTCCATCAACACACACCCACTCAGTTGCAACTGCCACCATTCTTTATTCAGTCTATCCGTTTGTCCATCCATCAATCCATCCATCTGGCCATCATGGTGTCAGCTGTTCCAAGATTTGTTAGCAGAGAGTATAGAACTCTTATTATTAATGATTCCTATAGGTAGAGCTGCTCTTTCCTCTCCATCCGTGGCTGATGTCTCAGTGCTTTCTCAATTCTACCATCATGGGCTCAAACATAACCTCCTCCACTCCCCCACACCCACTTCAGTTGCTGGGGTCATTCATTGGCTCCCTCTGCAGAGGCTTGAATGTAAGTGAGGTATTCAGCAGAGGTCTCTGGAGGATTTCTCATCTGATCACAATCTTAGTTTGAGAAACGGAGCCTCATTCATTAAGCTGTAAGAGAACTCTCTACAAGCAATTTTATTTTTAAGTAGCCCTTTGGTTAACAAGTTGACTCCACTTGGGATGCTTTTTTATTTTTGGTGGCCCACAGAAATCTGAAACAGTGCAGTGCTCGGGACTCTAATCTGTCTTTAGGAACGGGGGATAACATGAAGCTCACCATGCAATTACTTAAGAAAGCTTCTGGCTAGTGCTACTGTGAATGTGTTTTTACCTTCCTGTAAAATGCTGAAATCACAGACTTTATTACTGGGATAATGGAGAAATGTATAAATTCAATGCAAGTGACACCAGCAAGCCTGCGTGTTGGGTAGAGATGTCCTGGGGCCGTTTTGTCCTGCACTTTTCTTCGTGGGTGTTTCTTTCTTGAAATTGAACACCACTGATCTCTCTTTAAGCAAAATGCTTCAGCAGATATACAGGAAGAGCCCCCCCCCCCCCCTTTTCTTCCTGTGGTTTCATTGCATGTTGTGTGGTTTCAGAGGTACTTCCTTGGGTTGCCCCCAACCAACCAGAGTTTCCTCAGAACCGGAGAGCTTTCTTTTGGAAGAACTTGAAGATTGTAATCTGGATGCTAGCAAAGCATCTCCAGCTGCTCCATTTTTAATTCTTAATTTGGGAGTGATCAGCAGTTTCACAGAAGAGAGAAAAATCTAAGACATTCATCGTGTGATCATTCAGCATTTGGAAAAGGGAAAAGGAGGACTGAATGAGGTAATAAACAAGGATGTTAATCAAGGAGAAGACATGTAAGGTGCAGTTTTAAAAGACATCATTAGAGGAAGCTTAGGGGACTAACAAGATGTTTTTGCACAAGTATGTGGTATGGAGGAGTGTTGCGGATCACAGGAGCAGATCTCTTCTGCTTCTTACCCCTGCAAAACAACATCAGCAATGAAATCATTTTAAAAACCCAGAAAAAAACAAAATCCCAGTCCTGTTAGAATGTTGGATTGTCAGGATCAGAAACCTAAGTTGATTTAGGGCCAAAGTGGGAATACGTTTGGCTGTGTACCATCAGGGTAAGGCTGGGGTTAGGGGACAGTTGGACCCGGGGAAGTTAACACGATCAAATGCTCTCTGTCTTTCATCCCTGTTTTCCCTGGATCAGATTAGTTCTTCTCAGGCTAGCTTACATCTGCAGTTTTAAAAGAAAAAAATTCCCAAGGAATTCTCTGATTAACTAATATCAATCGTGAACCCACCTCTGGACCAATCACTGTGTACAGGGTTTGAGGTTCAACGACGATCCCAGCTGGGTCCTGTGCCCATCGTGTGGTTAAGGATGGTGGAAGAAGTATGGAGGTACAGTACAGAGGAAAACAATTACAAATAAAGGGGGAAAGGAATGGTCTCTTCCACCAATCCTATGCAAAAAAAAAACACCCATCAGAGAACTCGATGTCCTGTTCTGTAGGGCATCCTAATCAGAAAATACAGTGATGAACCGCCTCACAGTGTGAGCAAGAATGAGAGTGAGCACTCCCTGCCCTAAGGGGTGATGGACTAGCATTGCTTTAAGAATAATTATCGACTGGGCGCAGTGGTTCATGCCTGTATCCCAGCACTTTGGGAGGCTGAGGAGGCTGAGGTGGATGGATCACTTGAGGTCAAGAGTTTGTGACCAGCCTGGCCAACATGGTGAAACCCCATCTCTACTAAAAATACAAAAATTAGTCAGGTTTGGTAGTGGGCGCCTGTAATCACAGCTACTCGGGAGGCTGAGGCAGGAGAATGGCTTGAACCCGGGAGCCAGATGTTGCAGTGAGCCAGGATTGCACAACTGCACTCCAGCCTGGGTGACAAAGTGAGACCTTTTCTCTAATAATAATAATAATAATGTATTAATGGGTAATGGATCTGTGACTCGTCATGAGGAGAAAGGAAAACCTTGGGTGGCTGGTTTGAATCTGTGGGCTCAGTGTGGGTTAAGTCAGCTGTTCCCTCCTCACTTACTTTCTAGTGCCCTTGGGCTGGAAGTGTCAGGTCCATAACTCATCCAGGTCAGTGACACCAGAGAGAGAGTGAAGGAAGAGGGTGGATGCACTGAACTCGCCCTTATGCTGCCTTCATTTTCAAATAAGTCACAGTAAAGAGTATATTCTTTTTTTTTTTTTAAAGTGGGCGACAGCTCTGTCACCGAAGGTGTAGTGCAGTGGCACAATCATACCTCACTGTAACCTTGAATTCCTGGGCTCAAGCAATCCCTCTGTCTAGCAGTCCCTCTGTCTAGCCTCCCTGGTAGCTGGGACTACAAGCATGAGCCACTGTGCCCAGCCAAGGAGCATGTTTTTGTATCAGTCATATATGTATACTTGCACGCATATATATGTGTATGTGTATATACACTTACATGCATGTATATGTATATATGTATATGTATACATGCCGAATGTATACACATGTCTGTCTGTCTGTCTATCTATCTATCTGTCTATCCATCCATCCATCCATCCATCTATCCTTTCTTCCTTAAAGGAATCTATGATAATATCATCTGCTATTAGTTTAATAGCTGGAAGAGGAGAATGTCTTAATGAACTAAGTATCACCTTTAGTTGTGTAATCTGTCATTAAATGTCTTACTCATTGGACTTTTGAGTGGTTTAATGAAGCAGTGGTATTTAGACAAGATTTTACATCTATAGCCAAAATCTAAAAGGCTTTCTTATTTGGGGAGGGGTTACTATTCAGTGGGAAATATTTGTCTACAAGATAGTTTACGTGGATTTTATTAACTCTTCTTAAATTGTGAAACATGCCACACATTCAGAACAGTGCACAACATGTGACCGTGCAGCCTACTGGGTAATGTGGCCATCACCAGCTGGAGAAATGCAACATTGCCAGCCCCCAAGAAAGCCTCCTCTCCCATCCTCAATCACAGTTTCTCCCTGCCTCCTAAAGATAACAACTGGGCTTGATTTTTATGGAATCATATTTTTGCTTCTTGTCACACATTTAGTACTTGAGTGTACATTCTTAAGCACTGTAGTTTAATTTTGCTTGTTTTTGAACTGTGTATCAGTGGAATCATACTTTATTAAGTATTCTGGGTCTGGCTGTATTTCCTCAACTTTTCTCTTGGGTGTATCTCTAGTTTGTACACTTTAATTATTATACAATTTCATGGTATAAATAGGCTATAACTTCATAATCCATTCTGCTGATGATCATTTGGATTAATTCCAGTGTTTGACTATTGTGAATAGTGCTACAATGGACTTTTTTTGGAGATACGTTCCCCAGCACTCATGTCCATGTATTTCTTGGGGTGTATTTCTAGAATTGAAATTGCTGATTTTTCATCTTTACTAAAGTGGCTGACCCAGTTACGCTCTCCCTAGGAGGATAAGGGAGTTCCTCTTGCCTTATGCCCTCAGAAAACCTTGGTGTTGTTAGTCATTTCAATTCTAGATATTCTGGTCGTAAGTGGATTTGCTGGTTTGAGTTTGCATTTTGTAAATATGAAAAACCAGTGTGGCCAAGCTCCTATTCGTAGGTTTATTGGTCACTGGAATATTTTCTTTTGTGAACTGCCTGTCAAATCACTTGTCATTTTTTATTTGGTAGTTGATGTTTTTCTATTGATTGTACAGTTGTGTGCATGTGTGTGTTTTAACCTATTCTGCATGATATCTCCTTGTTGGTTGCATGAGTTGCAAATATTGTCTCTCCATGTGGCTTGCATTTTATTGTCTTGTTTATTTTTTAAGTAAATAACTAAGTTTTTACCCGGAATGTAGTCAGAATGATTAGTTACTGGCTTTTTGATGTCTGTCCTATTAAAAAAACTCAGGATTTACCATTGCTGCCTTGGATTGCAAAGTCATATATAAATTGATACTTTGAAGCCTTCCTAGATAATACAAGGACATTAGAGTATATTAACTCCTTTTATTCTCTACTGGATTATAAGAGACAGTAAAATTTTTTTCTTTTATACTATTCTAAACATCTAAGACATTATTGTTAATTATTATTATTATACTTCTGTCCATCTTAAATTATCTTTATTTCTGCTGCATATAGAATTCTCCGTTGGCAGTGATTTTCTTCAAACACTTAGAAGACACCAGTTCATTATCTTCTGGCATCTGTTCTTGCTGAGAAGTCGGCTGTCTGCCTAATTGTTGCTTCTTTGTGCGATAACTCATCAGTCTCCTTCTTGTTGCTTTTATGGTTTTTCTCTTTGCCTTTGGCTTTCCAGTTCTACTATGACATATCTAGGTGTAAATATATTTTTATTTATTCTGTTCAGGGTTTGTAGGACTTCTTGAATCTATGGGTTGGTATCTTTTTTTGCATTTTGGGAAATTTCCAACCTGTATCTCTTGAGTCCAGTTCTCGTTTTTTCTTCATATTACATCCTTTCATTGTATTTTCTTTTTCTTTTTTTGGAAACAAAGTTGTGGACTGTCTCCCGGGCTGGTGTGCAGTGATGTGATCTCGACTTGCTGCAACCTCCGCCTCCCGGGTTCAAGTGATTCTCCTGTTTCAGCCTCCCCAGTAGCTAGGATTACAGGCACCCACCACCATGCCTGGCTAATTTTTTGTATTTTTAGTAGAGACAGGGTTTCACTATGTTGGCTAGGCTGGTCTCGAACTCCTGACCTCGTGATCCGCCTACCTCGGCCTCCCAAAGTGCTGGGATTACAGGCATGAGCCACTGCACCCGGCCCTTTCACTGTATTTTCTATGTCCCCTGCTTTCTCTTTCGTTGTTTTATTTTTGTCCCTTTATGCTTCATTCTGCCAACCTAATGTTATGAAGACGAAATACTATTTGTTCACTCAACAAATGTTTTTATTTTGAGGTCCTACTGTGTGCTAGGCAATGTCCTAGGTACTTGAGATACTTTGGTGATCAAAAGAGGCAAAGATCCTTGTCTTTGTGAATTACTATTAAAAAATAAATAATTGTGTATTAATTGTATTGAGTTATTATGTCTTCATTTTTAATTAATTATGTTTAACTTAATGATTCAGTGTGTTGGAGGTGGGAAATGATATTTTAAAAAAGCAAAGTAGACCTACTTTGGGTGGGTGGACAGTTCTGGGAGGTAAGTGGGGTAGATTAGGGTATAGTGATGAGATGGTACCATTTGAATGAAGACTAAAAGAATGTAAAGAAATTAGCTAGCAGCCTACCTGGAATGTTCCAGAAAGAGGGAGCGTGTCTGGAAAGTTCAGGGAACATTGAGGAGGCCAAGTGTGGCTTTAATGGCATGAACAAGGGGAGAAGCAGCAGGAGATGAAGACAGAGAAGTAAGAACGAGGCCAGAGGGGTGACATGCTTTGTGGGTCCCTCTAGGGAGTTTGGCTTTTACCCCTTGAGCAGAGGAATGATGTGTCTGATTTACACTTTAAAAGGATCACCATGGTCCTGGATGAAGATGGATTGTAGAAGGACAAGAGTAGAAGCAGGGAGACTTGTTAGGAGGCTTTGTTGTAATCTAGTAAAAAGAGAATGGTGGCTCAGATTATAGTGGCAGCAGTGGGAGGGGGTGAGAAGAGATTTGGATTTGCACATATTTGGAAAGTGGGTGCAACAGAATTTTCAGACTGATTTGATGTGGGATGTGAAAGAAAGGGAAGGCAAGTAAGGTACCAAGTATTTTGGTCTGAATAGTTGGGAGGGTTCAGTTGCCCTTAGCTCAGCTGGGAAAGGCATCTGGAAGATACCCAGAGGGTGTAAGTGCCCAGTGCGGTATTTGATTGTGGAGTCTAGGGGAAAAAGCACTGGCTAGGGACATGCATTGGGAGTTGTTAGCATGTAGACAGTATTCACAGTCATGAGACTGGATGGGATCTCCAAGAGTTGTAGGTTGATTTCTCCAGAAACAGGCAAGAAGATGGCATTTAGATGATCTGCGAAAGAAAGAGGAAGGAAGTAGGACTGTGTGGAGAAGTCAAGTAGTGATGTAGAACAACCTGGCTGGGAGCTCTGGAATTAATACTGCCCATCATCCTTGTCCTGCAGAGGCAGATATGACCAGTCCTTCATCCCCACCTCACTCAGTCACCAGATGTGGGCTACCCTCAGATGGCGCCCTCTGCTCTGAGACAGATCCTACAGGAGCTGAAGGCTGGAGGCTGCCTTTTGACCACAGCCCCCATAGCTGAACAGCAAGTCTTTCCTTGGGTTAAGATTGGGACAGTGGATCTACATATATCTCCCTCACTGAGGACCGCAGTACAGAAAGAAGAGAGAAGAGGGCCAAGGACCAAGCCCTGTGGTTCCCCAACATTAAGAGGTCTGGGAGAGGAGGAGGTACCAGCAAAGGCAGCCAGCAAGGCAGAAGAATTATGGTGTCTTGGAAGCAATTGAAGAAAGTACACCAGAGTAGAATGAGTCATCAGTGGTGTCAAATGCTGCTGATAGAATAGGTCATGTACAATGAAGACAAGAAAGAAACATTGGCTTTATAAACTCGGAGGTCATTAGTGCCCTTGAGAACAGCACGTGGATGGATGGAAGACTCACTGGAGTGGGTTTAAGAGAGAATGGGAAAAATGGCAACATGGCAAATACAGATGCCTCTTTTAATATTTCTGCAAAGGAGAGGGAGAAAGCAGCAAATTTTCATGCTTATAATTTGATGATGTGGAGGAAGGAGAGGAAAATTGCTAGAACATTGTCCTTGAGTGAGCAAGGGGTGGAGATTGGACCTCATCACAGGTGGAGGGGTTGGCTTTAGAGAGGAGCATCGATAGTTGTCTACATCAGCAGGCAGAAAGGTAGAGTATATGCCTACATGCAGATGGATCACCAGAGAATATATGTAGTCTTAGAAGTTGGTGGTAGTCCTCTCTGATGGCTTCATTTTTCTCAGAGAAGTAGGACGAAAGGTCATCAGATGGGAAGAAATTATTGGGAATTTGGAAGGAAAATGGAAGATAGTGGGTGAGAGAATAGACCGAGAATTTTGGGGTGATTGCCAGTGGCATTTAAGGGGACACGTGACATTAGGGGTCATGAATTTAAAGTGAGAGCAGCCAACAAGTTGGTACGCTTTTCCCTAGCCACAGTCAGCTGTCTTGGTACAGGTGTGAACTGGGCAGTCTGATGGGTTTAACCAGGTGTTTTTGCCAAAAGGATGTGACCAAGTAAAAGATGGGCCAGGGAGCGGAGGAAGGGAAATTAATGATAGATGATGGAATCTACACTTCTTTTTAAAAATTTTAAAAATGTTTATTCATTCATTTATTTTTTAAAGATGGGCTCTTGCTATGTTGCCCAGGCTGGTCTTGAACCCATGGGCTGAAGCCATTCTCCTGTCTCGGTGTCCCAAAGTGCTAAGATTACAGGCCTGAGCCACTGTGCCCAGCTGGAATCTCCGTTTCTTAAGGAGGAGCATGAAACATCGAAGATATGAAGGGATTCTTGGAGTGTGTCTTAGTCCATTAGTGCCATCACAGAATACCGCAGACTGGATATTTTATAAACAACAGAAATGTATTTCACAGTCTGGAGGCTGAGAAGTCCAAGATCAACGCAACAGCAGATTGAGTGTCTAGTGAGGGGCTGCTGCCTCTGGAGAGCGCCTTGTGGCTGTGTCCTCATACAGCGAAAGAGATGAATGAACTCTGAGACCTCTTTTTAAAAGAGCACTAATCCCAATCCTGGGGGCTCTGCTCTCATGATCTAATCCTCTCCCAAAGGCCCCCACCTTAGAATACCATCACCTTGGGGGTTAGGATTTCAACATACGAATTTCGAGGGGATACAAACATTCAGACCATAACAGAGTATGAGACTGAGTGGTCTGAAAAGATGGGAGGTGTGAGCTGCTGGGGGGAATGCATGACGATGATGGCTCATAGGCAATTGGTGTCTTTACCCCTTTTTGTTAATAATCTGTGTATTTCAGAGATTTGGCATGCAGTGTCTTGAAAATCCTCAGTGAATGTTATAGTATAAGTTGAAAACTCCAAGTGTTTTGTGTATTATTGACATAAATGTCTATGTCTCCTATACCTTATTTCTCTCTTTGCTGTTAAGGATTCAGAAGGAATTCGTAAAAAGGGACTTTCTTTCTGTGGTTAAAGAAGAGACCTCAGACCTGGGTGATTTTGATCGTGCTTCTTGTCTTGAATTATCATCATGGGGTAATGAATGACCGTTGTTCAAATCATCAAATATTTGTTGAGAGTCTACTGTGTATGAAGCCCTCTTCTAGGCACTTGCAATAGAATTGTGAGCAAAATGGATAAAAGTGCCTGCCCTTGTGGGGCTTAGGTTCTAGTGGAGGAGAGAAACAATAAACAAGAAAAAGTAAAATAAGAAAATATTCAGCATGTGTATAAAGGAGAGAAAAATAGCTGGGCGCGCGGCAGCTCACAACTATAATCCTAGCACTTTGGGAAGTCGAGGTGGACAGATCACTTGAGGCTAGGAGTTTGAGACCAGCCTGGCCAACATGACAAAACCCCATCTCTACTAAAAATGCAAAAATTAGCCGAGTGTGGTGGCGCATGCCTGTAGTCCCAGCCACTCAGGAGGCTGAGGCAGGAGCATTACTTGAACCTGGGACGTGGAGGTTGCAGTGAGCCAACATCGCGCCCCTGCACTCCAGCCTGAGCAACAGGGCGAGACTCTTTCTCGATAAAATGAATGAATGAATGAATGAATAAATAAATAAAAGGAGAGAAAAATATATCAGGGAAGTAACAAAGGAAATGTGCCAGGGATGAGGGGTGGAGGTGGTGGGTGGGGCTGCTGGCCAGGAGGACACCTTCATTGAGAAGGTGACGTTGGACAAAGACCTCAAGTCTTAAGGTTACCTGCACATGTGGAAGAAGAACAAGTTTGCATGGGAACGAATAGACCAAGTTGGCCACACGTCCTTAAGAAAACAAAAACCCATATTCATGCCAAAGGCCAAGAATATTGTTTTTGGTTATTGAAATGGAATGAGTCAGTGGTGTCTGTGTGTATGTGTCTACCAGACGGGTAATGGGCAGTGCATTGCCGCTACCTTTTTTTTTTTGGTGGTAGGGGAATAGTGTCTGGTGGGTGTTTCTGCAGGAGACTGCTGACTTCAGACCTAGCCGACCTGACTAATTTTTGCCAATGGAAAGTTATGTGTGTAAGGGATAACAGCTGTTCTTTAATGGGCTGAGTTCATCTGTGGCCAGAAAAAGAACAAAGGCTCCCAGGGTACAGGACTTTGGGAGGGGTGAAAAGCCTGAATCATAAGCCTGAGCCTAAGCAAGGTGTGTGAAGTTGTTGAGGCTGAGGAAAGTAAAAGTCAGAGATGGCTTATCTTGGCGTCCACCAGCCCACAGCAAGGATTCTCAGCTGGGCAGGTTGTCAGCGTCGTGGTCCCATGCTGAGAAATTCCCTTTCTCAGAAACCAGGCATCCGAGAGCTAAACATTCTTTGGTGTTTTAGGTGATGTGGTGAAGTGTTTGTCAACTTGCTGGCTGAGCCTACTCCACACGAGTAGTAACTCCTGGTACCTGTGCCAGGAACTGTGTCATCCCTGTGAGACACCTGTCATGTTTTACCGGGAAGTTGGGTGGTTCAGCTGCGAGCACGATGCTGTTCAGTACGTATTTCTTTTGATTGTGAACCAACATTAGTACTTTAGGGAGGTGTTATAAATAGGTCAGTATAAAATATCCACTAGCAGTTAATTATCTCAGTCCAGAGTTTGAACTTGCCTCTTCGTGTGGTGGGGCGGGGGGGGGGGGGGGTTTGGGGGGTGTCCTTGGTTCTGTGAAAGGACCCCATGAATACATTTAGGAATCTCCCACACATGCATTATGCATATTATTTGCCTCTTGTGCAATTTAGCTGGCTCACGTTAGATACCTTGTTCACTCACCTTTCTCAGACGGAGTGATGACTAACTTCCAGGAGCTTCATGGCAAACTCTGAAATATGTTGCTTGCCTGCCACATTTGTCCTTGAAAGGCAATGAGGTTCTCCATGAGTAAGTGTAGGCTTTGGGAGTCACACTCAGCCCTCTGACTTTGTGAACCCAGAAGCTGAGATTCATGATACGAAAGGTAGTGTTAGGAATAATAAGGCCGGGCATGGTGGCTCACGCCTGTAATCCAGCACTTTGGGAGGCTGAGGTGGGCAGATCATATGGGGACGGGTGTTCGAGACCAGCCTGGCCAACATGGTGATATCCCGCCTCTACAAAAAATATACAAATTAGCTGGGCCTGGTGGTGTTCACTTGTAATTCCAGCTACTTGGGAGTCTGAGACACAGAATTGCTTGAACCCAAGAGGCAGAGGTTGCAGTGAGCTGAGATCACTCCACTGCACTCCAGCCTGGGAAACAGAGTGAGACTCTGTCTTTAAAAAAAAAAAAAAAAAGATAAATAAATACAAACAAATAAATCAAGTGTAAGGATGTCAGGGTTGATAATGACAAGATTGTAGCCCAAATGCAGTAGTGAGGTGGGAGAGAGCTGGCGTCCCAGCTTCGGAGACTAGATTAGAATTTTAGACCTGCCTCTTGTTGAGTGGCTTTGGGCCATTCATTTAAGCGCTCTGTGCCTCAGTTTCTTTATCTGTTAAATGGGTCTAGTGATAAGTAGTACCTTGCTGAGCTGTCATGAGGACCAGGTATAAAATTGAATAAGCAGCCCCTAGCCTAGTTGCTTTCACAGAGAAAGTGCTCAGAAAGTGTCCGCAACTCGTCATCAAAGTTGTCTTCACATAGCTTTATGAGGGAAATGTTCTTATTCCCATTTTACAGATGAGGGACTGAGGCTTTATGAAGATGAAGGGATAGGCCTGTGACTGGAAGAGGAATTCCTGGCTGACTTGCAATTCTCACTTAGACTGCCTGGCACCCCTGCTTATGTCTTAACTCCTGAAATTACTGTGGGTTGAGGGTACATCTGAATGTGGTTAGTTAACATGTGTACCATTTAATATTTGCAGTTAAGAGTTTGGGTTTGATTCATTTCCCCCACTGTTAGGGTTTTGAACTCATATCTGACGCTTTTTGGTTTCTTGATCTGCTTTGAAATTTGGGATTGGGATGGGTTGGTGGAAGCAGCTGTTCCCTACCACTGTGACTCCAGCATACTGTGCAAAGGTGTGCCTTGTTTTATCTTCATAACTGTGAAAGATTTACCTTGATAGGTGAGGTAATGTCATTTTATCTCTTACCATCAGAGAAAATCACGTATCTGGGCGTGCGGAGATCATGGTGATATGACAGGGAGAGTTAGCTTGTTGGAAGGCTTGGTTAATGTGTGTAAAGTTTTGATTAGTTTTGTTTTTAGCAGTAGCTTTTTTTTTTTTTTTTGACACAGAGTCTTGCTTTTTTGCCCAGGCTACAGTGCAGTGGCATGATTATAGCTCACTGCAACCTTTGCGTCCTGGGTTCAAGCTATTTTTGTGCCTCAGCCACCCAAATAGCTGAGATTACAGGCGTGCGTCACCATCCCTGGTTAATTTTTATTTATTTATTTATTTTAAGTAGAGATGGGGTTTCACTGTGTTGGCCAGGCTGGTCTTGAACTCCTGACCTCAAGTTATCCGCCCAACTCAGGTTCCCAAAGTGCTGGGATTTATAGGCATGAGCCATTGCACCAGGCCGACAGCTTTTTTTTTTTTTTTTTAATAGCTACATATATCTGAGCCAAAAAGTTGAAAATGATATTTTTGGAATATTTTTAAAAAGTTGTGGTAAAATATATATAACATAAGACTTGGCATTTTAGCTGTTTTTAAGTACACACTTCGTGGCATTAATTATATTCACAATGTTGTACAGCCATCACCACTATCTATGTTCAAAACTTGGCTATAAGTGGAATTATGCAATATTTGTCCTTTTGTGTCTGACTTCTTTCACTTAACATAATATTTTCAAGGTTCATCCATGTAGCAGCACAGATCAGAACTTGATTACTTTAAATGGCTGAGTAATACTCCATTGCAGAGATACACCACGCTTTGTCTATTCATTCATCTGCTGATGGGCACATAGATTGTTTACACCTCTTGGCTATCGTGAGCAAATGCTGCAATGAATATTCACAGACAAGTGAAAATGATGGTATTTTGTGGGATTAGCAGAGATGCACTTTTTGGTTTTTTTTTTTTTTTTTTTTTTTTTTTTTGAGACAGAGTCTTGCTCTGTTGCTTAGGCCGGAGTGCAGTGGCATTATCCTGGCTCACTGCAACCTCTGCTTCCCGGGTTCAAGCAATTCTCCTGCCTCAGCTTCGTAAGTAGCTGGGAGTACAGGCAGACACCACCAGACCCGGCTAATGTTTGTATTTTTAGTAGAGATGGGGTTTCGCCATGTTGGCCAGGCTGGTCTTGAACTCCTGACCTCAGGTGATCTGCGCACCTCTGCCTCCCAAAGTGCTGGGATTATAAGCCTGAGCCACCACGCCCGGCCAGAGATGAACTTTAAGTTCTTGGTATTCCAGGGGTAGAGCTTTCCTAGCTGAGGAAGTCTGTGTCTTTGACCAGGTTGCTATCTTAACCCCTTGGGCACATGCGGATCTCTGCCCTGCATTCTTGCTGAGCCTGCCACAGTAATTTGTTTGGGAGGACGCTGGCTGCCGGTGAGTCAGACTGCCTCCAGCCATCTGGGTTTGACTGCGTCCTCCCTGCCAGGTCTCTGGGCCCCTTGCTTGCTTGTCTGGGGCTGAGCCAAGAATTTCTCATGTACCCACTTATTACGGTTTGCTTATTAATTCTAGATGGGCTCAATTTATATTTTTTTATTTGTATGTGCCTTTTGTACTAGGTTGGGACCCCAAATTATATGTACATATACTGCATTGAAGGTTCATTTTATGGAAATATTTTTTAAAGGAGGTAATGAGTGGAACATACAGCAGGTTTATTTCTGTTGACCTGGGTACTGGGCTGAAGCTGTCATGGTTTTAGTATGTGAGCTTGAACAAGTCACTTACTCCTTCTGACTTCAGATGAATGAGTGATTTATAAGACCTCCTTTCTGCTCTTACATATAGAGGTCTATGACCCTAAATGTGTCACCCCTATATTAGGCCATTTAATATTTTGAGACACAGGTTTGTCATAGTCTCTGATTGAAAGTAACCTTTGCATGTTTGGTTTTCGTTTGCATTAGGGAAGATGGCAGCAGATGCTCCTAGAGTGAAGTCAAATGCCTGTGTTATTGGAAGGGAACACAAGACAAGTGGATTCTCATTAACATGCTTCCCTGGCCATTATTCATTAGAAGTCACCTAATTTGAATTGATTATGTGCCTGTGTTTAGTACAAAACTCTGTAAGGTGTCATGTGTTACAAACAGGTCTGTGGGTGGAGTCCTTTTCACGTAACCATCCTACTCCTGTGCTAGGTATCTCCTCGTGTGTTGGGCCATTCTTGCACTGCTGTAAAGAAATACCTGAGACAGGGTAATTTATAAAGAAAAGAGGTTTAGTTGGCTCATGGTTCTGCAGGCTGTACAGGAAGCATGATGCCGGTATCTGCTCGACTTCTGGGGAGACCTCAGAAAACTTACAGTTACGGCAGAAAGAGAAGCAGGAGCAGGCATGTCATGTGCCAGAGCAGGAGCAAGAGAGAGCTGCGGGGAGATGCCACAAACTTTTGTACAACCAGATCTTGCGAGAACTGACTCACTATCACGAGAACAGCACCAAGGGGATGGTGCTAAACTATCCATGAGAAATCCACCCCTGTGATCTAATCACCTCCCACCAGGCCCTTCCTGCAACACTAAGAATTACAATTCAACATAAGATTTGGGTGGGTCCAAATATCCAATCTAGATCACCTTCTTAGCCAGTGTCATTCTCCACTCCCCGCCCCAGTATGTTTTGGCCCCCGCAAATTTTAAAGTGACAGTTACTGTATCTTAGTATAAAATAAAAACCAAAATGATTCCCACCCATAAATACCATTAAATTGGTTGGTCCTGGTTGGTGCCAGGCCTTCGTCACTCACCATGTCTACCCTCACAAGGGTGGCCTGCTGCTGCCCCACAGTAGGGACTCTCTGGGGATGGCTTAGGGCTCAAGAGGTGAGCCCTCTGTGACCCCATCGGGAGGGGCCTCTGTTCTGTCTTCCCAAACATAACTAGTGCCAGAACTGCACTTTTTACCAAAATAGCACCGTCAATGTGATAACATTGAGAACATCATAAACGCTAAGTTGGTTTAAGATACAGGCTTGGCTTATTTCCTGATTGAAAATTGTCTTGACATGATTAGTGCCCATTTGCCCATTTAGAGACAGTGTTGGGCGTGTGCCCAGTCCAAAGCCTGTTAACCCATGCATTCCATTGCCAATAGGCATCTATTATTTGAAGTTCCCACTTTACCGAAGGGCAGGCAGAGTGGCTTGCTCTAAGTTACTCTTCTGGTTGTCGTTGGACCCTGGAGTTGAACCGGGTCTTCTCATTTTGTATCCTTGCTTCTCTTATGACCAAAGGAGGCCTCCCCAATGGGATACTCCCTGACCCAGCTTTTTCAAGAGGCTATACTGAGGATTATACAGCTCTCCTGGCATTCTTTGAAGAAATGGCAGGACTGAAATTAGAACTTGACTCTTTGTCTTCTTAGTTATTCTATATTATCTTACTTCTAGTGCCAATAATAATTAGTATTGTTTATTGTTGCCGAGCAGGGAGGTATCTGAAACGTCCCAAACTAGGAAAAGTTTAGATGCTTTTACCCCCGTGAACACATGCACCATTTGTGCAAGGCACTCAGGGCCCTTGAAATCAAAAGCCTTACTGTGTGTGTGTGGGTGGGACAGTATCTGGCCCCATATGGTTTATTGCTGGTGGGAGCTAAGAGCTCATGGATGTTTCCTCGGCCTTCTTTGTTACCTTTATCTAACTCTGGTTGCATTTCCTCCCTTTTCCCTTCACACTTTCAGTTACAAACCTGGCTTCATTTTACAAGAATGTGGGCTACCAAGGAGCCCTGACCTTGTTGACTTTGACTTGTTAGATGAAAGTTGTTCTTCTGTAAGGAAATCTAATTTAGGGTAATGAAAGCAATGGGGGCTTTAAAATCATGGAAACATAATTGGAAGATAGAGCTCAGAAGGCAGAGAAAATTAAATCGAACATCATCATTTTGTAGTCAAGGAAATTGAAACCCTTGGATTTTAGGGAATTTGCCACACAGCCCCTGTAATGCATTCTGGAGGTGGTGTTTAAAAGCTATTAGAGTTTCCTGGCCTCTTTTTGGCTGGCCCTGTATTTTTAAAGAATATCTCTATGTATTTGTTAGGTATTTCATTTCAGATAGAGAGAACTATGTAAAGAGTCTCTAAGTTTGGTTGGCATAAGGTTTACTCTGAAGTTGTAAAATATTCTTGTATTAAATCAAATTTAATGAAGACTATGCTTTAAAACTTTGCCTAAAAAGTTTGTCTCTCAGATAAAAGAAAGACCCCATCCAGGGCTGAAACAAGTATTTCCAGTGTTTTCAAACGTGTCCGTATTCCCGAACAGACCCTCGGATTACCTAGCATGAGAGTGTGTGGGATGGATCCATATTTAGACCTTTCATCAGTTTCAAATATAAAAAATTGATTTTGGCAATCCGTTGGTAGTCAACCACAAAATGTATTTATGAAAAACCTTCTGCATTTCCATAGCGGTTCCAAATATGGATTCCATTAACAGGATCCATATTTGGAACTACAGTGATGCTGGGAAATTGTGTTTGGATTCAGGTAATTTGACGGTGTTAACACCCCTGTTGCGTATCCCCTAATTTGAGGAGGAGGAGACTCTTCCCTGGCCTTGCTGCTGATAACACTGTTGCTAGGTGACATAGGTGAGGACGGGTTGGTGCCAGCACTTCTTACCTTGTTTTTGTTCTATGGAGGCTTGAAAAGGTGGAGGTAAGCTCCATTATGGCTGATGGCTTCAAATTCGCAGATCTTGAAGACACTTTGATTCCTGACCAAGTTGGTTCTGGAGACCCCTGAAGAGAAATCCAGAAAATGCTTGCTTTTGGAAGTCATCTATGTCACTGAGAATGCAATTTGAAAGGAATTTTAAAGCCCAGCTATTGTAGATTTAATATATACATATATATAGAGAGAGCAAGCAAGCTAAACACTGAGTTAAAATGTTTGGAGAGAATATACTTATGTAAACTCTCCATAGGTTTTCATTTCTGAGTGTAAATCCACTTGACAAAGGGAAAAGGAAGTTTAACCCTTTGTGACCTTTTCTCCACATGCCACATACTGTTTTCCAACATGAATTTATTTTGTATATAGTCCTCTTCTGTCTGTTTAGCCAGCTCTTGTGCAAATATCCACTGACAATTCACATACCTTCTAAGGATGTCATGGTTTACGGTTTCTCTAAATGTTCGTGCATAAATCTTTTCTTTTGTGGCGATGTGTATTATTTTTGTATCATTTAGCATCATCCCCAGGTTCATCCCGATCTTGAGAAATTAACAACAAAAGTCAGCTGTGCTCCCTCTACTGGTTGCATTTCTTTGGAGCAGAAATACCGTGCATTTGTGTGT
Organism: Piliocolobus tephrosceles; assembly: GCF_002776525.5. Classification (NCBI taxonomy): domain Eukaryota; kingdom Metazoa; phylum Chordata; class Mammalia; order Primates; family Cercopithecidae; genus Piliocolobus; species Piliocolobus tephrosceles. Next base: position 47,717,063 of record NC_045452.1, read on the forward strand.
AAGTTCATTGCTGCTGATGGAGCTCGGACCTGTGTTCATGTTTTCTTTTCCAAAATGCACATAGCTTAAAAAAAGCCAAACTAGTGGCTTTCAAAACCGCAGGTTAAGAAACTGGTACCTTTAGAAGGATAGGGCATCTTCCTTACTGCCCACTTGTCTAGTAGTGTTGTGGCAGAATCTTCCTGGGCAGAAGGACACAGCCCTTCTGCTATAGGAATAAATTCTTGGATGCTAAGTCTGCTTCCCTCTGAGGCCCGAGGCCAATGCCTGGGGCCTCTCCAGTTCTGATATTGTTGTATTTTCACCCATATCAGGTAAGCCCTTCTGTTCAGATCTGTGAAATCCTGCTCGCCACTGTATGGAGCCAGCGGGGTTTATGTAACGCGTTCACATGTTGCTCGGACTCTTGATCTCAAGGTGTTCTTCTCTAGAAGCATCTACAGGGGACCCTTTATTTTTAGGCCTGAGAGATAGGGAAGCAGGTGGGGACTGTTTGGTGTAATCCATCATGTATGTATTGCATCCCCACCACATATGTGGCTGTAAGAAAATTCAAGATGAGCAAACCTACTGTTCCCCACCTCCCCTTTTGAGAAACACTAAGTAACAACAACAAAAGCTCTTCTCCCCTTCCATGCAGAAATTAAATAATAGTATCAGAAAGAAGGGGAAAAAAAGTATATGCCCCCCCCCCCCCCGCCCCCAGAGCTAAAAGAAACCTTTTTAGGTAATCATGAGACCAGAAAACCTGTAGGCAAGATGTGCTCCCTGTGTAAGCCCACTGCTCTGATGCTCTGACTGCTGACTTCATGGTGCTTGCCTTCCTCTTCCCATGAGTGATTTGTGACATTCTTTTCTGTATGCTGTAATGAGATGAAATGCCTTCCTGTTCCGTGTGGAGTAGTTCCAGTGTAGACTCATAGTGGTCAATGGAGAAATGACTGATGGGCGTCGCTAAGGCCGCTTTGTCTCTGTATCGGTCACATCTCTCGCTGCACACCATGTCGGCTTCCCGGAAGTATGTGATCTCTGATTCTCAAACCAGTCTCCTCTGGCTTTATATCCTCCTTCACCCATCCCCTTCCTGATTGTTTTCATCCAGATTCAGCATAAGTCAGTAGCTTGGTGAGTGCATGGACGGCAAGGCTGCACCCAAAACCATGGGATGCTTTCCTGCCTCTGATCTCATTGTCTGCTTTCTTCTGAGTCCATATGTATGGTTCTCAGTGATTGAATGCTGCACAGTGGAAAAGGAGAAGTGTTGTTTCATGTTTTTAAAAGTCCCTGGAGACTCTCTTCAAATTGCTGATGCTATATGGAATAGATGGAATACATTAATTAAATGACAGGTGATAGTGAAACTTCTAAATCAGGGTTTCTCAGCAGCAGCACTATTGGCATTTGTGGCTGGATAATTCTTTGTTGTGGGGCCTGTGATATGCATGATGGGATGTAGAGCAGCATCTCTGGACTCTACCTACTAGATGTCAGTAGCACATGACATCTAGTAGGTGACAACCAAAAATGCCTCCAGATATTGCCAAATGTTCCCCGGAGAGGCAAAATCACCTCCAACTAATGGACCATTGCTCTATCCAAACATTCTTCTCTTTCTTCATTCTGTTTATTTATTTCTTTACTTATTTATTTATTTATTTTTAAGACAGAGTCTTACTCCGTCACCCAGGCTGGAAGTGCAGTGGTGTGTTCTTGGCTCACTGCAACCTCCGTCTCCCGGGTTCAAGCAATTCTCATGCCTCAGCCTCCCGAGTAGCTGGAATTACAGGCGCACACCACCATGCCTGGCTAATTTTTGTATTTTTAGTAGAGACGGGGTTTCACCATGTTTCCAGGCTGGTCTTAAACTTTAGACCTCAGGTGATCCACCTGCCTCGGCCTCCCAAAGTGCTGGGATTATAGGCGTGAGCCACTGTGCCCATTCTGTTCCTTTAGGTGTGTTTGTGGGCAGTCTTTTATTTCCTTAATTCATTTATCAGGTAGTTATTAAATTTTCTGCTATATACCAGCCTTTATACCAGCCTATATTATTTAGCAAGAATATAAAGATGAACCAGCCATCTCTTTTTTCATGTTCATATACATATGAATATATATGTGAATACATATGATATATATGAATATATATGGATATATACACATATATATTTGAGTCAAGTTTAAATGTATCTCCAAGTTCCCTTTTTGGAGTTTTGTTTCCAGGCTGCATCCCTGGCTGGCATTTGAGTCATTATGACTTCTTTAATGAATGTTGGGTTTCTATTTTTGTAGCCTGTATCTTTGAGGAAAGTCCCTTGCAGTATGGATGAGTAGCCTAAGTTTTTGGCACAGCTTTTAACCTTATAAAATGATAATGCTCTATTAATCTATCAATTTCATCCATGAATGCTTCAACCATTTCAGATATAGCCTCTCACTTGTCACTTCAGATTTACTGTTTTCTTCTTTTGTGATTTCTTTCATTCTCTTTAACCAGCCACCTGAGGCTTCATTTAACCTGAGGTCATTTAAAGTTTTATTTAAAGAAACTTCTGTTTGGAAACCAAGGTCAAACACAGCAGAGGAATGTCCATTGCATGGCTTTCTGGTAAACTTTAAGTTAGCATGTTCTCTTTAACATTTTTAGAAACCGTGATATAAAAATTGCTCATGGGAAATCAAATTTGGGGCAGTTTTCTTTCCGGGGAAAGGAAAGAGGGATGTGTTTCAGCGAGGAAGAGGTTCACAGATAGTTTACACTATGTGAGTAATTTTCATTTTTTATGTTACATGGTGGGCACGTGGGTGTTCATTATATTATTTTCAAATCTATGTTGTATATTGGAAATACTTTCTAGTACATATTAAAGAAAAGGCAGCCAACTGAAAGTTTGCTTCCTGTTTTTCTTCCCTCCACTCGTTTTCAGTAGATGTTTAGGAGTTAGGTCTCCACTTGATGAGCTACCCACTTTTCTGCCCGTGAAGGGCTGGTGGGGGGCGCATATGTAACATTGCTGGCCTTTTATATCTTTTAAGAGGCACTGCTTTTTTGCCATGGGCTGTAGAAAATTGTCTGACAGGCGCCCATGCTTTGTGCAGGGTGACCAGGTTCATCTGTAAATTGGGTAAGACCTTTTTGAAATACATTGCCCCCAAGGATGCGGTAGGGAGGGTGCTGGGATTCTGAGTGACAGCCGGCGAATGCCAGAGGGAAGAATTAAATTGGAGAGGGAGGCGGAGAGGAGGGAGGTGATGGTGGGAGGAGGAAGGGAGGAGCGACCAACCCTCTCCAACACACCCAAGTGACCAGATTCATCATAGCACGAAACTTCACAAGTTACACCCACTGCCTCCGCCAGCAGCCGGGGAAGGCTGCTGCTTCCTCATTTGTGTTACTGGAAGTTCGAGACATGTGAAGCCAGACCGGGAGAAACGTGCGCGCCTTGTTGAGCAGGGGTGAGCTTGAATTTTGAAATCGATTCTTTCCACCGGCGAATCTCTTTGTGTCGGGTGGTCAGGGGAGGCAGCCGAATGTGGCTCTGAACGAGGATAGGTGAGAGCCCCGAGCTCTCGCTGTGCGGCTAGAGCGGGGGAACCGTGCGCCCCTGAGCCCCTTCCCAGAAAGAGCAAGCGCGTCTCCAAGCTGCGTCCCGAGGCTCGGCGCGCGTTGCGGGCTGAGCTGCAGGGGACGCCGGCGACGTTGGTTCCGGCTCCAGGGTAGAGATTCGGTCTTTGAAAGCTTCATCTTTCCCCTTTGACTTCTGTAAGCAAGGATCGTTGTATGGGATACGGGGTCGGGGAGGAGACTGCTGGATCACGTCACCCACCGAGGATGCGTCCTGCCCGGGGCTGTCCCGCTGCGCGTTGGGTAATTGCAGGTCAGTGCCATTGAAAAAGAACCCCATGGCAGGCTTGGGAATCAAGTGAGAAAAAAGTTCCGAAGGAATATTCAGAAGCTGTGGCTCCCGACCGCACCTGGATGGGAGTTCTGGAGTGGGACATCGGAAGTCTCGTGTTTCTCATTAGTTTTACAGCTGATTAAATTAGTTCGGCTCTAGGTTCCTGGCTGTGGAGGTGTGATTTGTTTATCTGGATAATTTTTTCTTTTTCTTTTTTTTTTTTAAATGTCTATCTTTCTGTGAAAGCTAGCTTATCTTTGGATTGATTGCCTAAATCAATTTTGGGTGGGGTGTGAGAGGAAGTTTGGGTGGAAGGTGGCACTGGGGGCTGGGCTTATTGCAAGTGACAGTATCTTCCCGCAAAGGATAAACTTGGCTCAAATGAGGCTTCTCGCAGATAGGCTTTAGATTTTATTTCAAGTTTGGAGCTGGTCAGGGGGCTTCCATTTGGCCTGTGTAGCTTTTGCTCAGTGTGTAGAGGTCAGAGGGAGGCTATTGGGTTAACTGTTACCTGTTGCACTTACTTCATACCTGATCAACAGCTTAGTGATACACCAGCAGTTGGAGCTGGCTTTTGTTCTTTGTAAGCGAATCCTTTCATGAGAATGTTTACAGAATCATCTTACTTTTAGGGGAAGAAATGAAGGTGAAAAATGTGTGGCTTCTGTTGTATTTATAGCAAGCCAAATGTTCTTTCCCAGGTCTGGGGTGGGTATAATCAGGAAAATGTCAGTAGCTGATTTTGTCATTTTTCTAATATCAAAGTGGAATTGCCTGACTCTCTCAGCATACCTTCCCTTGAACTTTGGGGGTCAGGAGGCAGGTTCCTGGGGCCACAGTTCACTTAGCTTGCTCTGACTCTCCCACTTCCTTGAAGTTAAATATACAGATGGAAAGGAAATTACTTTTCAACCAAATCAGACATGGCTTAGGGAAGACCAACAGGTTGCATGATCCAGGGCTAGAGCCCTGAGTTCTAACTCATTTTGGGCTGGAGAAAGGACCCAGCAGCAGGTCGATGTGAAACTGATGCTGACACGAGGCCTGTGACCTGCTCCCTCATGCCCCTCCACCCCACGAGGAACCTTTAGTAACTCACTCAACAGGAAAGACAACCAAATTGGATCTCATGATAATGCTGGTGAAACTGACTAATAGACGGAGTTTTATGGAACAATAATTCTTAGCTACAAAAAGGGGAACTGCATTGTTCATAGAGCAAAGGTTTTTAGATATTGTCACATGTGACTGTTAGAAGATACCATCGTGAGGACATTTGAAATTGGGGTTAATGCTACTATATGACCGTGTAGATGTGAGAGAAAGTGGCAATTTCTATATCATTATCTTTTCATATTGTCTCCCTACCTCCCTACCCAGTAAATAAGCTGGTTTGTCTCTGGTTGGTTATATTTTTAAATTTTATTCACTCATTTCTTCTTTTTAGAGATGGAGTCTTGCTCTGTTGCCCAGGCTAGACTGGAGCTCCTGGGCTCAGGTGATCCTCTCGCCCCAACCTCCTGTTGTAGCTAGGACTATAGGCATGTGCCACCTTATCTGACTGTTTTTAAATTGTAAATTTGTTTAATAGGTACCAGATCATTAAAATTGCTTGTTTTAATAACTACTTTTTACGGAAATTTTCCCATTTTATGTACAATGTAAAATTTATTGGTATCATATTGAACATGATATCCTCATAACATTTTTAAAGATTGTATATCTGTAGATATGTTTCCTTTTTCATTCATGGCGTTATTTGTACCTTTTCCCCATCAGTCTTGCTAATGTATTATCAATTTTATTGGTCTTTTGGAAGAACCAACTTCGATTTTTGATGGTATCTTAATTGGAACACAAACAAAGGCCACCTCCTTTCTTGAGTTTATATTCATTTTAAAAATTCTGCCCAGTGGAACTCTGTCAAAAAGGACCTTAAACAGCCTTTGAAAATTAGCAACTGAGTTCCTTAGCTGTAAGTGGGAGGACACCACGTATTTATCTTCGTATCTTTGACATAGATTATGTTTTTTCAGTTTTATTAAAATATACTTTCTGTTTGTGAACACCATGCACCGTGGACCAAATTGTTCCAAGATGGGTTTTGTGTATTCATTGAGGCACACCCTGTGATATTGTTCTGGAAAAATGTAACTAGAATTTACATAAGACTTACTGGTAATTTAAAGTGAATTGTAGGTACTTTCAACCCACTTGACAGTACAGATTTACCTTGTACAACAGCAGAACAAATTTGCTGTAATGACTGGAGAAGACACTTCATTTTGGTTCATATTTAATGCATGAGTCTGAGCATTTTAAAGTTTTCTCAGAACAGAGTCTTTCTGAGTATATCAGAAAGGATGCTGGAGTCAGAAAGACCTGGCTTTGAATTCTTGCTCTGCCACTTTTGACTGTGTGGCCTCAGGAAAATTGCCTAACCTCTCTGAACTTGTATTTTCCCAAATGTGATCTGGAAACTGATTGTGAAATTGCACTGTGAATTCAGCGTATAATGAGATTTCATTATGAATATTCATGTAAGGTTTCTATCCTTCATTTGGCACAAAGTAGGCATTTAATAGTGACATTGAGTGTTTTCAGTGTAACGATTACTATTTTCTGCCTCCTACCCTTTCTTGTCCTACCTCCAGCCTTACCACCTCTCTCAATGGAAGGTGAAGGAAGGTGAAGTTACTGTAGTAGAATAAAACAAAAACCACTTCCCCCGTTTGTTCTCTCTTCATTATGGGCAAGTTCCATATTTTCAGTATTTTTATCTTATTTTCCTAGTTGATTATGTTACCATATCTTCCCTCCAATTTTTATCTTACTTTCCCAGGATTTTCTTTTTTCTTTTTTTTTCCTGTCTCATCTCCTTGAGGATCTTATCCACTGCTCTGCTATTTTTTTCTTTCTTTCTTTTTTTTTTGCCTGCCTTTAGTGTAAAAATGAAATGAGTACAAAGCCCAAAACTTGGCAGCAACTGGGATGTAAGTTAGTGGGTTGCTTCTATGAAGGCAAAGTGTGTTAAATTTAGTTACTCAAGAATTTAACTTGGAAGCTGGTCATGGTGGTGTGTGCCTGTAGTTCCAGCTACTCAGGAGGCTGAGGCAGGAGGGTTCCTTGAGCCCAGGAGTTTGAGGCCGTCCTGGGCAACACAGTGAGACCCCATCTCTAAAAATTAAATTAAAACAGGAAAAGAATTAAACTTGAAGATAGAGAATGCTGGTGACTGCCATAGCATTTTTGTACCACAGACCTTGGAGTACTGTTTCAGACCCTGGAGTTTCTAAGTACTTTTGGGGAAGTGTTGGTTGTTTGGTATTATGGTTGATGTTGTAACCAAAAAGGGACAATAAGAGCATAGGACAGAGGAGCTTGACTGGTTAATATTCCCCGACAAAGGAATCTAGCATTATTGAGTTTGCCCAACCCTGAGCCATTGGTTCTTCCTAGGGTCTCTCAGTTGACAGTCCTAGGGTATTAGGACTTTGTCCTATGTAGTGGCATAATTAGTTAGCATTTATTTATGCATCTAGTATTGAAAGGCACTGGACTGGGGGTGGGAAGGGATTGTGAGCTGGGAAAAGGCTTCATTGGCTTTATGGTGCTATGCTAAAGTCATTCTGCTTTGCTCAAGGAGTGAGCCTTGGTTTACTTTTGGGGTAGTGAATCAGCTTCAAGTGTGGAGTTATTTTCGATGCAGGCAGATTGACTAGCTGCACCTGGTCTGGCCTGCCCGCTATGACCCGGTGGTGCTATGTTGTTCTAGCCAATGCTTTCATGAGAATAGAGAACAAGGAGGCGTAGTTTTCATAAGTATTTTGCAACACCCGCTTCTCCAGTTTATTTTGATGCCGTTGCTTGAAAACAAGTGTTAGCGTGGCTTTCATTGGTAAAACTTTTAGGGAAGAGACCATCACTTTTGGAAAGTTTTGTTTCTTGAAATGGTTCAGGGTGGATTGATGTGTGAGCTCTTGTACTGAATCGTAGAGCTGCCTCTAGTACCTTGCAGCCACATGCTTCAGTGCTTCCATAGACTATGAAATTTTGGTGTGCAAGAATCTCTATAGTCGAGGTGCTTTCTACAAAGCTGTAGAGAACTAAGCCTGGTAAATGCTTCTTTATTAAAATCTGAATTGCTTATTAAAATATCAATACTAAATACTCATGTATTGAGTGTCTGCAACATGTGAAGTGCTTTTCCTGCGTTATCACGTTAATGTTTCTGAGGACAATCTTGCAATCTCTAGAGGTATATAAAAAAGAAGCACAAACCCCATTATTTTCTTATGTTGCTCTTACAGGTAGAATCACTGTGGACTGAGACCCACCTTTCTAGACCTGAATCCCAAGAGGAGGAAGAGGAGGCTAGTTGGTACTATGGGGGATGATGCTCTGAATCCTAGCGTCTCACCTAGTATGTGAGCAGTCCCTGCAGATGGCACATTTGGAGATCTTGACAAAGCCTCTTCTGTTTCCAATGGGGTAAGTGTGGCATTTGCAGAAGGCTGGGGAATGAGGATTGAAGCTTTTAAAGTCTTTATTATCTTGATCCTGCCCAAATCCACCTTTTTTGGTACAATAGAAAGTTCATTGTTTGTGACGATTGTTTTGGTGGTTAAAGGGTTGCTGAGTCTCCCCATTTGCAATCTGAGGCTTTGAAATGGGTTTCCTGGGAACCCTTCCCATTCTTCCTGGGTGGTTCCCATGGTTATTTTGTTTTGGAGTTGGCTGCGGGTAATCCTCTGTCTTTCTGACTTCTCTTTTGCCTGCCCCCGTGATACTAGGAAAGGGGAAGAAGGAATTGATTTGGATGCAGCTGGGGAAACTTGGTATCAACGTGCTGGTTTGGGGGCTGTTGGGTGTGGGTTCACATCACTTTTAACGAGACAGGGTGAGCATTGATGTGAACTGCTAAGTGGTTTTGTTCAAGTGGGAATATTTCATGCGGGACTCCCTGCTGCGGTGAAACTGGACGTCCTTATTGCGTGACAGGCTTGGGACTTTCACAGAATGGATCAAGTGGTCACCGTGCAACGTTCATAGTTACTCCAAGAGAAGAAATATGCTGCAAAGACACCCTCCCTACTTCCTGTATGTGGCACAGACCCCTTCTAGGGAATTCCAGCAGAAACGGCTGCGCGTACTTCAGTTTCCCTTCTGCTAAGTGGGAATGGTCACCTCTGCCCATGCAGTCCCTGTGTACTTCCTAGGAGGAGAATGATGTAGACCAAAAGGGGCTTTCTTGCTGTGCGAAGTTGCTCTTGTTCTTTTCAACTTTGCCTTCCTCTCGTGGACAAACCCACCTCGACCTTGTTAGCAGGTGACATCGGGATGCATTATTTAACCTTTACCAGGTTTGGCTCCTATGTTTGTTGGTCCAGAAATTGAACACAATAGGAGACTGCGGACTTGAGAGAGCAGGAATCACAGATGCTTCCTGAGGCATGCGTGATTCCTGTAACTTTCAGTTTTCCACCCTGCATTCCGGGTGCTGCTTTGCAGATCTTGCTGTGACTTGTTCCTCCAGTCTTACCTGCTGCTCCGCTCTGCCTGCCTCCAGACGCACAGCGGCGTAGCCACTCCTTTCTCCGAATGTACACAGTGGCTTGGAGAAACCTTTCTTTCAAGGGCTCTCTGGACACGAGCAGATAAGACCTCCGAGTTGACCTGGAATATGTGCACCTTCCTCAGGGTTAGCCCTTGCTAGGGATGCCCTGGGGATACAGGGACTCCCAGGTAGTTAGTTAAAGGGAATCCAGCCCCTAAGGCACCCTCTAACAGAGCGCAGCCAAAGCACTCACTTTCCCTCTGATAATACAGACACATTGTATTATCATAATTAGGTGACGTGCCTTTTTCAAGGGGTAAAAATAATAATAGGCCGGGCGCAGTGGCTCACGCCTATAATCCCAGCACTTACGGAGGCCGAGGTGGGCGGATGACTTGAGGTCAGGAGTTCGAGCCAGTCTGGCCCACATGGTGAAACCCTGTTTCTACTAAAATACAAAAATTAGCCAGGTGTGGTGGCGCATACCTGTAATCCCAGCTACGCGGGGAGGCAGGAGAATCGCTTGAACCCAGGAGGTGGAGCTTGCAGTGAGCTGAGATCGCACTACCACACTCCAGCCTGGGCAACAGAGCGAGAGACTGTCTCAAAATGATAATAATAAAAACAACAACAATTAACCCTTTGGGGCACTGGCTGTCCACGTTCAGCCCCTATCCCTTTGGATCCCCCTTCACCTGTCTAGTAAATTCCCTCTCCCTAAGTGCTTTTGCTCCTGCTGTCTTTGGTCGAGGGTGCCCTTAGGGGCTGGATTCCCTTTGGCCAACTACCTGGTAGTCTCTGTACCCCCAGGGCATCCCTAGCAAGGGCTAACCCTGAGAAGGTTGCACATATTCCAGGCCAACGCCAGGTCTTATCTGCCCTGGGTCTAGAGTGCCCCCAGGGCTTCCGTCCCTCCCAGATCTCCCCTACCTACTTTCTGGTTTTCTCTGAAAACACTTCCTTATCAAAAATGTATTCATGACTTCTCACCTCTGGCCTCAGTAACCTATTCAAAACAATAGCATTCGAAAGTGAGGCACCAGGATTTGAACCCGGGCAGCCTGGCCCACGGAGTCTGGTCTCTTGATCACTGTGCTATTGTGTGTTCCTCCAGGGTGGGCTGCTTGGACTTCTCTTTATACTTGCCCCAGCATGGCTATAGTGACTGCCATGGCGTGCCTAGTAAATGTTACCTGAACAAGTGGCCACACAGCCTGCCACAATCCGCTTTGCTTTGCTGAGGCCTGTCTCAGGGCGCCTGTGCTTGTTGGTTACCCCCAGTGGCCTCCTGTCTGCTCTCTGCTGATTCAGATTTTACCTCCTTCAGGGTCAGTTCAAGTCCACCTCCTCCCGGCTGTCCTTCTGGACTGCCCCAGGCACTGTGATTTTTGCCCCTCGGAACCAGTGTTCCTTCTCAGATGATGTTCCCCTTCCGAGCTCTCCCCCGAAGTAAGATCATGAGTCCCTGAGAGCTGTGACTGTGCCCTGTGCCACATGTGCCGCAGTGTTGAGGGATTCTTTTTGGGATTAAAATCTGGTCAGAGCTGTCCAGAGAGATGCCAACGTTGCTTCCAGCTTCTGTGAGCAAAGGAAAATAAAGAGGTTAAAGAGCAAAACTAAAAAAAAAAAAAAAGCAAGGGGCAAATCTAAAAATGGTTAGCCCATTTCTTTGTGAGCCTGTGTGTGTATTTTCACACTGCAGCTGCTCAAGTTGAGTCATAGAATGGATGTGTCATCTCTTGGCTTCAGGCACAGTGGCTAGCCCGTCTTCCCCCCAGAGGGAGTTTAAGCGCATTTATGTGATGAATAATGTGGATTCTCCCCCAATACTTGGAATGTAGTTCAACAGATTTCATGCAAATGGTAGGTGAAACATGTCAAGCGTCTTTTGTCCCCCATTCGAAAGATAACAGAAATATGCCTCAGCAGAGTCAGTGCTCTGAGTCTTAGCTGATGGCCAGTCAAACGCTCCGCAGTGGCTTCTCTCTTCACCTGTGCTGTCTTGGACATCTTCTGCCTCCTGGGTGCGCCCCCCATTGTAAGGCTGTGGAAGGAGGGCTAGGGCTGGAAAGGAAGATGCAAACATTGAGTGCCTACTGTGTGCCTGGCATTCTTCTGCTTTGTGATCTCTTACAGAATACATGATTGCAGCTCACAGCCCCTCTGGGCCTGTGCGTATTCTCATCTCCAAGTCTACTTGGTGGAACCTAGGTAGCTTGACTAAAATCACACTATTGTGGCAGTGACCTTGGACTTGAACTGTGTTTTATCTGATTTCTAAACTCGTGACCATTCCCACACATCTTGACCTCTGGTTCTGAATATAAACAGAGACATTTAGATGAGGATATCTAATGGTCATATTAACTCTAGAATTTGGAGATTCTTGAGTTTATTTCTTTTTTTTTTTGAAACAGAGTCTCGCTCTGTCACTCAGGCTGAAGTGCAGTGGTATGATCTCGGCTCGCTGCAACCTCCACCTCCCAGGTTCAAGCAGTTCTCCCACTTCAGCCTCCCAAGTAGCTGGGATTACAGGTATGCACCACCATGCCCAGCTAATTTTTGTATTTTTAATAGAGACAGGGTTTCACCATGTTGGCCAGGATGGTCTTGAACTCCTGACCTCAGGTGATCCACACGCCTCAGCCTCCCAAAGTGCTGGGATTACAAGCATGAGCCACTGCACCTGGCTTGAATTTATTTCTGATCTAAATCTTTTCTACATTAGCCAATTCCTCCTGGCACTTCACTGTTCATGAACCTGTTGCAGTCATTATTGTCTGAAATACCATGTTTAGGTTTAACTTTGTGGAGGGTTGGAGGGGGCGGTCAGGTAATATTTTTAAAACTGCAAAATTAGGGATCCCATTTTATTTTTAGATGCTCATCCACAGGTGAAACGTATCAGGCTGGTTCTTTGAACACCCTCAGGAAAGTTAAAGAGATTTGATGCTTCTCTTTAGGAACCAGGAACCTCTCCGGTTAGACGGAGGACTCTTCTTTCACTGTCGTGTTTTGTGGCACAAACGGCCTGGGATGTCGATGCCTTGGGTCTGATGCAAGATACCCTGGAGCCTCCCCTGGCCTGTCCCTCTCCTGCCCATGTTGCGTAAACATTGGCATGGCAGGGACAGATGGCCACTCCGGGAACTCCTTGGATGTCACATTTGGTTGCCTGGGTGGGGGGTAGGGTGGTTGCAGCCAGTCTCCACTGGGGGGAGGAGAGGCCGACTGGGAAATACCCCCACGGCAGTGGATAAACACAAGCTCACCTCCGGAAAGGCTGGGCGCCCCGTTACGTGTGCAGGCTGGGGCGGTGATGGAGTCAGATGCACGTAAGTGTGTTTAGCTTGAGAAGGAGCCAGTCTGCTCAAAGCACACAGCCTTTTCTCTCTGCTCCTAATTGATGCTCAGCAGAGTTCAGTTTGTTTATGGGGATGGGAATGAACCGTATGGGGGCTGTGAAAGGAGGGATGAGCTACAGATAACTACTTTCAGAGCTAGGAAAAAATTCTTTCCAGAGGCCTGGGTTAGCTTTACTGGGGGCGCAGGTGAGGGTATCTGAAATCCCCAGAGAGTCAAGATAGAGCAGTTAGGTGCCCTTATCAGTGGGATCTTTTTGCTGATCAAACAGCATCAATATGTGTAATGAGGACTGAAGCATTGATGAAGAACAGTCGAGTGCAGTGTTTCCTGCATAAAATCCCATCGATTCCGGAGACTGAGCAGGGGGAGAATCCCTTGAGCCACGGAGTGTGAGGCTGCAGTGAGTCAGAACCATGCCACTGCACTCCAGCCTGGGCAACAGAGTGAGATCCCAAGTCAGAAAAAAAAAAACAGGGAGGATAATAAAGAAACAGCACCCAGGCGGGGAGAGCAGGAGGCAGCAGGATCCCTCTTCAAAGAAAGCACAAGAGCTGACATTAGGTGAAAATAAAATGGGTTTTTCGTGGTTTCAGCTTTAGAGTGGAACACTAGGGGTGGTTGCAATTGCCTGCATGCAAACCAAGTGTGGGGATGAATCGAAGTGGAAAAGCCTATAGCCATAAGCGTTGATTGGAAGCATTTCCGATTCTCACCTCTGCGTGGTAACTGTTGTTGTTTATCTTTCTAATGTATTTGCAGACGTCTCAACAAGCCAAGGTAAGGTAATGTATTCAAGTTAGCAGAGTGACATCTAGTTACGATGCTTCATATTCATTTTTGAGAGGGAGACGGTGGTGTGGTTAGCTCATTCATTCTTTCAACCAATCATTTGTTGGGTAGTTATGAATACCATCTTTGGGATACAGTGTAAATAGCATCTTTGGGGTACAGTGTAGCTCACAGTATAGAAGGGAAGAGAAGATATACCATCAGGAATTCATAAGTGTTCAGGCCAGGCGTGGTGGCCCATACCCATAGTCGCAGCACTTTGGGAGGCTGAGGTGGGAAAATCACTTGAGCCTAAGGGTTCGAGACCAGCCTGGGCAATAAAGTGAGGCCTGGTCTCTACAAGAAAATAAAAAAAATTAGCCAGGGTGTGGTGGTGCATGCCTGTGGTCCCAGCTACACAGGAAGCTGAGGCAGGAGGATTGCTTGAGCCCAGAAGGTTGAGGCTGCAGTGAGCCATGTTTGCGTCACTGCACTCCAGCCTGGGCGACAGAGCCAGACCCTGTCTCAAAAGAAAAAACAAAAAGAGAGACAGTTCATATAAGGGTTCAAATGAGTGGTATAAACTAGAAGTTTGATAAATTTGAAGAGTCAGGACATTTAATCTTCAAAGTAATCCAATGAGCTGTTATCATTCCAGTTTTACAGCTGAAAAAACGGAAGTGGAGAGCAGTAAAGTGCCTCAGCTAGGCTCAGCAGCCACCAGGCGGACACACCACGCTTACCCATATCCTCAGCCCTCTGGGCAGCTGAGAAACCCCAGCCTCTGTGGTCCTGATTTCCCTGTGTTGGTAGCTCAGGCAGTGAACCGTGCATCTACAGTCTTTAATTCATTTATTTATTTAAAATAAAAATTGTTTTTGAGAGATGGGATTTCTCTGTGTTGCCCAGGCTGGCCTTGAAATCCTGGCCTCAAGCAATCCTCCTGCCTCAGCCTCCTGAGTGGCTGGGACTGCAGTCACACATCGCCATGCTGGCTTATTTAGTTCTTTTTTTGTTGTTTTTTTTTTGAGACGGAGTCTTGCTCTGCTGCCCAGGCTGGAGTGCAGTGGCACGATCTCCGCTCACTGCAAGCTCCGCCTTCCGGGTTCACGCCATTCTCCTGCCTCAGCCTCCCAAGTAGCTGGGACTACAGGTGCCCGCTACTGCGATCAGCTAATTTTGTTTTGTATTTTTAGTAGAGACCAGGTTTCACCGTGTTAGCCTGGATGGTCTCGGTCTCCTGACCTCGTGATCCACCCACCTCGGCCTCCCAAAGTGCTGGGATTACAGGCGTGAGCCACTGCTCCTGGCCTTACTTGGTTCTTTTTAAGAGTTGGGATAGAAAACCAATATGGACTCTTAGTATTTCTGCTTCACTTTCCTCAGTGTTTAGAGGAATCTAGTTTGCGCAGATGTCTGATGAGCCATTTAGGAAGAACTTTAACCAACAGACTTTTTTTTTTTGTAGGTCATTGGAGGGTGATTTTAATGATCACGTACATGGTGTGAATGTGAGTGTGGACGTTTTATCGTGAGTTCCTTGGTGGTGGTTTGAGCATTTTCTCTGGGTGGTTCCACTGGCAGTGTTGATACTGCTAGAAATTGTTCCTGCTCAGGGCACAGTGATTTTTCTCTTTTGGTGAACAGAAACAATTTTTTTGAATGAGATGAATGAGGATATTTCTGGTAAACTCAGTCATTTATGTTGAAACAAAATAATCACATATATATGATTTATATATGATTAATAAATATGAAAATAATTATTACAATTATTAATGAAATATGAGAGGGTGAGCACTGGGCTAGAAAGGGGTCAAGAGACCGAAGTTCTTATCCTGGGCTCTTCCTGACTCTTCCACCTTAGTTGAGCCCGTTGCTCAGGGCTGTGTGAGTTGCATCCTTAGGTTCCTTGAGGTGTATAGAAGTTTCTCTCTCTATAGTTGGCAAAACTTGTAATATGGATATTATGTACCAAGACTCAACTTTCAGCTTGATAGTGCTGCATTATTTATGTGCACATTATTTATTTGTTTCTTTCAGTCTCAGATGCCGTGGCTAGATTTTATATTTTTGGTGTTGTATTTTAAAATACCGTGTTAACTTCTGGTTGTTTTCTTTTCTTTCTTTCCTTTTTACTCCAGGAGTAGGGGTTTTTGTGTAGGATGAAAATGAAAACTAAAGAAAAAAAATAGGATCTGGAAGTAATTTTGAGAGCAGAAAAATTAAACAAAATGGGAACATATACCGTTTTGTTACTAGCCAGGTGAAGAGAACACAGGACCGTGTACGTGCTTTTTCTCAGTAACTGGATATGTTAGACACAGATTATGTTTTCGCTGGGACCTTGTAGTTAAAAGAAAGCAAAAAGCAGGTCTGGATGTTCAATATTTCCCTCTTCTCAAGAGCACATGAAGTTGGTATTGAAATGGGACTTGCCTGCCTCTTACTTCCATCGTTTGAAATCAGACTGAAATCCTGCACGTGGGACCCTCATTCTGTGACCCCCTGTCTGTGTATCCACCAGGCTTCCTTGCCAGCTCTCCTTTTGACTCACAAATGGCAGTGGGTGTGAGTGCCCAGGAATACTTAGTGGTAAATACAGGATTTGGGAAATTTATCTGCAGAATGTCAACCCTCAGTAGGAAAGTCGTGCTGTCCAATGGAAGGCCTGGTCAAATGCCTTTTGATTGGATATTTCAAGCTGGTGTGGCATAGCCGGAGATTCCCAGTCCTCAGGAGTGTGGTAGGGTAGGCTCTGTCCTACCAGGAATGCATTTGGACTTTAGAGATAGTTGAGAAGTAGTTTCTTTTGGAATCACGTTTAAGACACGTTTGGGTTCTGGGACATCCTCCTTCCTCATTTTTCCCCTGGGAGTCGTAGTGGCCGATTGGGCCTGTGGGCCTGCAGGCTGTGTTTGATGTGATGAGCCTTCCTTTTCTAAGAGATGGACCGATCTGCCTTGAGATGCCTACATTTTTTCAACTTTGGTTTAACCATTATATGTGGATTTAGAGACATAATTGGTGGGCTGGATGCTTACTTTCCTAATTCATTTCTACTCCTGTGTCCAGAAATTTGTAGGCATCTTTGTTTTAAAGTTTGTCATCATCTTTGTTGACTACTTGGTTGAATCTTTGAAATCCATTCAACCCAGCTTTTTTTTTTTTTTTTTAGCACTGGCTCTGTATGCCAGAGCAGTAGGTGCCTCACAGAACACGTGGGCTGGCAGTACCAGTTGGGCAAACACAGCCTAAGTATAATGGAATATACAGCGAAGTTCCCCACACGTGTTTATTTAACAGGGACAAAAGAAAATATTCAAATCACATTTTACCTTTCAGAGTTTATAAATCCATCTGAAGTGCTTGGAAAAAAATCATAGTATTAGACATGGATGCATGTGTATATAAAACTAACACTAGACTTCTTTGTCAAATTTAACTTCTCAAAAGTGTTCTTAGAAAGAGGGACTTTCTTGGAGAGTATGAAGTCTATTTTGTCTCTTAACTCGCTAAGGTCATTCTTTTCATTTCTCTTTCGGGGTGTCTCCCCATACCAAACTGCTATTAAAAACATACAGAGAACCTTGGGAGGCTGAGGCAGGCGGATCACTTGAGGTCAGGAGTTCGAGACCAGCCTGGCCAACATGGTGAAACCCCATCTCTACAAAAATACAAAAATTAGCTGGGCATGGGGGTGAACACCTGTAATCCCAGCTGCTCGGGAGGCTGAGGCACGAGAGTTACTTGAGCCTGGGTTGGGGAGGTTGCAGTGAGCTGAGATTGTACCACTCCAGCCTGGGCAACAGAGGGAAATTGTCCCCCAAAAAAGAAAAACAAAAACAAACAAAAAATACAAAGAACCATGCCAGAAAACAAAAACAACCCTGCACATGGATGTTTATGGCAGCTTTGCTGGAAACTTGGAAACAACCAAGATGTCCTTCAGTAAGTGAATAGTGAATGTATAAACCCTGGTACATCCAGATAATGGAATATTATTCAGCACTGAAATGAAATGAGCTAGTCATGAAAGGACATGGAAGAACCATCAAGGTGGTTGCCAGGGGCTAGAGAGAAGAGAGGGATGAACAGGCAGGGCACACAGGACTGGTGATCCCAGGGTGGCGAAACTACTCAGTATGAGACTGTGATGGTAGATACATGTCATTATACGTTCGTCCAAAGCCATGAAATGTACAGCTCCAAGACTGAACCCTAATGTAAACTATGGACTTTGGGTAATAATGATGCGTCAATATATGTTTATTGATTGCGACAAACGGACCATTCTGGTGAAAGATGTTGGTATTTGGGGAGGCTGTGCATGTGGGTAGGAGGTATACGGGAAATCTCTGTACTTTCTGCGTAATTTTGCTGTGAACCTTAAACTGCTCTATAAAATGGTTTTATGAAACAGCAACAACATTCAAACCAAAGCTGAGGAGACACAGCACTGCATTCTACTCCTGACATCTAGTAAAGTGTCTTTTGACCTAGATTACTTCTCGAAGTTCTTTGCAGCCTGTCGGCTTGGGCAGCAGTCATTGGGCAGCGGGGGAGAATCCCTCATCAAGCAGGAGGCTCTGATACTCTGAGAACGGGATTTTCCCTGGCGGCTTCATAGCTGTGAAAGCACTGACTTCACGTTCCTGTTTTCTTCCTTCTGGCCATGTGCTGCGCTGTGGACACTAAGGATGCGTTTTCTGGTGAGCTGATTCATATGGTAGATGCCGTGTTAGCCACACTTTCCTGCATCAAGGGTGGTTAGGGACAGTAGGGATTTGGTCGTATTTGAAACTACTGTGACCTGAGGACCAGAAATGGTCAAATCCCGCCTCAGTCTTATCACCCTTCCCACAAGGAGTCGCCAGGACTGTGTGCACAGGCACCTTAGCACGAAAGTGAGCAATTACGAGGATTTTTCTGGGAGCCGACCTCAGTGTTTCTCCTTGTGGGTTGTCTCTGACTTTTGAAGTCAGCATCTCTGTTCACATGCTCAGTTGCAGGTAGTAAGGAGACAATAGGGCAGAAGGCTGGGAAGCATCCTTACCCTCGGGGAACTGACATTCTGGATACAGACGATATCAAGAGGTGTTGTCCCTGCGTATCTGTGGGGAGTTGGTTCCAGGACGACCCCTCCCTGCCCTGAGGACACCAAAATCCACAGATGCTTGATCTCTTATGGAAAATGGCATAGCATTTGCATATAATTGAGGCACATCCTTCCACACGTTTAAAATCATCTACGGATACCTAAAACAAAATAAATGCCATGTAATAGTTGTTATACTGTATTGTTTAGGGAATGACAACAAGAAAAAAAGTCTGGGCTGGGCATGGTGGCTCACACCTGTAATTCCAGCACTTTGGGAGGCTAAGGCAGGAATATCACTTGAGCCTGGGAGTTCGAGACCAGTCTGAGCAACATAGCGAGACTCCATCTCTACAAAAAACAGAAAAATTCACCACAGGTTCTCACTCATAAGTGGGAGCTGATCAGTGAGGACACATGGACACAGGGAGGGGAACATCACACACTAGGGTCTGTCGGGGGGTGGGGGTCAAGGGGAGGGAGAGCATTAGGACAAATACCTAATGCATGCAGGGCTTAAAACCTAGATGACAGGTTGATCGGTGCAGCAAACCACCATGGCACATGTGTACCTGTGTAACAAACCTGCATGTTCTGCACACGTATCCCAGAACTTAGAGTAAAAAAAAAAAAAAAAAAAAAAAAAAGCCAGGCATGGTGCTGTGTGCCTGTGTTCCCAGCTACTTAGTAGGCTGAGGCAGAAGGATCATGTGAGCCCAGGAAGCTGAGGCTGCAGTGAGCTGTGATTATGCTGCTGCTTTCCAGCCTGGGCGACAGAGTGACACCTTGTCTCAAAAAATAAAATATCTATGTGTTCAGTACAGGCACAAGCATTTCTTGATTTACTTTGAATATTTTTGATCCACAGTTGGTTGAGTCCACAGATATGGAAGCCGTGGATACTGAACCTGTGGATAGGGAGAGGCGACTGTAGTTATAACACGTACCACGTGGGAAGGTGATTGTTACAGTGGAGACGCTTGAAGCAAGGAAGTGTTGGGTGTTTGAGCTTTTGAACATAGGGGAGTTAGGAAGGCCGCACTGCATGGGTGACACTGGAGCCAAGATGGCAAGGGGTTGAGGAAGCGAGCCCTGTGCTGACAGAGGGAGCATTGAAGCGGAGGGCAGAGGGCTGGGCTGGGCATGTTGGAAGTTTGGATGGAAAGAGCTAAGTGGGAGAGCCAGATGCAGACAGAGGAGGGTCTTCAGGGCAGGGTCTGCGGGACTGCTGATGAGATGAGAAGCCTTTGAGGGTTGTGGGTAGGACTAGGGAGACGCAGTCCCGTTTAGGTTCGTAGGTTCTCCCTGATGGCTGCGTTGGGAGGAGACTACACACTATTTCATGTGGACCATGGTTCTCAGTAAGCCTGTATTTGAGCATCGATTAGACTTTGTTATTGCTCACACAGTCTGGATCCCACTGGTACAGGGTGGTGGGGGTGGGCACAAATTTTTGCTTTTCTTTTATTTATTTCTTTTTTTTTGAGATGGCGTTTCACTCAGTTGCCCAGGCTGGAGTGCAGTGGTGCAATCTAGGCTCACTGCAACCTCTGCCTCTCCTGGGTTCAAGTGATTTTCGTGCCTCAGCCTCCCAAGTAGTGGGATCACAGGTGTGCATCACCATATCAGGCTAATTTTTTCTATTTTTAGTAGAGACGGGTTTTGTCATGTTGGCCAGGTTGGTCTCGAACTCCTGACTTCAAATGGTCTGCCCACCTCGACCTCCCAAAGTGCTGGGGTTACAGGCATGAGTCACCGCGCCCAGCCCACAGATCTCTTTATTTACAGAGGATGAGGAAAGGGACTTTTTATCCTACGAGGGTACTTAGCTGATGAATTCTAGAATGAGTTCAAGCATGGTTAAAAAATGCTTGAAGGTAATTTCGGGTTCTCTGCAGCCCAGTGTTTCATTTGCGTTCGAGACAGAGAGCTCCTCCTCCCTGCGCATGCTCTGTGTTGCCGCCTTGCCTTGCCCGTGAGCAGATTCGACCCTCTTTTCCATTGATCACTTCCCTTTTTGGTTCAGGCTGCTCCTCTGGGGTTTTAGTTCTGAAATAAGTGAACCATTTGTCGTATCTGCTTCCTTCTCACTGGAGCTACATGTGAAATCACGGGCAGAACACATCTGTCAGATCTCTGAGCTTTTCAAAAATGCAAACCGGAACGTTTTGGCATATGACCCTGTTAGCCTGTTTTAAGTGGCATGTGGTACACTTGGCCACAGATGTTAGTATACCCGTCTGCTCTGAACAAAATAATCATAACTTTCACATCTGGTTCTCTTTTCATCTAGGGATCTTAAAACCCCAAGTGCATATTAATTAAACCTCACGTCACTGGAAGGTAGGGAAGGGATGGAGGGCAATTGCTTTAATCACCACCGCAAGAAACTTAGAGGGATTGCCCCTGGGTAACAATTGCCTTTCATCTAGCATCTTAAATACTTCCCGAGTATTACCTGGTGGGAAGTGTATGACCATGTACGTCTACAGGGCGTGGGGAATACCCTGAGAGACTAGGGACTTGCCCTATCTTTTTGGTGTTGTCATTGCAGAAGCCTTCTTTCTTTCCAGTTCATGGGCTTTTACCGCTTAATATGGATTATTTGGAGTCTGATGGTACGCACTGAAGGATGGTGTCGTTAACTGGTAAAGCTGTTTGGTTTTCTTTCCATCTTTTTAGTTTGGTATGCAGATAGGCAGGAAGTTCCTTTGAAAATTTCAGCTGCCTTCCAAGCTGGTCATTGGGAATTCTCCATGAATGGCATGGTACATCCCTTTCCCTCTGAGTCTCTTCCCAGAAAGTCTCTCAGGTGAGCTGGGACAACAGAAAGACAGGAGAGGACCGTGACTTTGACCAGAGAACAGAGTGGCAGCTGCTCAACTCCATTCCTAGAGAATGGGGCGTTCTGTAAGAAAAATGGAACAAAATAAAATTAGGAAGTGGTATGGTCATGTCATTCATAGGTGAGGAATTCAGCTGCTCACCTGTGGGAGGGGAATTGGGGGTCTCGCTGGGGTCAGGATGTTTATATGCACAGCAGTTGTTCTCCAGGGGGCCTCTGCTTGACAGTGGAAAAGCAGAGGCCTCGGCAGGGTCTGGAGGGTCTGGAGGGCGTGAGATACGTGGTTGGTTTGCAAAGGGATGCTCTTCTTCAATTTTAAATGGAAAGTCTTCAGCTCCATTTTAAACAATTTCTAAATGCCCGTGTGTAGTATATCTACTGCTTTTATTCCCAGTTGCACGTGAAAGTAAACAGTAAAGGGGAAAAATATTGAAAAGTGTGGGTTCTTCAGTGCCCCCTCCGTGTGACACCTCTTAACTCACTGATGGCTGGTTTCTTTCCAGCTTTATGACTTAAAAGGTGGAAACATATTTATGTTTCCCCAGATACACGATGAATATTTATGTTATTTTAGATGAGCATTCTTCTGAATAAATTCTTTTTTTTTTTTTTTTTTTTTTTTTTTGAGGCAGAGTCTCGCTCTGTTGCCTAGGCTGGAGTGCAGTGGTGCCATCTTGGCTCACTGCAACCTCTGCATCCGGGGTTCAAGTGTTTCTCATGCCTCAGCCTCCCAAGTAGCTGGGATTACAGGCAAGCGCCACTACACCTGGCTAATTTTTTTATTTTTAGTAAAGGCAGGGTTTTGCCATGTTGGCCAGACTGGTCTCGAACTCCTGACCTCAAGTGATCCACCTGCCTCGGCCGCACAAAGTGCTGGGATTACAGGCGTGAGCCACTGCACCTGGCCCCTTCTGAATAAATTCTGAAAACATACTCTATGAGAATGTATCTTTCCATGATTCTTCTCTAGTAGTATGGAACTGTAAAAACTACTTGTCTTTTTTTTTTTTTTTTTGAGACAGGGCCTCCCTCTGTCACCCAGGCTAGATTACAGGGGCATGACTGATCACAGCTGACCGCACCCTCAACCTCCTAGGCTCAAGTGGTCTTCCCACCTCTGCCTCCTGAGTAGTTGGGACTACAGGTACACACCACCATTCCTGGCTAATTTTTGAATTTTTTTTTTTGTGGAGATAGGGTGTTGCCATGTTGTCCAGGCTGCTCTCGAACTCCTGGACTCAAGTGATCTGCCTGCCTCGGCTTCCCAAAGTGCTGGGATTACAGGTGTGAGCCACCGCACCTGGCCTGTAAAAAAGCACTTCTGATCTTTCATTTGATTATTATAGCGTTGGTATATTCATTGTTTGCCCTGGTGGTACTACCGAGGGATGCCAGTATGGAGTAGGTATTCACAATTTCCCTATACTTTGGGGGCAGTACAGGGAAACATTACCAATATATTTCTTAAATAGGTTAATAATTGGAGCAATAGGTTAATAATGGGAGCAAAGAAATGACTTTGTTGTTTGGAAACCAAGTCAAGCCAAAATGTTTGTCTCCAGTCTGAATGTCACATATTCTAGTTGGGCAGTTAATCTCTTTGCTTTTGGCAATGTTAGGGGCCCTGGGGATAGAATCCTAGAATTCGGAGGTAGGCTCGAGGCAGCTTTCTGAAAGGTACAGGCAGAAAAGATGGCTGAGAGCAGCACCGTGGGAATAAAAATCACCAGCTCCACCATTTATAGGCTGTTTGGCCTTGGATAAGTCACCGAAGCTCTCTATGCTTTGGATTCTTCATTTATAAATGGGGATAAGTACTTTCCCGATAGAATTGTTAGAAAATTAAGAAACTTCTTCAGCATCTGACTTATATTAGGTCCGCTACAAGTGTCAATTACTATTACTGTTGTTATCACCATCATGGACATCATCCCTCTGCCCATAAACAGGCACCAATTGAATTTTTATTACCTTTTTTTTTTGAGACAGTTTCTCTCCGTCGCCCAGGCTGGAGTGCAGTGGTGTGATCTAAGCTCCCTGCAACCTCCACCTCCCGGGTTCAAGTGATTCTCCTTTATGGTATCCACCCACAGTCTGTCCACTGAATTGAGTTACTGTGGAATGTTGGAACAATGAATTAAAATTACCTATGCATGCAATTGTAGTTCTGTTTCCAAGGGGTCAAGCAGCCATTACAGTATCCACCATTACAGTATCATTCAGAATAGTTTCACTGCCCTAAAATCCTTTGTACTCCACCGATTCTTCCCTTTTCTTACTAATTCCAGGAAGTTGCTGATTTTTTTTTTTTGAGACAGGGTCTTTCTCCATCGCTCAGGCTGGAATGCAGTGGTGTGATCGTAACTCACTGTAGCCTTGAACTCCTGGGTTCCAGTGATCCTCCCACCTCAGCCACCTGAGTAGCTGGGACTACAAACACACCACCACACCCAGCTAATTTTTAAATTCTTGTTTCTTTCTTTTTTGAGACAGAGCCCCTCTCTGTCACTCAGACTGGAATGCAATGATGCAATCCCGGTTCGCTGCAACCTCCGCCTGCCGGGCTCTAGCGATTCTCCTGCCTTAGCCTCCCAAGTATCTGGGATTACAGGTCCAGCTAATTTTTATATTTTTAATAGAGACGGGGTTTTGTCATGTTGGCCAGGCTGGTCTCAAACTCCTGATCTCAGGTGATCTGCCCGCCTTGGCCTCCCAAAGTTACAGGCATAAGCCATCACGCCCAGCCTAATTTTTAAACTTTTTATAGAGACAGTGTTTTACCTTGTCATCCAGGTTGGTCTTGAACTCCAGGGAACTCCAGGCCCATGTTGGCCTCCCAAAGTGCTGGGATTACAGGCATGAGCCACTGCGCCTGGAATGTCCCTAAATAGTTTTTCTTTTTTCTGGAATGTCATGTACTTGGAATCCTGCAATGCATAGTCTTTTCAGACTGGCTTAGCACCAGTTTTTTATGGCTTCATGCACTTTTTCTTTTTTCTTTTTGAGATGAAGTCTGGCTCTGTTGCCCAGGCTGGAGTGCAGTGGCATGATCTTGGCTCACTGTGGCTCCACCTCCTGGGTTCAAGCGATTCTCCTGCCTCAGCCTCCCGAATAGCTGGGACTACAGGTGGACGCCACCACGACCTGCTAATTTTTGTATTTTTAGTAGAGACAGGGTTTCATCTTGTTGGCCAGGATGGTCTCGATCTCTTGACCTCATGATCCACCTGCCTTGGTGTCCCATAGTACCAGGATTACAGGCATGAGCCATGGCGCCCGGTCTCTTATCTTTCTTTACATTGGCTGTGGAGCCCTGAAGTGCACCTACCAGTGTTGTACCATGGACTCCACCAAGGAACCGAGTTCCCTGAAGGGCGCTTTGTCTCACCTGCAGGAGTTGTGTGGGAAAACCGTGAAGTGGGCCCCGCCTTGCTGAAGTGACCAGTGGCTGCTTGACCCCCTTGTGGAAATAGAAATACAATTGCATGTGTAGATAGGTTTAAAATGTCATTGCGTTTGGGACCTAATATTTAGCCATAGCTCAATTAAGTGGACAGACTGTGGGTTAGCTATTCCAGGTAGGGCCACAGCCCCTGCTTCACAGTGTGGCAGAAGTGACAGAAAAGTCAATGCATTGTGACACAGAGACAGGCAGTGGCAAAAATAGAAACACCCACGGTGGGGGGGGCCAGGTTGTTGAGGCCAAGAGGCTGGGTTCAGGATTCAGTATGGATTTGAAGCCAGGTCTGTCACAGGCGAGCAGGGTGCCCGGGGACAAGTTGCTGTCTTTCTCAGGGCTTCAGTTCCTTCCCCTATAAGATGGCAGATGATGGCACCCCTCTCACAGAGGTATCGTGAGTAGGACATGAATCCACATGTATCATGACTTAGAGGAGTGCTCTCCACAGGTACACCTTTGTGAATATGAGCTAGAATTGTCCTCCCCATCATTGTGAGGCAGATGCAACACACAGAGTGAGAGGGAAGACTGTGGTCAGGGAGGAGAAGGAGCAAGGAGACTTGGAAGAAGCTAGACTCCAAGCTAGCATTTTCTTTCCTTTTTATATATGATAATCTTAGATAATCATGCACATTCATTATAGGAACACTTGAATATATGGTTAAGCAAAAAGATGGCAATCAAAACTACCAAAGGTATTCACCATTCCTATTTGGATGATTTCTTTCTAGGTTTTTATTTCTTCCTCTGCTGAGATTTTTTTTTTTTTTTTTTTGATATGGAGTCTCATGCTGGTGGCAGGATCTTGGCTCACCTCCTGAGTTCAAGCGATTCTTGTGCCTCAGCCTCACGAGTAGCTGGGATTACAGGTGCCCGCCACCACACTTGGCTAATTTTTGTATTTTTAGTAGAGGTGGGGTTTCACCATTTTGCCCAGGCTGGTCTTGAACTCCTGACCTCAGGTGATCTGCCCACCTCCCAAAGTGCTAGGATTACAGGTATGAGTCACGGTGCCCGGCCTGAGATGGTTTTTGAAGGCTGTCGAGGAGGGTTAAAGTTTCAATCCATTTGACTTCTTATGTCATAAGGAGCAATTTTTACTGCTTTTAAAATTCTGTCCTGAACTGTTTTTAAAACACAGAAGAGGCTGGGTGTGGTGGCTCACGCTTGTAATCCCAACACTTTGGGAGGCCGAGGCAGGTGGATCACCTGAGGTCAGGAGTTCGAGACCAGCCTGGCCAACATGACAAAACCCTGTCTCTACTAAAAATGCTGAATTAACTGGGTGTGGTGGCACGCGCCTGTTATCCCAGCTACTCTGGAGGCTGAGGAAGGAGAATCACTTGAGCCCAGGAGGCGGAGGTTGCAGTGAGCCAAGATCACACCATCGCGCTCCAGCCTGGCCAACAAGAGCGAAACTCCGTCTCAAAAACAAACAAACAAGCAAAAAAACCAGAAGAGCATGGACAATAATGTACTCTAAGAAGGCAGTGTGGACTGGCCTCAGATTATGTGGAGGAGCCTCAGTCTGAGGCGGACGTGCAGGCCTACTGATGCTGAATGGCTTCTTTGGCCAGTCCTTGCACTGAGCACATCACTTAGGGAATTTCCTCTATCTCTCCCGTAACTCTCAGGTCATCCCCTCACCCCCCCCTTTTTCTGTGGCCCAGGCTGGAGCGCAGTAGTGCAATCATAGCTCACTGTAGCCTCAGACTCCTGGACTCAGGTGATCCTCTTGCCTCAGCCTCCCAAGTAGCTTGGACAACAGGCGCACACCACTGTACCCAGCTCTCCTTTTTTATTTTATTTTATTTTTATTTATTTATTTTGAGACAGAGTCTCGCTCTGTCGCCCAGGCTGGAGTGCAGTGGCATGATCTCACTCACTGCAAGCTCCGCCTCCTGAGTTCCCGCCATTCTCCTGCCTCACCCTCCCGAGTAGCTGGGACTACAGGCACCCGCCACCACACCTGGCTAATTTTTTGTATTTTTAGTGGGGGGGGACGGGGTTTCACTGTGTTAGCCAGGTTGGTCTTGATCTCTTGACCTCGTGATCCGCCCACCTCAGCCTCCCAAAGTGCTGGGATTACAGGCGCGAGCCACTGCACCCAGTCTGGTTTTTTGTTGTTGTTGTTGAGAGAGAGTCTCACTCTGTCACCCAGGCTGGAGAGAAATGGTATGAACTCAGCTCACTGCAGCCTCCACCTCCCAGGTTCAAGCAGTTCTGCAGCCTCAGCCTCTCAAGTAGCTGGGATTACAGGTGCGTGCCACCACGCTGGCTAATTATTGTAGTTTCAGTGGAGACGGGTTTCACCATGTTGGCCAGGCTGGTCTTGAACTTGTGGCATCAAGTGATCTGCCTTCTTCGGCCTCCCAAAGTGCTGGGATTACAGACGTGAGCCACCGCGCCCAGCCCAGCTCTCCTTTTTTTTCAGTTCCACATTTAGCGAGGCTCTGAGAGGTAGAGGGAGTCACCGACCATTGCTCACTGGTCAGTGTGCAGCTGGGGTTGTCCTAAGCTTCTGACACCACATACCCTGAATGCCATTTTCTGGCTCATTCCTGCCTTGGAGACCTTAGACTCAACCATCATTGACCAAAGCCATTATTTTTTAATGTTGTGGATTTTTTTTTTTTGACTAATGATACTTAGAAGTACAAAGTGACTTTTTTGCTTTTGATAAAATATCTGTAATAAAATTTACCACTGTAGCCATTTTTTTTTTTTTTTTTTGAGACGGAGTCTAGCTCTGTCGCCCAAGCTGGAGTGCAGTGGCTGGATCTCAGCTCACTGCAAGCTCCGCCTCCCGGGTTCACGCCATTCTCCTGCCTCAGCCTCCCGAGTAGCTGGGACTACAGGCGCCCGCCACCTCGCCTGGCTAGTTTTTTGTACTTTTTAGTAGAGATGGGGTTTCACCGGGTTAGCCAGGATGGTCTCGATCTCCTGACCTTGTGATCCGCCCGTCTCGGCCTCCCAAAGTGCTGGGATTACAGGCTTGAGCCACCGCGCCCGGCCCACTGTAGCCATTTTTAAGTGAACAGTTGCGCAACCATTACCATGATCTATTTCCAGAACTTTGTCATCATCCCAAACAGAAAATGTACCCAGCAAGCAATAGCTCCCATTTCTCATCCTCCACCCCCCTGTCGCTGGTAACCTCCATTCTACTTTCTGTGTATGAATTTGCCTATTCCAGGTGTCTCGTATAAGTGGAATCATACATCATACTTAGCATCATGTTTTCAAGGTTCATTCATGTTGTAGCGTGTGTCAGAATTTCATTCCTGGTTTGGGTTGATGATTTTATATATATGTATCTTTTATATACGTTTATATGCATGTAAGCATATGTTTTGTTTATTCTTCTGTAAATGAGCATTTGGGTTGTTTCAGTTTTTTGGCTATTGTGAATAATACTGCTATAAACACTGTGAATCAACTCAGCGACAACAAAAAACCATGCCATTTAAAAAATAAGCATAGGGCTTGGATAGACACTTCTCCAGAGAAAATATACAGGTAGCCAAATCAGCACATGCAAAGGTGCTCAATATCTGTAGGGAACCGCAAATCAAAACCATGGTGAGGTACCGCCTTATGCACAGTAGAAAGGTTACAGTAATTTTTTTAAATGGAAAATAATAAAGTGTTGGAAGGAATGTGGAGAAATTGGAACCCTTGTGCATTGTTGGTGGGAACATAAAATAGCACAGCTACTGTGAAAAACAATTTACTGCTTCCTCAAAATGTTAAACATAGAATTTCTGTGTGACCCCACAATTCCACTGCCACGTATATGCCCAAAAGAATTGAAAACGGGGACTCAGCTATGCACTTGTATACCAACTGAGCAGCTTTGGAACATGTATTTTTTTTTTTATTTTTAAATCAGATCACCCTTCCCAAGGCTGGTTAGTCACCGTCTGGGTGTTTAGCCTGTTGCATAGCGGAAACCAAAGCTCCGGAAACAAGAGGGTTGGCAACCTTTATGCTGTACTTCACGATGGGAAGCCAAATGAGTAGAAACTGAGGCCCGGTTGTGATGCGCTGGAGACACAAAAACATTTGATTAAAAACTCAGAAGTTTGGCTGGGCATGGTGTTACAGGCCTGTAATTGTAGCCAGCTGGGAGGCTGGGGCAGGAGGGTCTCAGGAGCGTAGGAGTTCAAGGTTACAGTGAGCTGTGATTGCGCTACTGCACTCCAGTCTGAGTGACAGAGCGAGACCCCGTCTGTGTAAAAAACAACAAAAACAAAAACCACCAACTCGAAGGGCATCTTGTAATGTTTTGTTACGGAGGAAGCATCCTGAATGAGAAACCAGTCTGAATCAGATTTTATCTTTCTAGTAACATTATCAAGATAAAGACAAAATTAACATCAAGAAGATTTATGTGCAGAACTCTTTCCATTTTTACCCCCTCCCAGACTCAAAGCCAGAAAGAACTATTTCCAAAGTGGTAAATTTTGTTGACTTTATCATGATGAAATTGACAGATTTTGCTAATCAGATTCGTAAATAGGAAATCTAAGTAGGAACCAGTAGGTTTTGGGTTCTTGGATGCTGTCTGCAGAGGAGAGTCTCTTGACTGCCTAGCAAACTGTTGGTAATTCATCCTGAATTTTTATTAGCCTGTGGGAATGTCTTGGGACACTCACCCTTGATATTTGTTATTTTGGAAATTCACTTTGAATGACAGAATTTGATCCTCTGGCTGGGCGCAGTGGCTCATGCCTGTAATCCCAGCACTTTGGGAGGCTGAGGCAGGCAGATCACTTAAGCTCAGGAGTTTGAAACCAGCCTGGCCAACATGGTGAAACCCTGTCTCCTGTCTCTACAAAAAAAAATACAAAAATTAGCCGGGTGCGGTGGTGTGTGCCTGTGGTCCCAGCTACTGGGGAACCTTGGGTGGGAGAATCACTTCAGCCTGGGAGGCAGAAGTTGCAGTGAGCTGAGATGGTGCCAGTGCACTCCCACCTAGGTGACAGACTGAGACTGTCTCAAAAAAGAAAAAATAATTTGATCCTCTTTCTGCGAAGACCTGGGAGCTGTACCCAAATTACCGTTTAACTCACTCTGCCAAGCTGCTGTTCCTCTGTGATTGTGCAGTAACCTAAAGAAAAATGTCTTCTTTTTGAAATCCTGCTGAGCTGGGTCATTAGTTATGTTTTGATTTCTAGGAACTTCTCTGCTGTGTTGGGGCTGCCTGAGAATATGAATAAGACCTATAGTTGTCTCATCAAGTTGTCTCATCAAGTAGGCACATGTGGTTTTGTCCTAAAATTGGAAAGTCACAGATGAGTTAAGCAGTGGTGAGTTTTTCTGTTTGTTTGTTTGTTTTTTGGGTTTTTTTTTGAGACAGAGTCTCACTCTGTTGCCCAGGTTGGAATGTAGTGGCATGATGTCAGCTCACTACACCCTCCGCCTCCTGGGTTCTAGGGATTCTCCTGCCTCAGCTTCCCGAGTAGCTGGGACTACAAGTGTATGCCACCACGCCTGGCTGATTTTTTTATTTATAGTGGAGACTGGGTTTCACTGTGTTGGCCAGGGTGGTCTCGAACTCCTGACCTCAGGTGATCCACCCACTTGGGCCTGCCAAAGTGCTGGGATTACAGGCATGAGCCGCCATGCCCCGCCAAGCAGTGTTTAAGTGTCATCAATCTACTTGAAATTGAGAGGATGGAGAGGACAGAGTTTATTGGGATTTTTGAAGCTCTTTTTCCTGCTTAATTTCTAGACCAACTGAGACAAACAAAGGGCTCAGCAAGTGGAGACCAAAAGCTCAGCTTTATTATTGGTAAATGTAGGATTGGAGGTTGTGACTCAGAGGTACAGCAATGTCGGGTTCCCGGACATCCCTGGCCATTTGAGTTAGGTAGACTTACCCACCTAGGCAGACCTGGCACTGGGTAACAGGCCTCCATCCTGGGGGGCAGCATCTCTCCAGTTACCTCGCGATCCATGGCGGTTCAACCTTGGGTTCCCCAGAGGCCTGGATTCCTAAGCAACTGGAAAAGAAGGACTTGATCTAGGCATGTGTGGGTCATTCTCCCAAACCCTCTCCTCTGTTCACATCAATGGCTCATCTTCCCAGAGCCATCCTGAGGGGTCAGAGAGGCCAGGAAGTTTACTGTAGTTGAGAATCCGTGATGTGGAAGGAAACAAGAGGCACAGGCATGCCCATCACACAATCCTATCTTGGCTCAGAACACCTTAGATCCAATAAGGGTCAAACCACACAGTCTTGATTACTTCTTAGCCAGAGAGCTTATTGTGCTCCAACCATAGGGTGAGGAGAAGAATGCACGGTTAGTGTTTTAATGGGCTTTCGAGTGGAAATGCAGTTTTTGATTTAGCCCTTGCAAAATAGTCTCCTTTATGAAAAATACTCATGCCTTTTCATCTGAGGGTGGCTGCATCTCACCATTGTCTCAATCAATCAGTATAAACCTTTCCTTGAAATATTTTGGCTATTAATTGGGAACAAACAGTGATAAAACGATATGATTTTTGGTTGAAACTCATCCTCTTTCAGAGCATTCTGTCAGGTTATCTGTGGGAGGCAGGAAATAGGTGACAATCTTCAATTTTGTAGATTTCAGAATTGTAGTGTAATTATACTAGAACACTGCAGAGGACATCAGGGTACCTCTCATGTAACTTCCTCCTTTTCCAGTTTAACCCAGAATCTTAATACAGTTGATCACCCTTGGTAGGCACTCAATATGTAGAAGAAATGAATGAAAGTTATTGACAGTTGGCCGTGTTGCCACTCTTTTGTTTTGTGGCACAATTTCAGCGTCGTCATGGTTGGGATGATCTTCTCTCATCCCATGTTTATTTTTTGAGACGGAGTCTCGCTCTGTCGCCAGGCTGGAGTGCAGTGGTGCGATCGCCAAGCTCCGCCTCCTGCATTCAAGTGATTCTCCTGCCCCAGCCTCCCGAGTAGCTGGGACTACAGGCGCCTGCCACCACCCCCAGCTAATTTTTTGTATTTTTAGTAGAGATGGGGTTTCACCATGTTAGCCAGGATGGTCTCGATCTCCTGACCTCGTGATCTGCCCAGCTTGGCCTCCCAAAGTACTGGGATTACAGGCGTGAGCCCCTGCGCCCGGCCTTGCGCAGCTAGTAGAGATGGCCTTTCACCATGTTGGTCAGGCTGGTCTCCGACCCTGGGCTTCAGGTGATCCATCCGCCATGGCTTCCCAAAGTGGTGGGATTACAGGTGTGAGCCACCACGCCCAGCCTCATTGGATGTTAATTTTATTTATATTTAACCAAAATGTGGTTTTGATGCGAGGTTTGGTGACTCTCACCAAAAAATTAAAGTAGTTAAATAAATAGATACCTGAAACTTGGCTGGATCCCACTTTTATAAAACTGGTAGAAGCCATGGAACTACTCTTGATACAAATGCAGGTATGTCCCTGCACATAATTTTTACACTCAATTCCAGAAGGTTCAGATAACTTTGAAAGTCCTCCAGGGATCCTATGCTAAGCATTCTTGTCCTGGGTCCATTCCCAGGGCCTGTGCAAAAGTGCTGAAATTAGCAAGTCTGTGTGATCCCTACCCTTTATAAGCATGCACGTTTTAAAAATACAAATAGCTCTGTGTGCAAAATTGTAATTTCCGTCTGGGTAGCATGTTTCAACTGAGGGCTGAAACCTTTTTGGAGTTTATAAAATAATTTTAGTGGTTTGTAGCCAATATTTCTAAAAAGTATATTGGAATAGGATAGAAAATAAACCAAGCTATTATGTGTGTGTACTGGGGTTGAGAAATAAAAATATGGGCCACTGTTAAAGAAAAACTGATGTATGTGCTGCTTGTTTTACTATATATTTAGGGCAGTGGGAGCAATCTAAAGAAATATTTGCTTTCTTTTTCATTATATGCTTTGACTATGTTGGCGCTTTTTCTTCTTCATAAGTAGGGTCAAAGAGTTTAGTGGGCTTGCTAACATTTTATATAATACATCCTACTGCCAATCATCATTTATCCACAGTTATTCTCAGAATACCTCTAATATCAGTGAGTTTAAATCTGCTGAATGTTCTGATTTTCTGTAATAGTAAAGCTTAAAAAAAAAAAAAAAATCCTAGCCAAGGATCAGTGTACCTGGCCACTAGTTAACAATTTCACATGGGAGACCTCTCCTCCTTCGCCTCACTTTTCTCATTTGTAAGTGAGAAATGGTCCTGATAATAATGATATTTTTCTCTCTGGATTGTTGGGAAGACTGAATGAACTTTTATATGTGAAATTCATAGTATAATTTCTCCATAAACATCATTATTTTTAGTAGTAGTTATACTGTTCGTCCACTACGCAGGAATCACATCTTAGACTCCCTTTAGGGTTTCTGAGAATCTGTTAAGTTGTCCATTCTGACTGCATTAACTTAATGAATGGGCACTCTGGAGCATCTAGTAATATCTTTGTTTCCAAAGCACCTGTTTAATCTTTTTTTAAAAAGTGTTCTGGGCACAGTGGCTCATGCCTATAATCCCAGCACTTTGGGAGGCTGAGGTGGGCAGATTACGTGAGGTCAGGAGTTTGAGATCAGCCTGGACAACATGGTGAAACCCCATCTCTACTAAGAATACAAAAAATTAGCTGGGTGTGGAGGTGCATGCCTGTAAATCCCAGTTACCTGGGAGGCTGAGGCAGGAGAATCGGTTGAACCCTGGAGGCGGAGGTTGCAGTGAGCCAAGATCGCGCCACTGGATGCCAGCCTGGGCAACAGGGCAAGACTCTGTCTCAAAAAAAAATGAAGTGTACTCTATTGAACTCCTGAATTTTTGTATAAATTGTTTTGCCCCCACACATCATGAATGACATTAAAAGAACAATCTTTCTTTTCTCTATATTGTGAACCAACAGACTGTTTACCTACAAATGTTGCAAATGGTGATTATTTGGAACCCAGATGGGAACCGCCCAGAAGACTCAGAATAGCATTGCAACTCCACTGCAAGGATTTGTTACTAAAGTAAATGTAGTGGGAAAAAAACACACAAAGAGCTAAACAATTTTGCTGGTGTACTCCTTCCCATCCCCATCCTCCTCCAGAAGTACTTTTTGTAGGTATCATGTTGATTTTTAAGGAAAGAAACATACTGAATTTCCAGCATTATTAAGTATACTAAAAGCAAATGTCTGCTGCAAATAAATGTATTCACATTCTTAGAAAAGAAAATTACGCATGAAAACTTTGCTTCCGCACCACTCTTAACAATTTGCAAGAAGAATGTTTGGGCTTGTCGTATCTTATTAAATAATATATAGGACACACTATGCACAGAAACATTCTTTTTGCACCGGGCAGGTGAGTAGCTGCCATAATTTAAGGGTTGTGTGTGATGTAGGCTGGAGAAGATTGCTGAGCTATGTCTCAGAGGGCCTGACCTTTGTTAAAATGATGCCTCCGACACACATTTCTGTATCATAACCTACCTCTTTCATTTGTCTTTTTTACATGTTTTCATATTTTCGTATTTTTTTTCTTTTCTTCCCCTCATTCTGTCTGGCTATAAAATCCTTCCCTTAGGGAGAATGCAGTTACTTTATCTAGCAGAATCCTCCGGGAAAGGAGCATGAATGTAAGAGCAAGTGGACCTGTGTTGGAATTTCTACTCAGCTACTTTCGAGAACTTGGACAATATAGTTGACCTCTCCAAGCCTCAGTTTGCTCATTGTAAAGTGACCCTATTATTACGGATGGATTCAGTGAAAACACCTTCATTCAGATAAAGCTCAAATTTTTTTCCTTTTGGGCGTATGTATGTTTCTTAAGAAGAGAAATAATTAAAAAATCAAACAGTGAAATTTTGGATTAGGGAAAGTGTTTTGTGAGCAAGGAGGGTCTTTTTTAGAACTCCTGAAATCTCATTATTTCTCATCTTCCCATGATCTGTAAGGGATCTGCCACTACAGGCTGCATATACTAATGACGCTAACTCACCTTTCATATTGTTTCCCTTCCAAGACCAGTATTATGTGCTTAACTCTCATAGCTCACCTGGGAGGGGGTCATTATTAGGAAGCTCATTTATGGATGAAAAACTGATGTTTAGTGTGGTTAACTCCCCTTGTATTAGTCAGGGTTCTCTAGAGGGACAGAACTAATAGAGTAGATGTATATATGAAGGGAAGTTTATGGGAGAATTGACTCACACTGTCACAAGGTGAAGTCCCTCAATAGGCCATCTGCAAGCTGAGGAGCCAGGAAGCCAGGTCGAGTCCCCACACCTCAAAAGTAGGGAAGCCAACAGTACATCCTTCAGTCTGTGGCCGAAGGCCCAAGAGCCCCAGGCAAATCACTGGTCCAAAAGCTGAAGAACTTGGAGTCTGATGTTCGAGGGCAGGAAGCATCCAGCATGGGAGAAAGATGGAGTCCGGAAGACTTAGCCAGTCTAGTCTTTCCTCGTTCTTCTGCCTGCTTTGATTCCGGCTGTGCTGGCGGCTGATTAGACGGTGCTCACCCAGATTGAGGGTGAGTCTGCCTCTCCCAGTCCACTGACTCAAATGTTAATCTCCTTTGGCAACACCCTCACACACACACCCAGAACAATACTTTGCATCCTTCAATCCAATCAAGTTGACGCTCAATATTGACTATCACATTTCTCATCATCTTTCTGGCCGCAGAGGTTAAGTTCTTAATCACTGCTCAGTCCATATGAAGAAGTGGGTACTAGAGACTTTTGTGGCAGTAAGTATCAGTCATAAATAGGCTGGTGAGGAGATGTAGAGAGTCCTCTTCTCCCCATGAATTCATGGACTGCTTATCACACACTTGATACATTCCATTGTGGCAGAAATGGAGCTATTTTGGCATTTTTGCTTAAACCCAGGTGTGAGATGGTCTTCAGGAAATTATTTGGACAAGGGTGATGGTAAACCACCTTCCATTCTGTGTGGGCCATAATCCCTGGAACTCATGGTGGGCATATTTGAAATGATTTGGCTTCAATATTTAAAGCTTTAGTCTTTTATTGGGTAGTGTCTTAGAGAAAACAATTTCTTAGTAATATGAATTGTTCCCAAAGTGAAGTCTATCCCCTTTTTAGGAAACTGGCAGCCCAATCCAGGCCCTCCTGCCCCCCCGTTTGGAGGGTCTTCGTTCCCCTGAGTTAACAATTTTGACAATATTCCTCTTGCTATATTCACCCAAAAAAAAGAAAAAAAAAAAACATTTCCTGACGGCAGAGACATCAGGGAGAGGAATCA
This sequence comes from Piliocolobus tephrosceles, assembly GCF_002776525.5. Taxonomy (NCBI): domain Eukaryota; kingdom Metazoa; phylum Chordata; class Mammalia; order Primates; family Cercopithecidae; genus Piliocolobus; species Piliocolobus tephrosceles. Next base: position 47,753,288 of record NC_045452.1, read on the forward strand.
AGTTTCTTCTCTTTTGTTCTGGAAAGAGCTTATTGGCAGTTCATTATTTACATATCGTGAGAGAGTTCTGCCAGGCCAACGCAGGTGTTACTGACTTGCTAAGACAAGTTTGCGCTCTATTTTCTCTTAAGAAAAGTTGGAATGCGGCCCTTTGTCAGAGGATTGCATTGCGCGAGTCACTGAGCTAAATGTAAATATCTGAAAATGCAAATTATGTTTTGCTGTAGAAATAAACATTTTGACATCCTGCCTTAAACAATTTTCCTCAATGACAGTTGTTAGTGCCATCCTTCTTCTATCGTCTCGCATTGTGTAACCTTTCCTTTAGGGTTTTTGGCTACGCTAACAAGAGCATTTTTCTAACTTGTCTGCTTTGTCATTTTGGGGTCACCAAATTGGTAGTAGAAGGAAATGCAGTAGGTAGGGTTTTCCATCAGGGAGTGGTTACCTTCTGCATCTGAAAGGCAGCAAGTGACCTGGATTTTTAGGAATCAGGTGTGTCCAGGTTGTAAGTCTGTGAAATTAACTTCCATGGGGGTAAATTTCCCAGACTTTACTGGAGTGGTTTTGGTAGCTTTGTGACTACCTAGAAGATTCTCACCAAAGTTCATTAACCCAAGGCCATTTTTCACCCAGGCAGGCTGACTCCTGCCTGTAACGCACAACCCCAAATTTCAGTGGCTTCATGGATTTAGAGGTTTACTTACTGCCTATGTCACAGGCCAAAGCTGACTGGCTGTGGGAGGGGACTGCTTTCTATCTCTCCATGTGGTCATACAGGGACCCAAGCTTCCTCTGTCCAGTTGGTTCTAAGCTCTCAGAATCCCCACCTGGCTTATCTGCATTTGGTGTGCAGGGAATATTAGAGATAGAGCTTGGAGGCCCTCTAGAGAGGTGACTGGGGCAGGGTCTGGAAGTGGCCATCCTTGCCCCCACATTTCACTGGCCTGAACTCAGGCGTGTGGGCCCCACATAGCTGTGATGGGCCTGGAAATGTACATTTCTTTACTTCCCAGGTAGAAAAGGAATTGATTTAGCATCTCTGCCACAGCTGAGTATTTAAACTTAGTCTTAAGGTAAAGTGTATCTAGTAGGAAGACGTTAGCTGTGCAATTTACTTCGTTTGGTAGCTGGGTGTTTGATTTGCATTTCTGGAGTTATTTTTGCCTTAGGTGGTTACGAGCTTCTCACAGATGGGAAAGGAGGGGATTTGGGTTTTTTACTTTTTAAAAAGCTGCACTGGAAACTTTTCTTCTTTGCCTGATGATGTCTTTATATCCAGCTCAGAGAGCCAGAATGAATGTCTGGTCATGCATGATGGATTTTAGTTGAAATCAGATTTGGGTTTTTCGTATAGTTTCTTAGGGATCTATGCTGACTTCAGAGATACGCTTACGTCTGTCCTGAGTTTCTCACCGATCCTAGCTTTCCAGGGCTTGTAGACCGCATCTTCATTTTTTTCCATTTCTGAAGCATTCTCATGACTTTGCAGGAGAATGCCAACCAGACTCTCTGGTTCAGGACTCTAGAATTCTAGGTACATGACTCTTCCTGCTGAAATATTTTTTTCCCTCTAAGTTTGAAAGCTTTTCACCTTTGAAATAATTTTGCAGGACTTTTATTTTATTTATTTTTTCATTTATTTATTTAGTTTTGAGATGGAGTCTCACTCTGTCGCCCAGGATGGAGTGAGTGCGGTGGTGCGGTCTTGGCTCACTGCAACCTCTGCCTTGGAGGTTCAAGTGATTCTCCCACCGCGGCCTCCTGAGTGGCTGAGATTACAGGTGCATGCCACCGCGCCTGGCTATGTTTTGTGTTTTTAGTAGAGACAGGGTTTTACCATGTTGGTCTGCCTGGTCTCGGACTCCTGACCACAGGTGATCTGCCCGCCTCAGCCTCCCAAAGTGCTGGGACTACAGGTTGCGCCACTGCACCTGGCTCAATTTTGGAAGACCTTTAAACCTTTCATCTGTTACTAGTCATCTTCGACAGAATATGTTAAATTGGCCGGGCGCGGTGGCTCAAGCCTGTAATCCCAGCACTTTGGGAGGCCGAGACGGGTGGATCACGAGGTCAGGAGATCGAGACCATCCTGGTCTACACGGTGAAACCCCGTCTCTACTATAAAATACAAAAAACTAGCCGGGCGAGATGGCGGGCGCCTGTAGTCCCAGCTACTCGGGAGGCTGAGGCAGGAGAATGGCGTAAACCCGGGAGGCGGAGCTTGCAGTGAGCCGAGATGGCGCCACTGCACTCCAGCCTGGGCGACAGAGCGAGACTCCTCCGTCTCAAAAAAAAAAAAAAAAAAAAAAAAAAAAAAAAAAAAAAAAGAATATGTTAAATTACTCTAAACTGATCTTTAGTCAGTTTTCCCCCCTCCCACAGAATTGATTGGCATATCGTGCTGCGATGTGGTGAGGTGGAGGTCGTTGAGCTTGTAAGGCCTAGAATGGTGACGTTTTCAAGCTAATTGCATTTGCCTCCTATGGTTGCTTCATTTTTCATCCCTGTTTCCTCCTTTGCATTAGCACTAACCGCCCCCTGCCCACCAACGCCCAGCCTTTAGTTTGCTGTAGGCTGTGAAACCAGATAACCAGGCTTGTTAAATTGAGAATCAATAGGCTGTGCATAGGGACTACAACAGAATGACTCTCATTATTGACAGAATCAGGTTCAGACTCCTTGTCCTGGCGTCTGTGGGCCTCTGGCAGCCGGCTCCTCTGGCCTTAGCTGGTTGCACGAGTTGCTGCAACTCTCCCACCGCCATCACAGACACACTGCGTCCCCTTCCCGAATCACACCAGATCATAATGGATGTTATCAATATCATCATAACAAATTACAACACGTGTTTATTGAGTACATGCTATGTGCCAGGTCCTTTTATAGAGTATACTATTGTAAACATTCCTGGAGACTGAAGCATTTAGAATATAATAAATGTAGATTAAATTATGAAATGTGTAAAATAATTATATGTAATTAATATATAATATAAACCATATATTAGTGATTTAATAATTAAATATAGGTTAAATATTAAATATATAAAATATATAGGCATATAGAATATATGAAAACATTGAACCCTCCTCCCAAGGATGAGTTAGATAATGCCATTATGTTCCCTGTACAAATGAGGAAACGAGACAGAGGTAACCTCTGACTTGCCCAAGGTCACGCAGACTAACCATTGTGCAGCTTTTTGATTTTTGTTTTAAGAAGATGTCTCACTGCATCTCAGCTTGAGAGCTGGCAAGATCTCAGCTCACTGCAACCTCCACCTCCTGGGCTCAAGCAGCCTCCTGAATAGCTGGGTCTACAGGTGCACACCACCACACCCAACTAATTTTTGTAGTTTTAGTAGAGACGAGGTTTTGCCATGTTACCCAGGTTGGTCTGGAACCCTGACAGGGATTCTGATTTTGTTTCTCAAGCGATGTGCCTGCCTTGGCCTCCCAAAATGCTAGGATTACAGGTGTGAACTGCTGCACCCAGCCCATTGTATAGTATTGACTCCGATTGAAGTAACTTCGCTCTTTTCTCCCCATCGTTTTATTTCACTTAGGGAAAGCCTCTGTTTTTTATCCTGTAAATTCAGCTGAGATTCTCCATCTTCCTGTAACCTTCTCTCCTCTCCAGTGTCTTCTTCCTGAACAGGATGGAGCCTGTGCTGTCTAATGAGATAATGTCCCATCTCCCCTTACCCCTCAGTTTTCCAGAGACATCTGTTTGCAAGCCCCTCCTTGCTAGACTTGAGCTCCTTGGAGACAGAACCAGGACCTGACCAAAGGGAAGACCCTTATTAAATGCTAGTGGAGTTGATCAGAATTAGATGATTGCGCCCACCTCCCCAGTTTCCAGATAGCAAAACCGAGGCCCAGTGTGATACTGTCACACAGTTCTCCGGGGTAGATCCGGGACTAGAACCCATGTATTCAGAGTCTGTGACAGCATGGCCTTTGAAAGCAGAAGACCCGACAGGGATTCCGATTGCGTTCCTTAGTTCTGGCCGTGTTCTGGATGGTGTCCCGGGGCTCTTGGATGCAGGAGGTGTTTCTGAGCCCTCCGTGTACTCAGAGGGTTGGTAATGGTCATAAGAGTGGCTTGGCATGAAAAGACAGAGCGAAGCCCTGCATTTGCACAACCTGCTGGCTGAGGGTGTCGATACTCTGGTGAGGACAAGAAGAGCACATTAACCCATGTGGCTAAAGGGCCTTTTGTTTTTTTCTAATAAGAAATTAGCAAATTTTATACATTGTCATTAATTCTCACATTAGTAGACTAAGTGATGTGGTAATTTGTGCCTCATTTCATTATATCAGTTATCCATATCTGTTTCCACTTGTATATGTAACTAAGAATAAATCAGCTGTCAGGTTTAAGATTTTTTTTTTGTTTTGAAATTGCCACAAACTTCTAGAAAAGTTGGCGATGCAATACAGTATGAAGAATTTTATTTTCTGTAAATCATTTGAGAGTACATGGCTCATACCAAAGACATTAGTGTTTTTCAAGGCCACTGTTCTATACAGCCACCATACAGGGGTCAGAGTCACAGCGTGAGCCAACCCTTTCCTGCCAGTCGGTCGGGGAGCTGGAAAACAGCAAAGGTTTCCAGTGGAGGATCATGCCTTGCATGTGATTGTCTCGTGTCTTTAGACTCCTTCAGTCAGGAACCGTTGCGCAGTCTTTCCTGGACTTACGACCTTGATACTTTGGAAGAGTCCAGGCAAGTTGTTGTGTAGGATGCCCCCTCAGTTTGGTTTATCCAGATGTTTTCTCACGATTCACTCCACGTCGGATTGTGGCATCACTGGCAGACACACCACAGGCCACGATGGAGGGCGTCCTCCTCCTCTGTCTTCTCTGAGTGCTCCCAAAGTTGGCCTGTCCTACTTCTGATGCTGCCGACTCACCTTGGCCACTTGGTTAAGACAGCATTGCCAGCCTTCCCGCTTGTGAAGTTATTCTTCCTCTTTGTCAAGGAAAGAAATATTAGTAAATGTTTTGTAGTGGGATACTTTGAAATTATGTAAGTCTCTTCTTTCTCGTCAGACTTCCAAGTTTATTTCTCTCTATATGGACTTACAGTTTCCTATTTTATTCAGTGGGTTATAATCTGCTAGTGGTATTATTTATTGATATATTTTTTAGAGACAGGGTGGTGTTCTGTCACCCAAGCTGGAGTGCAGTGGTGCAGTCAGAGCTCACTACAGCCTCAAACTCCTGGGCTCGAGCGATCCTCCTCCTTCAGCCTCTTCAGTAGCTGGGACTACAGGTGCATGTTGCCATGCCTGGCTTATTTTTAAATTTTTTGTAGAGATGAGGTCTTGCTGGGTTGCCAGGCCATTCTGTTATATATTTTTGATACTCAAATTGTCCCTGATTTGGCCTGTCAGTGTGCTTCTCTGTCTCATTGTGTCTCACCATCCTGTGCTCTGCCTGGACTGTGAGGACCCTGGCGGTTCCTCCCCCGGGGGGCTTGCCCTTTGAGGCTTCTGACACCACCATGGCAGTCCTCCCCATGAGCAGACACCTTCTGACTCCAGTCACCACGTTTTTAATAAAAGTGTATCTTCTGGTTAGGTTGGGTTAAATAAGCCATAGACATTTTTTTTTTTTTTCCTGGAGGTTTTAGGGAGAGTTGTTTTTGTGCCTAAATTGAAAATAATGAGACCTGTTTAGAATTCATAAACTGGCACAGAAGGGTAGCTCTGTGCCTCCAGGCAAATTCTCATACGAATTATTAAAAGACTCAGGAGGGGTTCAGTTGCATTAAAACCCCAGTTTGAAAATGTCGTAATCGCTTTTCTCTCAGCACCTGGGTGTTGCTAAAATTTCCAGGGAGGGCAGCTTTTTAAAGAGCGGTGTGGGTGAGAGAGAAGAAGGTGAGCCCCCGTGAGGGGCAGCTGTCAGTGGAACCTTTGGGGATTGTTTTAAAATTCTCATCAAAGGTCCTGTAAGGAAGGAAAAAAGCTGAGAACTATTTTTTTTTTTTTCCATAGTTAATGTCCATTGCTCCTTCCCTAATCCATTTGCCACCCCCTTGCTGCTGAATCCTGCCATCCAGCCTTTTTGGCCAGTTGTAGAACCAATCGCTCATTCAGTATCACCTAATTTCCTATATGGTTTATTCTCATTTATCACACGGAAAGTAATCAGTGAAAACTCTTGGCTCCAAATTTAATTTAAAACATTGTTTATGGATAGATTTTTTAAAAAATGAGCATTTTAGTGGAGTGAGGTCCTAATGGACACTTCCAGATGCACATCTTTGTTGAGAAAAATATTTTAAATGTTAACCATTTATTTTATAAATGTTGTCTCTCTGTCTCGTGCACACATGTACAATTACTACAAAGCAGTGTGATGAAAGATACTTAACGGAGACAGGAGTTGGGTGAATGAGAAATTCAGTAGGCTGGGTGTGGTGGCTCACGCCTATAATCTCAGCACTTCTGAGGCCGAGGTGGGTGGATCATTTGACATCAGGAGTTCAAGACCATCCTGGCCAACATGGTGAAACCCCGTCTCTACTAAAAATACAAAAATTAGCCTGGCATGGTGGCAGGCACCTGTACTCCCAGCTATTTGGGAGGCTGAGGCGCGAGAATCGCTTAAACCCAGGAGACGGAGGTTGCAGTGAGCTGAGATGGTACCACTGCACTTCAGCCTGGGCAACAGAGTGAGATTTGCTCTCAGAAAATAAAAACAATAAAAAATTCAAGACATACCAATGATACAATATTCTAATCTGTTGTCAGGATTTACTAAGACTGAAAAATTCTTTTTGTCTTATTGAATTTTCAGCAACCACAACCACATTTCTAAAAGAATCTCAACCATGTTCATATTTTAGCACGGTGCTCTTATCTGTGGCACACGGTACTTGTTTGGTTGAGTGGAATTGAAGTGGGCCCCTAATTTTGAGCCTGTAAGATGGATTTCTTAAAAGCAGGTTTTCCTGATAGCTTCCAATGAATAAAGAATATTTGAAAACTTCAGACTGGGATTTAATCTGTGTATCCTGATTCTCTTTTGACAAAAGCTTCCAAGATTATTTTGTCTTTTACTTTGTAATTTTAGTTTCTTCCTTCTCTTCGTTTTCCTTCCCTCTAACTACATATTTGCGTGGTTGCTTTATTTACCATTTATTAATGCCTCTGGTACTAACTTAGATAGGAAACCTTTCAGTTGGCCTGGAGTTTCTGAGAAAACCGGAGAAAGGACTTTTTCTTTGCTAGAGGAGTAAATGAAGTATATGAACATGTGTGTAGCTCTCACAGCCAAATGAAGGCCAGAGCTCTCAGAAGCCCCACCAAGCCAGCATCTTCCATTTCATTGCTTTTGGAAAGTAGAACCTTGGTACAGAGCTATGTTGTATTCATCTGTCTCATTTGCTTTTTCTTTTCTCTCTCTCTCTCTTTTGAGACAGCGTCTCACTCTGTCACCCAGGCCGGAGTGCAGCAGTGTGATCTTGGCTCACTGCAACCTCTGCCTCCAGGGTTCAAGCAATTCTACTGCCTCAGCCTCCCGAGTAGCTGGGATTACAGGTGCCTGCCACCACACCTGGCTAATTTTTGTATTTTTAGTAGAGACAAGGTTTCACTATTTTGGCCAGGCTGAACTCCTGACCTCAGGTGACCCACCCGCCTCAGCCTCCCAAAGCGCTGAGTTTACAGGTATGAACCACTGCGTCCGACCACTTTTTGCTTTCTTTTGGTCGTTTTTTTCCCTAAGGGTGTGTTTTTAAAGGTCTAGTTCTTTTTTGTTTTGAAAATTATAAATCACTTTGATGCTAATTATAATGAAGACAGTGCTGCCCTGTAAGCCAGAAGATTTAAGTTCAAAAGTTACTTAAATATCACAACATTACAAGAAAAAAAATAAACCAATTCTTTGTGTTCAGTTTCCTAATGGGGTGCCATCAATAAGCTGAAATACAGCCCTGGAAATCAGTCAGCCACTCCTTCCCGCATCCTATTGAACATATTCATTTAAAATGAGTTAATGAATCCACCAGATCTGTGAATGACAGAGATTGTGCTCAATTAATGCTGATTCTTTGTGTGTGTAGGAAACTTCTGTAGAGCACCTTTTCTTTCTTAGAGTAGGTAACCCAGTACTACAGTAGTTGTGAAACTGAATAATTAAAACTTTGGCTTCTCTTAGGAAAATAAGAGTTCCCAGTCATAGGTGTCCTATGGGAAAATTTATTTTTTTTGATGTCCTGTTCCTTAATGCTGCAAATTATCAGTATTTATAAAGTAGCTGATTTTATACCACTCTTTTATTACTGTGACTGTGGCAGAACAATGTCTTCTAGACCGTGTCTATGTGAAGTTGTTAGAATGCTGTCTTGTTCATTTTAGTGATACGAAGATCACTACTAACAGCTTACACATCAGAGTTTGCCAGTTCAAATTCAGCGTGGCTGCAGCTGATTAAGAAGTTGATACGATTATTCTTTGCTAGTCTCTCTTACTAATGAAATTATATATTGGCCAGTAAAGTGGGCCTCCCAATTGCTGTTTCAGGAGATTTTTAAAATCATCAAGGAACACCAGTTAGGAAAATAGCTCCAGAAAGTATAGATAAATTTTATTTTTATTAAAATGGCAATCTACATCATAATTGTCTTTTCCTGAGACTGTCTTTACCAGAATCTGTGTGAAATGATGAATCTTTTTCTACAGAAAGCAGTGAAAGCAGTCTAGTCTCCTTGAAAGGAAAATCTCTTGGATGTCTAGGAAGTCATCAGACTTGGCCATGATGCGGCATCCTGGCTTTTGTGGTGTAGTGCTGTGCATTTGGAGTTAGTATGAAAACATGGATTACACCAAGTGGAAGAAATATCTTCTTGCCCAGCTCATTCTTAGAACTTGAACAACACAACAGCTTCCACTTTGGCAATTATGTTGTAGCACCAGAGCCTTTTACGTGGAAGACATTGAGGGCTTGCGATATGTCAGACACAGCATTAATACAGCATTAACGTGTTACTCTTGCATTGGAATCTGAAGGTGCTTAAGACTTCTTGGGTATTGTTTTTAAGCAAAACAATGTGAAAACATTCAAGGTTGAAATGTTGCATTTGAAGTTATGATAGTTAAATATATTCATGTTACCAAGACTATTACACTGGAAGTGGTTTCTTTTTGTGTTACAAAGGTTTAATTTTACATAAGGCAGTTACTTAATGTGATTTTTAACCCTTAAAAAGTGGAGATGGATACATTTGTTAACAATGCCATGAAAACATTTTCTTTCTCCTGAGGAAAAGTGGATTTCTTATCACAATATCAGGCTGGCCCTGTAATTTAAATTAAAATGCAATTTTGGAGAAACAAAAGGTAACTTAAAATTGATTATGGATAGCATTGCAGGCTATTTACATCTCCATTTTATATATGTTTTATATATACACACACATATATACACACATTTATATATATTATCTCTCTATATATTATTTATTTATGTATTTATTTTTTGAGACGGAGTTTTGCTCTTGTTGCCCAGGCTGGAGTGCAATGGCACGATCTCAGCTCACTGCAACCTCTGCCTCCCGGGTTCAAGCAATTCTCCTGCCTTAGCCTCCTGAGTAGCTGGGATTACAGGTGTGTGCCACCATGCTCAGCTAATTTTTGTATTTTTAGTAGAGGGGGTTTCACCATGTTGGCCAGGCTTGTCTCGAACTCCTAACCTCAGGTGATCCACTCTCCTCTGCCTCCCAAAGTGGTGGGATTACAGGCGTGAGCCACTGCACCCGGCCTCCATTATATGTTAAATAATGTTTTCATTCTCTAAGCCAAAATCCCGCCTAGCTTGCAGGGATGGATATCTACTTAATTATTCTAGGTTTTGATTAATTTACCTAGAATGTGATTCCTGTCTGGTCTTATTTTTATGCTGTACAGTCCCAATGGTGTATTTTTTAAATACCCTCATCTGTGTTCCATAATTATGGGCTGCTTATTAGAGAGTCTAGAGAAGAATGAGAAATTGAACCCAGGGTTTTTATTGTAGAATTTTAAATCCCACTGTATTAATCTAGTTCTTAGGAATTAGGCCTTTTAGAAACAGGCCGCTGGCTTCCTGGCCTGTTATGGTGTGGGTCCTTCCAGGAGAACTCATGAGGATAGCACATCTGTATTCGAGCTGATACAACTTCCATTCTTGCCCCTGTCATCAGGACTGGGAATATTCGTAATAGCTGTTGTGTGTGGTTGTTAGCAAAAAGTGATCACATCTTATATCTATATCTCACTCGGCTCCAAAATTCACAATGCAGTTTCATCATTACTGTTATTTTCATACATAACTGGGGGTTGTCTGCTATAAGCCATATTTTTGGTACTGGCTTTCTTGAGTCAACTTAGCAGCAGATGCATTTTACTACTGGCACCTGCTACCATGAGATAGCTGGAATTTGATTATACCTCAAAGATGTGACTTTAAAAATCTAAATATTATAGAATTAGTATTTTACCATATCTATGTTTGGTAAATCTGATTTGCTTTGTGCCTTTCTGATAAATTCTGGAGCAATACATAATGTTTGCCATTGGCAATGTTCTTTCCAAGATCCTTACATTTTTGCTTCTATTCATCTTTAGTCAGCAGTGGTTGCTTATGTTTAGAAGATGAACTGTCTGTGACTTTAATCTTGAGCAGCAATAATTTTTGCAAAAAATGTAGTAAAGACATGAAGAAGCTAGAGAATTAGTGTATTATTACTTTGCAAGGCAGTAGTCCTTTGCATTGTCACTTCTTATCCTTGACGTTTATAGTTGACGAGGGGTTCAGGATGCCCCCCACCTCTGTTCTATGTCGTGCCTTCCTCTGGCCATGAAAGAGTTTGTGTGTTTTCATTGTAATCAAGAAGGAATGAGATTCTATGAATTCAGGCACTAATTTCAGAGAGTGTTTTTCGTACTTGTTTATTTTTTGAAAAATCCCAGTTATTGTGGCTCATGCCATTCTTGCATTGCTATAAAGAAATACCTAAGACTGGGGTAATTTATAAAGAAAAGTTTAATTGGCTCACGGTTCTGTACAGGAAGCATGATGCTGACATCTGCTTCTGGGGAGACCTTAGGAAACTTCCATTCGTGGCAGAGGGTGAAGCTGGAGGAGCAGGAGCAAGATACCGAGTGGGGAGGTGCTGCACGTTTTTAAATGAACAGATCTCACGGGAACTCACTCACTATCACAAGGACAGTACCAAGGGGGGTTGGTACTAACCCATTCATGAGAAATCCTCCCCCGTGATCCAGTCACATCCACCAGGCCCCACCTCCAACACTGGGAATGACATTTCAGTATGAGATTTGGGCAAGGACAATATCCAAGCTCTATCAGCTCAGGAGACTGGAGATTATGATGGCCAATTAATATGCAGATGTAAGGAAAGATCCCACTTTTTTTTTGTTTTTTTTCCAGGCTGCCATTTATTGATCACTTTTGTGTCTCAGGCATTGGGCTGTGATTTCCAACAGATTGTTCCATGTACTCTTATTATTCCCGTTTTACCAGTGAGGAAACCGAGGCTTGGTGATGTGAAGTGACTTTCCAATGTCATTTGGGCATCAAGCAACAGAGGCAAAATCCCCGCCGATTCTGTCTGGCTCTGAAGTCCATTCCCCAAGTACAAATCCCTTACTCCCTACTACTTAATGGCGAATGTCGTGCCGTGGGACTTGAGACTGCTCTCGTCTGGGAACAGCCCCTGTTTTAACTAATGCTGTTGGGTCTCTTTCACAGTTGCTCAAGACCTGTTCATTATCTGTTTCAGATTTCAAGATTAATCATTAACCCGTAAGGGCTTTTCCATTGTGTCAAGTTCAAACAAAACAAGCTGACAAACTCCATTATAAACTGAACATACGTAACAAACAGTGCAAGCCCCAACAAGAAATAACAGTTGATAGGTTTAGTGTTTTCTCCACTGAAGCCTGGGCCAGTGTCAGCAGTTAATTGCCTTCTCAGAAATGTCATGGAAAGGAGAGGGTGGCGACGTGGTAGCGTGGCCCGATTTACAACTTGAAAAGGAGGGCTGTGAAAAGCATAGGGAGGGGCATTTATTTTTAATTGAATCTCAGAAGAAGCTATTGAAGTCTTTTCAATTATTAAATATGCTTATATTATAGATTATTTTTGAACAATTTGTTGCGTTGTCTTAAAGGTTATGGATGCACTATGTTCAAAACAAAACAAGAAACCCATGATTAGAAATTTTGGTCTGTGGTTGTTGATGTTTTTGTTTCAATTAGTGTGAAGAAACTGCTAATGAGGTATATTAAACTCCAGATCTGAGTATTGTTGTTGAACCTGTGTTCCTGTTCGCCCTACGCCTCCCTCCTCCGATAACATTTATTTAACACAGAGTGATATATTTGCTTCTTTCTCTGACTCATTTGTAGCAGGCCTGTGAAGAGGGATTTGAGGTGGGGAGGATAGATACCATTATACTTCTCATGGCCCAGTTCTTTCTCTGTCTCTCTCTCTCTCATTGTTTTTTTTTTTCTCTCTCTCTCTCTGTTTCACACACACACACACACACACGAACCCTCAATTGGATCAGATCTGATCCATGCTTGGTGAGTAAGAACTACAGGAGCCAAGGATGACGTCTGTCAGGTTAGTTATTACCTTCTTTGTGGCCTATTGTGTGTGGTACTTTTATGGTTGTTGGAAAGTTTTAGATGAAAGATAGACAATAAGAGAGGGAAGAATACCAGATGGGAGTAGAGCTGACCAGCCATGCCACTGATATTTGGAAATGTCAATTAAGTAAACACCTTGATCACTTGATTATTGCAAGTAGACAGAATCTGTAGGAATAGAACTGAGCACATTTCATTACGATTATTTCCCACGGTAGTCACCGTGACACACTAACTCTTTCACAGGTTTTCAATAGACAGTTTACAAAATCAGTTTTCATGATGAAGAATGTTTAGGAAACACTAGGTTAAATAAAATGAAATCCATTTCTTCACTGTTGGAGTTGGAGTTCCCAACTTTGGCCGCAGAATGCATATTTCTTGGAGCACCTAGTAACATTCCTGTATTTCTACAGAAATATGCACAACTATTGGAAGGCAGTGTAAAGGAGTGAAAGGGGCACTGCAGGTTTGGGAGGAAGCCCACCTGGGTTCTGATGACAGTCAAGCCACTCCATCCGCTCAGCTGTGGACCGGCCACTTACATAGAAATGGGTGTAAGAGTAAGTCACGTGCCCTCCCCCAGGTGCCTGTGATGATTAAATTATCTAATGTGCACAGAAGCCTTTTTCCAATTACGAAGCACCCTGCAAATAGTAGTTATTTATTATACCCTCTAATATTTTTGTTGCCATAATATATGTATTGTCATACTCGGGCAGTTGGCATTCCTTTTGAGCACCAGGATAACCTGTTAACTGTTCATCATAAAGAATTTCATTAAGTTGCACCCCTCCCTCTTCATAGCCCTCTGAGCTCATCGTATGGCACTTAACTCTTGAGCATTATATTGTATTTTTGGGGTCCCAAAACCCTAGCATAAAACACACAATTGGCTATTGTAACCATTTTCAGGTGAACAGCTCAGTGGCATGAAGTACATTCACATTGGCCAGGCGCGGTGGCTCAAGCCTGTGATCCCACCACTTTGGGAGGCCAAGGCAGGTGGATCTCCTGAGGTCAGGATATCGAAACCAGCCTGGCCAACATGGTGAAACCTAAAATAGAAAAATTAGCCTCACGTTGTGGTGGGTGCCTGTAATCCCAGCTACTCAGGAGGCTGAGGGAGGAGAATCTCCTGAACCCAGGAGACAGAGATGGCAGTGAGCCGAGATCTCGCCATTGCACTCCAGCCTGGGTGATGGAGCGAGACTGTCTGAAAAGAAAGTACGTTCACACTGTTGTGTGGCCATCACCACCATCCATCTCCAGAACTCTTTTCATCTTGCAGAACCGAAACTGTGTACCCATTCAACAGCAGCTTGCCATCCACCTTTCTATTTCTGCCTCAATGAGTTTGACTGTTCTAGGTACCCCATATTAGTGGAATCATACAGTATTTGTCCTCTTGTGTCCGGTTTATTCAATTAGCGTAATGCTTTCAAGTATACCCTCTAATTGTATATGTGAAATTTTCATTGGGTTTTATTCATTGTCTTAATTTACTCACCCCTAGTGCCATTCTTTTACATAGCATGAAGTTGGAAGGGTGCATGTATCCCTAGAGTGTTCCTCTAGAATAGCCCTGAAGAGTTAGTAGCATGATTTTAGGAGAAGGGATGTCAAGGATATGCCTTTAAGAAATGCTGATCAGAAATCCAGTCCAGGCCAGACGCGGTGGCTCACACCTGTAATCCCAGCACTTTGGGAGGCCGTGGTGGGTGGATCATGAGGTCAGAAAATCAAGACCATCTTGGCTAACACAATAACACCGCGTCTCTACTAAAAATACAAAAAATTAGCTGGGCATGGTGGCACATGCCTATAGTCCCAGCTACTCAGGAGGCTGAGGCAGGAGAATTGCTTGAACCCGGGAGGCAGAGGTTGCAGTGAGCTGAGATCACACCATTGCACTCCAGCCTGGGTGACAGATTGAGACTCTGTTTCAAAAAAAAATTCCAGTCCAACCTCAAAATGAAACTAAAAGGACCCTGGAATCCCCTGATAAGAAGTCTCATTTTGTTTCTTCTGCAGCCAGGGATTTGAAATAGAAGAGACATGAGTGTCAGCACCTAAGTATTATCTTTTTCTTTTGTGGATTATCTTGCAGATGATTCATGCATAAGCAGGAGTTTTAAAAATTATGTATTTAGTCATTTCTACCTGTCTTAAAATGGTTATTCTTGATTTGGGGCTCTGTTGGGGAAGTCCTCTGTCACTTTTAGGTGAAGATCACTTCAAATTTAAATAGTTAAAAATTTGAAATTATCTGTTTTTATTCATTTAAGTAAAGGTTAAGCCTTTTGAATGTGTGTATATTTTTTTGGAATGAGTATTCTCTTCTATACCAGGATTTTAGGGTAAAAGTATATCCAAATACTCCTTATTACCCCAAGAAATAGAAATGTTTCCTTTCCCAAGGATTTCAATAGTATTCTGATTATACATTAAATAGTATACCAAAGTGATCATATTCTTTTCCTGAATAATCATCAAATCCAGGTTAAAAGAAATAAGAATTGACCATGTGTGGTGGCTCACGGCTGTAATCCCAGTACTTTGGGAGACTGAGGGGGGCAGATCACCTGAGGTCAGGAGTTCGAGACCAGTGTGCCCAACATGGTGAAAATCCATGTCTACTAAACATACAAACAATTAGCCGGGCTTGGTGTTGGATACCTGTAGTCGTAGGTACTCAGGAGGATGAGGCAGGAGAATCGCTTGAATTTGGGAGGCGGAGCTTGCAGTGGGCCAAGATCACTCCACTGCACTCCAGCCTGGGCAACAAGAGTGAAACTCCGTCTTGGGGGAAGGGGGAGAAATCAGAGTTAAGAATCTTAGAATGCTAATATGCATATTCTCGAAAGGTACATGTATTCTGTACCTTTGTCCTGTTAAGGGCTTCTGTTGAATTGTAGAGACTCTCAGCTGTATTACCATACTGTGGCAATTGGCATTCCTTTTGAGCACCCGGATAACCTGTTAACCGTTCACCATAAAGAATTTCATGAAGTTGCCCACCTCCCTCTTCTTAACCTCTGAGTTTTGTTGTATGGCACCTAACTTTTGAGCCTTAGATTACATTTTTGGGTCCCTATCTCATTTCTTCATTCCTACCCATCCAAATAATTTCTAAAACTCTTTTTTTTTTGAGACGGAGTCTCGCTCTGTCGCTCAGGCTGGAGTGCAGTGCCATGATCTCGGCTCACTGCTTGCTCTGCCTCATGGGTTCACGCCATTCTCCTACCTCAGCTTCCCTAGTAGCTGGGACTACAGGCGCCCGCCACCAGGCCTGGCTAATTTTTCGTATTTTTAGTAGAGATGGGGTCTCACCGTGTTAGCCTGGATAGTCTGGATCTCCTGACCTCGTGATCTGCCCACCTCGGCCTCCCAAAGTGCTGGAATTACAGGTGTCAGTCACCGCGGCTGGCCCTTTAAGACCCTTTAAGAAGTCTTAAGCCTTCCTTGTCCTACCATCCTGTGTGGAATCTTGAACCATGCCATCCACTAGGTGCGTGCTCAGCGTATGGTGACAGTGAATGGGGTTGAGTTGAATTGAGATGGAGGTCTGGAAGCCATAATTGAAGGGAAATTTTTAGATGAAAAATAGCGTCAGGATCTTATTTACCTTTTTGGAAAACCGAGCTGTGCTGGGTGGTGCAGCACAGATGGCAGGCTGTTCCTGTGAGTGTGGGGACAGAGTGAGAGAAACAGAACCAAACAGGTGGCTCAAGAGCTGCCACCCTGGTACCAGCATGCGTTCGGGCCGTGTGCGGGGCCCCCTTCCCCGTGCTTGTGCGAGTGAGGCAGCCGCAGAACCAGAAGGCTGATGTTATTTTGATCACCAAGCTCTATTTAGTGAATACACTTGATTAATTTCCCTCCTTCTTCTCATGGATGCTACTTTGAATGAAAAATCACTACTGGAAAAATAAATCTCTACATTAATGGTGCCCACAATCCTGTTTTTTTCTCTTTACATACCATACCCAATGGCTCTCTTTTCTGTGAAGCCCAACATTTTTAAAGCCCTTACTAAGTGCTGAATTTTACTGAGGAAGAACCTGAAACCATAGAGAAATTAACTGATTTTCCCTAAGTTAACAGGTTACCCTGGTGCTCAAAATGGAATAACAATTGCTTACCCACTGTGTATGTTCTTTGATTTGACCCTTGAAGATTCAAACTTCCTGCTCCATGGTGGAGAAGCAGAGTTCGAAAAGACTCCTAAGCCAACAGTCTCAGCTTGTTTTCTGTCTAGGTGGATATTTTCAGAAAGGGGTATACTTAGGGCTTGGAGGGGCCGAGTGGCTTCTGAGCCTTCTTGGGATTGGTTTGGTTTAAATGTGACTTGTCAGTTCTTACTAGCTGGGAGGAAATGCTCTCCCAGTGTGATGCATTAGTCATGAACAGGGAGTGGGAGGCTGTTGAACAATCATTCCAACCTCCCTCCGCACTGCTGGCCTTTCATGCTGAACTTTAAGCCCAGCTGCATTGGAATTGAGGACTTGCTGGGGGCACCCCCCACCCCCACCATGCTGTGTGCTTGAAGTCTTGGCTTAGAGGTGGGAGAGGGTAATGATTTCAGATCCAAGACTAGAGCAGAAATAACACCAACAAGGGTAGCTTATGTACCCAGGACCTCCATAATTTATGTTTGTTGGGAGGGGAGGGAGGGTGGTTAAAAGTAGGGACTGTTTCAAGAACCAGGAGCTGTGCTATAAACTACCACATTGTTCCTGGATATGTGTGTTTTCTAATCTGTAAATATATTTTAATACAGTTTTCCATGTTGAAATAAAAGGTAGTCACCACTCTTGATGATGTTGGCTACCAAGAGACATAAGCTTGGATGGGTGCAATTGTCTTGAAATATATGGAGAGGAAGACATTCTGCAAGCCTTGCTGCTCTTCTCAGCGACCTCTTCATGCCCCGGAGACTGTGGCTACCTGGAACAACTGAGCTGACCTCCCTTCAGAGCACAGGACAGGTGGCTTTGTGGGATGGAAGAGAGTCTGTCAAGAGCACCTGTTGGATATTGCATTGTAGACATTCTGTGGAGAAATACATTTTGTTCTCTTTCTTCCATTGGCTAATATTGATGGCATTCCTAGGTACTGGAGAAAAAGTCTGTTGTGTAGGGAATGATGATTCATTTGATCTGTTAACTTGGTAGGTTGTGGTGCCTAGTTGTTCGGTCAAATACCAGTCTAGATGTCTAGACGTTGCTGTCAGTTATGTTTGGATGTAATTAACATCTACATCAGTAGTGGTTGAGTAAAGCAAATGACCCTTCATAACATTGGTAGACCTCATCCAATCTTAGTCAAAGATCTTAAGACAAAAGACTAAGGTCCCCAAGAAGGAAGAAATTCTGCCTCCAAATGCTTTTGGACTCAAACTGCAGCATCATTTTTTCCCTGGGTCTCCAACCCTGCCTTGCAGATTTCAAACTTGGGAGCCCCCACAAACACACCAGCCAATCATTTAAAGTAAATCTCGGCCAGGCACGGTGACTCACACCTGTAATCCCAACACTTTGGGAGGCCCAGGAGGGCGGATCATTTGAGGTCAGTAGCTCAAGACCATCCTGGCCAACATGCCGAAACTCCATCTCTACTACAAATACAAAAATTACGGACTTTGAGAGAGTTAAACATTTTCTCCAAGAGTATTAAGATGTGGCTGGGCATGGTGGCTCACACGTGTAATCCCAGCACTTTGGGAGGCTGAGGTAGGTGGATCACCTGAGGTCAGGAATTTGAGACCAGCCTGGCCAACGTGGTGAAACCATGTCTGTACTAAAAATACAAAAATTAGCCGGGCATGGTGGTGCGCACCTGTCATCCCAGCTACCTGGAGGGCTGAGGCACAAGAATCCTTGAACCCAGGAAGCAGAGGTTGCAGTGAGTCGAGATCATGCCACTGTACTCTAGCCTGGGCTACAGAGGAAGACTCTGCCTCAAACAAACAAACAAACAAACAAATAAGTAAATAAAAAAGTAAATCTTTTTCTTTCTTTCTTCATATAGATGTAGAAGTGTAACTGTATATCTCTCTATATAGGTTTTTTTTCTCTGGAGCACTTTGACTAACCCAGGGAGGCATGTGCCATCCAGCACTATGACAAAAAGGAATGCGCTGTGGTCCCTTCTCTTATGGAACTTGTGATTCAACCAGAGAATAGGATTAAGTCAAGTATTCAAATATCTGATAACCATGGGGATTCAGAGAAGAAAAGTGATCAAGACAATTTTGGAAGATCAGAGGTTTGCAAAGTTTTCCAGTAAAACATCCCAACATAAAAAGAGAACGAGCTTCTAACCATTCCATGTGCCATTTTATTTTTAGGGGAAGATAGATATTTCATTTTAGAAAGTCACACATATTTAAAATTGTATTCCAGTATCAATCTGCCCCACCTCCCCTGCTCACCCTAACTCCCAAGTAGAACTTTAGCGCCCCTCTCTGCTGTGTATGCCATGGTTGTTTGCACCTCAAGTTAGCAGAGCAGGGATAGGAGTGGTGGCATTTTTGAAGACAGTCAATGCCCTTTGAATGTGGATTAGTTTAGTTGTACAGGGACATATGCATTAGGTAAATAGGACAGAAAAGAGATATTCACAATGGCAAGTGAGGCCCGGATATGGTGGCTCAAACCAGCATTTTGGGAGGCCAAGGCAAGCAGATTGCTTGAGCTGAGGAATTCGAGACCAACCTGGGCAATATGGTGAAACCCTGTCTCTACCAAAGATATAAAAATTAGCCAGGTGTGGTGGTGTGTACCTGTAGTCCCACCTATTTGTGGGGTTGAGGCATGAGAATCACTTGAACCTGGGAGGTGGAGGTTGCAGTGAGCTGAGATCACCTCACTGCACTCCAGCCTAGGTGACAAAGTGAGACCTTGTCTTTTTTTTTTTTTTTAAAGCCAGGTACGGTGGCTCATGCCTGTAATCTCAGCACTTTGGGAGGCCGAGGCGGGTGAATCACTTGAGGCCAGGAGTTTGAGACCAGCCTAGCCAACATGGTGAAACTCCATCTCTACTAAAAATACAAAAATTACCCTGGCATGGTGGTGCATGCCTGTAATCCCAGCTACTCGGGAGGCTGAGGCACAAGAATCACTTGAATCCGGGAGGCAGAGGCTGCAGTGAGCCAAGATCACATCCCTTCACTCCAGCCTAGGCCACAGAACAAGACCCTGTCTCAAAAACAAACAAACAAGCCAAAAAACCAACAAAAAACAATGGCAATTTTGAAAGCAAGGTGACCTGGATTAGAAGGGTGGGAATAGAAAGGACAAGATGTAGAAGATACTTCAGGGACCTTGGGGGAAAAACAAGGGGAAGAAGGAGACAAGAGGAAAAGAAAGAAATGAACATTTATTAAGCCCCGACTAAATACCAAGGAAAGGTGTGTTTACATACATTGCCTCACTTAATTCCCAGTACAAACCTGCAGGCAGGTATCCTGTTTTGCAGATGGAGAAGGTAGTTCATAGGGATGTTAAGTGGCTGGTTTAAGGTCTCAGGTGCAATGAATGGCAGGTTAGGGTCAGGTCTCTCAGATCCTAAGCCTATGTTACGTTTACCAATCACGCTGCCCTCCTAAGGGTGGAAGGTTTTGACCCTAAGTGGTGAATCATCAATAGGATAATCCCAGGAGGTGAGAAAGAGGGGTTTGTGCTGAAGAAGGAGAGTCTGGAAGGAACTGGATGGAGCCAAGAAGAAGGCTGTGGGCAGAACCTACAGTTGGGGCAAGAGGAATATCTGACAGGTAGACAGGCTCATGCCTGTAACCCCAGCACTTTGGGAGGCCGAGGTGGGCGGATCACCTGAGGTCAGGAGTTCAAGACCAGCCTGGCTAACATGGCGAAACCCTGTCTCAACTGAAAATACAAAAATTAGCCGGGTATTGTAGCGCGTGCCTGTAGTCCCAGCTACTTGGGAGGCTGAGGCAGGAGAATCACTTGAACCTGGGAGCAGAGGTTGCAGTGAGCCGAGATCGCGCCATTGCATTGTTACCTGGGCGACAGAGCGAGACTCCGTCTCAGTAAATAAGTAAATAAATAAAGGCGTGGAATTCAAGGGAAGGGTGTGTATTTTGGAGGGGGTGCAGATCAGCAGGATCAGATGCAGATGGGAGGCCATAGCCATATGAATTCCTAAGGAGAGCTCCTTCCATCATCAGCGTGCCTTTCTGGATTGGAAGCTGGCCAGAGACAGGTTTCTGGAAGATGAAGCTTTTGTTGTTGTTGTTGTTGTTTCTATCTATGAGGAGAAAAGTTTTGTATAAAAAATTTTTTTTAATACTTTTCCATTGCTCATTATTGTTAGCCTTTATTCTTCCACACTATAGAACTGACATTTCTTGGCTACTTACCCTGGCTGTGTCTGAAATCACCCGCACTGGGAAATGCCCTTATGGTTGGAAAGGTGTCTTTTGTTTACTGCGTCTTGGTGAATCACAATACACTCTATTGTCTTGACTTGTGGTGGGTGGGGATGAGTCCTTCTGTCTTACAATTTTCTTCTTCTACATATGGTGCCGTTTTATTAACTACTGGTGAAGGGATAATTTGTTATTATGGTTGTTGCAAAAGCACAACTGAATTTAATGGTCCCTAGTGAGCGCTAGTGCTATCAGCAGATGATTTCAGAACAGCCAGAGGATTTTGGCACATGTCTCCTGAATGGTGATGTGCTACCTTCCTGAAGAGTCTGGGAGATTTTGGCCCTCACACATAATGTGACTTCGTAATAAGGCTGAAATGTAGATAATATTTTGACTGTACAGATGGGGAAACTGAGGAAACACAGGTGGGGTTTGCAAGTTGCAAAAGCACTCTTCAGCAGCAGAAAACAGATCCTCTTTCGTCAAAAGCTATTCCACAATCTATTGTTAAATTTTTTTTTTTTTGAGATGGAGTCTTGCTCCATTGCCCGGGCTGGAGTGCAGTGTTGCCCAGGCTGGAGTGCAGTGGCGCGACCTCGGCTCACTGCAACCTCTGCCTCCCGGGTTCCAGTGATTCTCCTGCCTCAGCCTCCAGAGTAGCTGGGATTACAGGCACGCACCACCATTCCCTGCTAATTTTTGGAATTTTTTTTTTTTTTAGTAGAGATGAGGTTTCACCATGTTGGCCAGGTTGGTCTTGAACTCCTGACTCACGTGATCTGCCAGCTGTGGCCTCCCAAAGTGATAGGATTATAGGCGTGAGTCACCATGCCCGGCCAATGTTTGTTTTTTTGGGCCTGAGTTCTGCACAGGTTGCCTTTCCTGATTTTTTTGGTAGGTTCCAGATTGGCCCTGTATTTCCTTGAGCAGTGGTCTTCAATATCAGAGGAATTTGCAAGATGAATTCATCAGGGCATGGAAGGAAATTTCAAAATTTATGTTTCTTTTTATCTTTTGCCTTTAGATTTCTGTCTATTTCTGTTGGTTCAAATAAATTATGTGCTTTATAAATACAGAAAATTGAAATGTGCATAATGTATTTGAACAGTACTTCATGTATATAATCTATACATTAAATAAATAAGCAATGATAGGCATACTCTTTCGGTGGGTATGCTTAGAACTATTGTTTTGAATGGGGATGCCAATAAAACCATTTGCATCGTAGTGCCCTGGACAGGAGTATACTCATTGATTCTTAGAAGGCAAGCCTAGTGTCTGTTTCACTTGCATTGCATGTGGTCCCATAGATATTACTTGGCAATGAAGGTCAAGCTTTTAAAGCCCGTTGCTGTCATACTAGAAACACATTTGCTTTGTGATTTTATATATCGGTTTTCTGCATGGGGACTTTGATGTATCACTGTTTGGGAAACATTCCCATGACGCCCCAGGAACTGCCTTTATGTTAAAAGAGGCTGATTATCCTCTTATGATTTTTTAGGGAGGGGAATATGGGCTCTGTTTGATTTTTTGTTTTCTTCTACTTTAACAAATCTGATTTGCAATGACTTCATATGCTTTTTATTCTTTCCGAATTTGTCATTTGGCTAGGATGAACATTAATTGTTGTACAGCCAAAAAAAATCTTGCACCGGCTTTTAAATGAGCTTAGGTCACTTTTCTGGGGTGCAGCTCGGTGGTACTTTTGCCTTAATTGAATCACCTAGATCCTGAAAAAAGAATACCCAGTAGAGAAAAATCTCATGGTGGTTACCATTGTGATGCCCATGGATTTTGACTTGAGCAAGTTAAGGAAACATGGACTTCGTTCCAGATGTAGGGAACACAAAAACTTCCAGACCATCCTCCTAACTTTAAAAAGAGTGGATACACAGGAGAGTTGGCCGAGTCACTTGTGACCCATAGTTAACCCATGTCTTTCTTGCCATCCCTCTATGCCCATCACCGTGTGCTCTACTCTCATCCTTTGCTGGTCTGGTCACTCACATAAACCAGGGCATTGCCTGAGGTCTGCTTGGTGTTGCAAAGCTATTGACTTCTTATTTTATACACTCACAGAAAAGTTAAATGATTGTTCTTAAATGCTACATGTGTTTAAGTGGCACTTGGGCATGCTTATTTATGCATTGCAGATATATCACACTGTGATTTGTACAGCTTTCATCATTGCCTGCATTCAGTGATGTGAGTTCAAGGTGTGAGTCAAGAGCATGGTGGTTTCCTGCAGCCTGAGAGTATTTTGGAGGCTGAACCTAAATCTAATTTACTTTTTAACTTTATGACGCCAAGGCCAAGATGTCCTATTTTT
Organism: Piliocolobus tephrosceles; assembly: GCF_002776525.5. Lineage (NCBI taxonomy): Eukaryota > Metazoa > Chordata > Mammalia > Primates > Cercopithecidae > Piliocolobus > Piliocolobus tephrosceles. Next base: position 47,776,686 of record NC_045452.1, read on the forward strand.
ATTTTTGCATTAAATTATTGAAGCTGTTAAATCCATTTATTATTGTGGGTATTGATTTAGTCCATATAAAGTGTGGTTGAGATAATGTTTGAAACTTCCGGTCTCTCATGGATAATTAGAGGGTTTGGTTTTTTTTGTGTGTGTGTTTTAAGTTCCATAAATCTGCATTGGAATTGGCCATTATTTGTGTCTCCATTCCAATATCCTTCCTAGTCTAAGCTTTTTGGGAGGTGCTATGCTCTGAATGTTGGTGTAAATTCATATGTTGGAACCTAATACCTGAATGTGATAGTATCATGCGGTGGGGCCTTTAGGACGTGATTAGGTCTTCAGAGCTCAGCCCTCATAAATGGGATTCGTGCCCTTATGAAAGAGACTTGAGGGAGCCTGTTTGCCCCTTTCACTAGGAGAGGATGTAGCAGGAAGGTGCCGTCTGTGAGGAACAGGCCCTCATCAGATGCTGAATCTGCTGGCAACCTGAACTTGGACTTCCCAGACCCTAGAACTGTGAGCAAGAAATTTCTGTTGTTTATAAATTACTCAGTCTAAGTTATTTTGTTACAGCAGCCCAAACACACTAAGTCAGGAGGGTTTTGTTTTTTTTTTTTTTCCTAACTGTATTGCTGTTCTAATGGGTTCCAGTCCTTTGTTTTTGAGGTCCTTTGTGGAATGGACATCAAATTTCCAGTCAGATCACTGTAAGTGAATTGTGGCCTGTCAGGGATAACATTTTAATCTGGTGCCTGATTATACCTCAGAGTGGGAGGTGTTACTGTCGCCTTCCATTTCAGTTACCAAACCAGGAACTTGAGAGAAGTCTATGCCTCCTCGTTCTTCCTCCTCCTTTCCTCAAAGCATGTATGTGACCACTGAGTCCTGGTGATCCTACCTGTCATTCTCACTGCTCCAAGGCACTCATTGTCCCTGTTGGGCCATCCCATGTGATTGGTTGCTTGCAATAAGTCTTACCCTTCTCTTCCGAGCTACCCAGGTGGGAAAACTATGTTTGATCATGTAACTACCATAATAAAATACCGTCGCATAATCCCATAAAATATAATCATGGTTCAGTTCCTTTGTGTAGCATCCGTAGCCCCAGTGCATCTTTTTAGCTTCATCATCTCCAGCTTTTTCCCACGCACTCACCTCCCTACAACTTTGGGCTAATGATACTTTCATTCCTCAGAGTCTTTGCTTATACCCTTCTCTTTTACTGGAAATTTCTGTTCTTCTCTTTGTGTAAACTCTCTCCTATCCCTGTTCATTTCCTCCCATCCTCCTAAGCTAAGCCAAATCCTATTAACCTGTCAGGACGAGGTTCAACCGAGAGCCTCTCCTAGCAGAATTAGTCTATTTCTTCACATCCTTCACTGTTATTAATGCCAGACCAGCCGTTACAGCCCTGCCTGACTGGGTGAATGCCCACTGTCTTCCCAGATTGTAAACATCATAAAGAAAGGGTCTATTTCCTCATTTCAAACATATAACAGGTGCCCAGTAAAATGTTGGCTGAGTTGAACTGAATGTGTGATCATCAGAAAAATTCTACATAGAGACTCTGCCTTACCCAAACAATTCGTAAGCAGTTTTTAGATAGTCCTAAGTGTAGCTATTTAGAAGCCTATTTTTATATACTCTATTTCATAAGATGCTGTCATTTGTAAAATGCACCACTGTTTTGCATACCACTAAGAAGCAAAGAAAATGACACCAAGTAAATCCCAATACACCATTGTGATTGTAAGATATATTCAATTTCAGAAATGTTAAGAGTGAAAAATGGTGTTTCTTAAAATCAATGAAATAAATAATTATGTTTTTACATGTTAGAGCTTGTAGTCGTAATTGTGTAACTGTGAAACAACTTGAAATGATTTGCAAATAAAAACTTAAGGTCATTTTTTTTTTTTTCCATTTTAAAATGAGGAGTGACTAAAATTTTAAATGAGAATTTGGGACCAAGTGCCCAGGGAGTGACTTGGGACTCGAAGCCTTTTGACCATGGTTACGTCACTCTATCTTGTGGTACCTCTGACAAAATCCTCAAGTTTCAACCTCAGTTCTTCTCTTTCAAAAGATGAGTATTTATGGGTGAAGAATCACCTGTATTTTGAAAATCTGTGGGAAGAATTTCTTTAAATAAATAAATGTGCACACACACACATTTGTTGAGACAGGATCTCTCTCTGTTGCCTAGGGTGGAGTACCATGGCACAGCCACAGCTCATTGCAGCCTTGATCTCCTGGGCTTAAGTGATCCTCCCGGACCAGCCACCTCAGCAGCTGGGACTACAAGTGCGTGCCACCACACCTGGCTAATTTTTTTTTTTTTAATTTCTTGTAGAGATGATGTCCTATTGTGTTACCCAGGTTGGTCTTGAACTTCTGAGCTCGAGTGATCTTCCTGTTTTGGCCTCCCAAAATGCTCAGATCACAGGCATGAGCCCAGTCCCGTAAATATTATTATTTTAAAGAAATAGGGATGAGGTCTACCGTGTTGCTCGTACTGGTCTCGAACTCCTGGGCCCAAGTCGTCGTCCTGCCTCAGCCTCCCAACATGCTAGGATTACAGGCATGAACCACTCACTGTGCCTGGACCCTTTAAATATATTTTTTTAAATCATTAACTTTAAAGTGCAATATTCTTTGCTGCACTGTGATGCTTATTTAGGCTTTTGATTAAATCCTTCTCTGTTAGGTTATGCCACCTAAACACATATCAAAGTTGATGTTCATAATATCCCTCTAGCAATGGTGCAACACAGGATCCTATCACAATTTCACTTTTTACATATAGCAGCTCTTATTTCCCAACTATCGTGCTTGCCCAGTGCCTTTTAGTTATTAAATTAAGTTGCTGATCAATTCTATACACACACTTACATACTTAACATTTCTAGATTCTCTTGCTTCCTCTCCACTTACCATGTCATAACCTTAAAAGCTTTCTCATTGTCTGGAGGATTGAAATCTCTCTTTTATTTTAATTAATTAATTAATTTATTTATTTATTGACCTGGAGTCTCACTCTGTGCCCAGGCTGGAGTGCAGTGGCACGATCTTGGCTCACTGCAGCCTCCATCTCCTGGGTTCAAGTGATTCTCCTGCCTCAGCCTCCCAAGTAGCTGAGATTACAGGTGTGTGCCACCACACTCAGCTCATTTTTGTATTTTTAGTAGAGACAGGGTTTCACCATGTTGGACAGGCTAGACTCTTTAACTCCTGACCTCAAGTTTTCCACCCACCCTGGCCTCCCAAAGCGCTGGGATTATAGGTGTGAGCCACCACGCCTGGCCAGAAATCTCTCTTTAACCACGTTCTGTTAAAAGAATTTCATGTCATCAACACAAGCGCAACAGCAGCAGAGACAGCCCCAAGGTGGAAGCAGCAAGTCCATGGGGGGAGTGATTCTTTTTGGATGGGCCCTTTAGACTCAAAGCATCCAGGGACAACAAGGCAGATTTTCACACCCCATCCCTGTGACCTTTCCAGCGGGGCTTGGGGTGATCTTCTCTGTTATCTGGGTGCAGGCAGTTCCAGCCCTTGTTGCGAACAGGCTTAGTTGCCACACTGGCCTCTCGAGTGCACGGCCTCACCATCCCCCAACAAGTTCTTCCCTGATTCCAGAGTGGCCGCACCCTTCTGTATGCGAACGCAGCTCTGGGTCGGGAATTGGCTTGGGGTGTGTTTTGGGGAATGAAATGTTTGATGACCACATCCTGTTCTGCTTCCTAATGAAGGAAGGGGACCCCCTGATATCCTAACTGTATTTTTGGCTGAAAGACTTTCCTCTTGGATGCACGGGAAGGGAACAGGTCAGGGAAGCCAAGTTCTAGGGGTCAGAGGCTATCAGGGAAATTGCAGGTTGCACTTTCATGCTTTTGGGCCTCTGGGGCTGGTCTGGAGAATGTCTTGGAGGTAGACAGAAGCTGCTGAGTCTGAGAATTCCTTGCGGTGCCTTTTTCCCTGACTTCCCATGTTGGGCCATGTCTCTTAGAATGGAGATTCCCTTGTCTCCAGGCTGGCTCAAGGCTGAACCTCAGACTTGGAAAACAGAGAATTAGAACCAAATTTCTCACTTTGGGAGTCCAAGGTGGGCAGATCACTTGAGGTCAGGAGTTCAAGACCAGCCTGGCTAACTTGGTGAAACCCCATCTCTGCTAAAAAAATAAAATAAAAAAATATTAGCTGGGTATGGTGGCACATGCCTGTAGTCCCAGCTACTCGGGAGGTTGAGGCAAGAGAATTGCTTGAACTTGAGAGGTGGAGGCTGTAGTGAGCCAAGATCGCAGCACTGCACTCCAGCCTGGGGACAGAGCAAGACTCCATCTCAAAAAAATAAAAAATAAATTCCTTTCCTGGAACTTCAGTCTTTGACAGTGAAAGAGGAGCTCTCTTTACCCTCCATCCACCCTGCTGTGTGTCCCAGGAAGTGTGACTTCTTCCTGCATCTGGTGCAGCTTCTACAATTTACATGGGAGTGGGAGGCAGCTCCGTCCAAGGGAAGAGACCTAAGGGTGGCTCAGTTTTGGAAAATGAGTTGTTGAGTAAAGTGATTTGATTTTGACATCTCTTCTAAACCAAGGTGTTGATATGTTCTTGAGGCGATTATTTTGGTGTGCGGTTTAAGGATTTTTACTCTCCTGTGTTTCATAGGAAGTATGAAAACACTGAGAATGAGTACCGTCCTCTCCCACAGTCTTCTTGCATGATTAGCTAGTTCTCTCACAGGGAACACCCTGTACGTTAAGCCACAGTGTGGTGAAATAGCAAAGGACAGATCTCAGCGTTAGAAGTTAGTGACATTCAGCTCCGTTTCTGTTTTCTTTGGGGATCAAATGTTCTACCCTGCCTTACGATATAAGTGTGCTTTTTTGATGTGACTGAAACTTGGAATTTAGGAGCCAGGAGCGAGCCCAAAGCTGTGTTCTAGCATTCCATGGTCACTACTCTTGGAGTGTGGGGTGGAATTCCCAAGTGTTCAGTAGATTTGAGGCTTTAAGAAATGGGAAAAGGGGGATGGGCGCGGTGGCTCATGCCTGTAATCCCAGCCCTTTGGGAAGCTGAGGCAGGTGGATCACCTGAACTCGGGAGTTTGAGACCAGCCTGACCACTATGATGAAACTCCGTTTCTACTAAAAATTCAAAAATTAACTGGGCGTGGTGATGTGCGCTTGTAATCCCAGCTACTTAGGAGGCTGGGGCAGGAGAACTGCTTGAACCCTGGAGGCGGAGGTTGCAGTGAGCAGAGATTATGCCACTGTACTCCAGCCTGGGCAACAGAGCAACACCATCTCGAAAAAAGAAAGAAAGAAAGAAAGAAAGAAAGGAAGGGAGGGA
>NC_045452.1:47782125-47785842 GCF_002776525.5 Piliocolobus tephrosceles
GGGGGGGGGGGGGGGGGGGGGGGGGGGGGGGGGGGGGGGGGGGGAGGAAGGAAGGAAGGAAGGAAGGAAGGAGAAAAGAGATGCTGCTTGGATTTTGGAGAAAGCACGTGATTCTCATGGTGTGTCCTGAAAACGTTATTACATCCATTTCAGCGAGCTGGGGCCTCATCTGAACCATTCCTAGAGTCAGGCTGTATGAGTATTTGGGAGATTTGGAAACTGGCTTTGTGACACAGCCCTTGGGGGTTGGGTGGCTTCCAAACCCTGTTGGGAGCAAGCTTTGCAGGAAGTGACACGGTGTCAGTGTTGCAGTACATTGGCAGCTGTCAGTCAGAGGTGTAGTTCCAAGGTGATAAACACTAAGAACTTACGAGAAGTCTAAAGAGTGTTTTGGCCTGATGCCATGAACACAGTGCCAGCCAGATAGTAAGCTTTCCATAAATGGTAGCTCGCCCTAAGTTGAGATACATATTAACTTCACTTTGAAATGTACCGACTTTACTCCTAAGAAATATGGTAATGTCTGTCCTGGCTGAACCTGTTGTTTAAGTATTGCCAAAGATTTACTGCTCTAAAATTAAAGTTATGATTTTAGATAGTTCCCGACTTGTGGTTGACTTAAACATATTGATTGTATGAATATGTTTTCTTGCTTATTTATTTAGGATATATTTGGATACATTAGGAAGTAATATTGCCGGAAACTAGGGCAGTCTATGGATATGGAAACTTCTGGGGTCTTTGGATGTCTTTTTATACCTGCCTTAAAACAGTGGTGGGGCTAAAACTATTTCATCATGCTTTATGGAGTAGGAACTTGGGGCCCTTATCATGGCTCATGCATCTGTTCGGAGGAATTGGTCTTTCACTGGGAGTCCTGGCCCTGCCCCAGGGCCATCGGTGGGAAGGTGGAGCAGCTCTGCTTTGTGCATGAATCCTTATTGCCATCTCAGCTTTCACAGAAGCCAGACAAACACACCCTTGGTGAAACAGTGGCTTTACACCAGATGGGGTGTGGTCATCTGTCAGCATGTCCTAGTTACAATCAGCTGTGAGCCAAAGAGCCCATCTCAAGGTCACCCCCCCCCCCCCAGTCATGCTTCTGCACTCCGTGGAGAGCAGACAGTGCTCAAGAAGAATTTCCTGGAAGGAACACCGTCTGTCCCTTCTGCAGCAGTATCCTGCATCTTCAAGACGGCTGTTTGCTGCTGAATTGTGATTTTTAAAAAAAATAGTTGTCCAAGACAAGAAACATTTCTATGAAATTTGTCACTGAGCCTTCGTGGAAGGATGAGGTCTAGAGCATTGCTCATCACATCACAGTGGCCTCAGAGGACCACCAGTGGTGGAGACTCTTGTCTGATCCGAGTACCAAGAACCAAGAACTTTTGTGCTTCCTTTGAGCCATCGATTTGGACATTGTGAATTTTACAACTGCCATGTTTTTCCTATTTGACTTGGCTGTTATAAAGCTTACTGTTAAATGGAGCTAGGTATGTAGCTCAATAGGATATGCATGGTTACCCTCTTTCCTCCTATTACTTTTTAAATTCTGTATCCTTGGAAGTCATTCCCAAGTTTTTTCTTAAGTAACAGTTTAAAAAGTGATGAGACTTCTTTAACTTTAATTTCTGAGCCATTTAAAATTTTCTAATGCGCTAGATCCATCCATCTGCATCTATCCATCTACCATCCATCAATGATCCATTCACCATCCACTATCCCTCTATCCATCCATCCACCCATCTACCATTCATCCGTGTCTCTATCTCCATCCACCACCCATCCATCCATCTACCATTCATCCATATATCTATTATCTATCACCATCTGTCCATCTGCCATCCATCCACCATCCATCCACCATCCATCCACCATCCATCCATCCATCCATCCATCCATCCATCCATCCATCCATCCCTCCCTCCCTCCATCCATCCATCCATCCATCCATCCACCCACTTATCCGTCCATCCATCTACCCATCTACCATCCACCTATTTATCTATCAGTACTGATTTGGGGTCTAAGTATGACTATTAAAAACTAAGGTTGTTGGTGCTTATTGCATATAAAATAAATGTTTAGGATTTTGATCCAAGACCTCTGCCCGCACCATTTAAGCTCCGTGTAAAGGAAAACTTCCTGATTGTCATTAACCTACTGGTTATGGAAAATTTGGGGACACTAAATCATAGTAAACACAGTAAGAATTTACATACTTATATAAATTTTACAGTTTATAGTGTTATAAACTTATAGGAATCTTACAGTTATATAGCTACACAGCTGTATACAGCTGTTAGCTGTACAGTTATACAGCTTATAGGAATCTTACAATTTCCTATAAGAAAAGATGTTAGAGGTAAGTATTGGTAAGGCAACATATTATGTCCTCATTTTTAAAATCTGATGGTTTTCAGAATGGGTAATTTACTATCCAAAAGTCACATAATTTATGAAGTAATAGCACCTGGTAATTGAACTTGGTTATTTCCAGGGCAAATACAATACAGTATCTTTTTATCTATACACTGATCCTTGGAACTTGCAAGGACTTAAAAATGACAGAATGCCCCTTATGAGTGTGTTTTTGTTGTTGTTGTTTGTTGTTTGTTTTTTGAGTTAGGGTCTCACTCTGTTGCCCAGGCTGTAACCTCAAACTCCTGGGCTCAAGGGATCCTCTGACCTCAGCCTCCCAAGTAGCTGGGAATACACATACGCCACCATGCCCAGCTAATTTTTAAAATTTGTTTTGTAGAGGTGGGTGTCTCACTGTTTTGCTCAGGCTAGTCTTGAACTCCTGTCCTCAAGCCATCCTCCCACCTCAACCTCCCAAAGCAGTGTGGTTACAGGCATGAGCCACTGTGTCTGTCCCCTGCCCCCCACCCCCAAGTGTCTTTGACACTTTGAAGGTGAAAAAGAAAGTTCTGGTTTGGCAGACATTTTTGGAAAAGGCAAGGATTAAATGCTGTGGACACACTGTTTCTGACACTTACTGTATTTTCATCTTAAATAATATTACAGGAGTGGAGCAGTGGGACTTCTTAGCCCTATCAATTTTTGCAGGTATTTGAAGCCTGAGATTAGTTTTGGTAATACCTCTCTCACTTCCAGTACATGCGTATTCCTGTGAAGACTGGTCATTTGACATATGACATAGAAATTGGCCATATGAATTGAGGATTGTATTAGTCTATTTTCACGCTGCTGATGAACACATACCCTAGACTGGGCAATTTACAAAAGAAAGAGGTTTAGCTGGACTCACAGTTCCACGTGGCTGGGGACTCCTAACAGTCAAGGCAGAAGGCAGGGAGGAGAAAGTCCCATCTTAGATGGCCGCAGGCAAAGAGAGAGCTTGTGCAGGGTAACTCCTCTTTGTAAAACCATCAGATCTCTTGAGACCCACTCACCAACTGGGAGAACAGCACAGGAAAGACCTGCCCCGATGATTCAAATACCTTTCACTGGGTCCCTCCCATGACACATGGGAATTGTGGGAGTTAGAATTCAAGATGAGATTTGGGTGGGGACACTGCCAAACCGTATCAAGGATGTCTCAGAGTGAGACTGAAAAACTTGGTAATCTCAGTATTGGGTTCCCTAAGAGTCATCTTAATGTAATGTAAGCAGGCCTACTGGTACTGCTGGATTTCATCAGTATGGCTGTGTGTGTGTGTGTGTGTGTGTGTGTGTGTGTGTGTGTGTGTGTGT
>NC_045452.1:47785852-47953315 GCF_002776525.5 Piliocolobus tephrosceles
TGTGTGTGTGTGTGTGTGTGTGTGTGTGTGTGTGTGTGTGTGTGTGTGTTGTAGCCAATTGAGTAGACCGCATGCATCTGATAGCTGGATTAGTTAATTCTCCAATTTGTTCCACAGCAAATTTAAGGTGACTGATGTCATTCAATTTGTAACATATGATTCAGTTTCAGTGAAGTGGGTATCATTTTGCTAAGGAAGCCTGCATAATACTGGCCCATTCTGTAGCACATTCCTTATGGTTTAAACATTTTAAATAGTAGTGGAAATAATAGCTAATGTTTATCAAGAACCGATCATGGGATATGGTAACGTTTATTGAGAACTGATAATGGGATAATTCTGTAACATAGATGATCTCATTTAAAGCTCATGACAGCCCAATGATTTAGGAATCTTATCGTCCCCACTTGTTAGAGGGATAGGACATTTAGAGTTTGCCCCAGGTCATGCTGAAAGTAAAGATTTGACTTGCAAAGCCAAGATGTGACCGGATACGTGCAGCCCGACTCCCAGCTTGGACTGCCAACACTGAGCTTGGTGCATAGCTGTCTCCCAGTGAAACTGAGTTCTTTGCAGCTCTTGGAGAAAACCCAGAGTACTGACAGTTCCCAAATTGCCATGGTGGCATCCATTCACAAGGCCATGATGCAGTTAACTTGCTGTAAGGGAAATGGATACGTACTTGTTGGCACGTTTTGACCTTAGCATATCTGCTGATTGTGGAGCTCTTCATTAGGCCACATCGTGGATCAGTTCCACAACCAGGGTCACAGGCAAATTTTTTCCCCACCAAAATCAGAAAGCAGTTATACCAAATCAACTCTGTTTTGCTCTCCTTTGTGTTTTTCAAATAGTGCCCTTTCTCCCTGTATTGTTTGTTTGTTTGTTTGTTTATTTGCTCAGGGACTAGAGGAATATAGATAGAGAAAAAAATGTATTCTATCTGAATACGTAATTTTTTTTAAAGTATAGAAAATGCATTATCAGCCTCCGTTGTGCAGGTGGAAGGACAGCCGCCTGCCGGCCTCCTTTGCCAGCAAGAATCCAGCCTTGCAAATTATTGGCAGCTGGCACCGTAATGAGTCCATTTCAGCATAAATGGGCTATTGCTTATTAATTTCTGCCAGTTCCTAAGCAATTCAGGAACTGCTTTGGAAATTTGGAAATTTGCAGAGGGAGATGCACATTTTAAGGAGGATGCCCAGGGAAAGGGAGTGAAGCGGGTAGCAATGGGGACATTGTGGAAAGGGAACATACTGTGGGGTAATCATGGGGTGTTGCTGAGAACTTGTGCTCCTTTCCCTGCAAGCATGAGTCACTAACTTCATGGTTAAATAGCATATTTTCCAAGATAAGGAAGAACTGTCTTTGCTTACTGTTGCATTCTGGATAGACATATATATTTATTTACTTACTGCCTGTATGTGGCTCCCTTCCACAAAATAGGCAGTTTTCTTCATGTTCCTGCTCAAAATATTTGCCATCTCAGGTTCCCACCTGCTGAAACCACCAGCAGCGGGCAGCCCCAGGGAAATGTCTGGGAAGAAAGTACCAAAATGAAGCCACCCAAAGAGGCCCTTCAGGCCTTTGTTTGGCTTGCCTTAGCATTTGTCATTTCACCTCTACCAGCAGGCTTTAAAAAGATGAAGGAAATAAAACAACCCCATTAACCCCATGTGTTCCTGGAGCCCTTGTTCATTGATTTGCCATGTTAAATTACAGTTTGGATCTTCTACCTAAATTCTTTGCCATGCATATTCCTCATGTGTTTTCTCTGAATTTGATGTTTGCCTTCGTGAGAAAACGTGTATATGATGGAAAGTTCTATGTGATGGATTTGGGCTTCTGTTTTACTCTCTTTCCACATTTTCTTCAATATTCGTTATACATACAGCACTGCTTTGAGAATAACTGAGGGTTGCTGGTTTCCTTTCATTTCTGTTTCTTGAGACTCTGAAGATTGAGTGGGACATGGGAACCATTCTGTAATAACCTGTTTCTGTTCTCCAACACCTTCATATAAACAGATAGATTAAAATAATCAGATGACTTAGTCTGTAGGGCTATGGATTACCCTAAATGTAAATAGGCTGGTATTTATTTATGTATGTATCTGATTTAAGCCTGTCGTTTTATGCCTGTATCCAAATGTTACATCGTTTGATTTGGGATGTCATACTGTTACAGGAAAGGGGTCCCAACCCAGACCCCAAGAGAGTGTTCTTGGATCTTGTGCAAGAAAGAACTCAGGGAGAGTTTATAAAGTCAAAGCAAGTTTATTAAGAAAGCGAAGGAATAAAAGAATGGCTACTCCATAGGCAGAGCAGCCCCGAGGGTTGCTGGTTGCCCATTTTTATAGTTATTTCTTGATTATATGCTAAACGGGGTGGATTATTCATGCCTCCCAGGCTGGAGTGCAAAAGTGTGATCTTGGCTCACTGCAACCTCCACCTCCCGGGTTCCAGCGATTCTCCCGCCATAGCTTCCCGAGTATCTGGGATTACAGGCACCCACCATCATGCCCAGCTAATTTTTGTATTTTAGTAAAGATGGGGTTTCACCATGTTGGCCAGGCTGGTCTTGAACTCCTGACCTCAGGTGATCCGCCTGCCTTGGCCTCTCAATATGCTGGGATTACAGGCGTGACCCACCACGCCCAGCCCATGCCTCCCTTTTCGAGACCATATAAGGTAATTTCCTGACATTGCTGTGGCATTGTAAACTATCATGGCGCTGGTGGGAGTGTAGCAGTGAGGATGCCCAGAGGTCAGTCTCGTCACCATCTTGGTTTTGGTGGGGTTTAGCAGACTTCTTTACTGCAGTCTGTTTTATCAGCAAGGTCTTTGTGACCTGTATCTTGTGCTGACCTCCGCCTCATCCTGTGACTTAGAATGCCTTAGCTGCCTGGGAATGCAGCCCAGTAGGTTTCAGACTCATTTTACCCAGCTCCTATTTAAGATGGAGTTGCTGTGGTTCAAATGCCTCTGACAGTGTTTCACAAAAAGTTGATGTCATTGAATTGATGAAATGGGTTTGACAAAAAATGCCCATTTCCTTCCTTCTGCCTCATCATTTCCTTTCTGTTTTTCTCTCTCCTCAGACCCGCTCCTCTCCAGGTTTTTGGCGCATTCTCACAGACTTAGATGAAACTGTGATGGCCACCCCAGGGGGCAGGTGCTGACGTCGTCCCCAGCCCAGTGGCTGTTCATCCGGACATCATTTCCAACCTCAATATCTAAATGCCACAGTGCTCTTGGAGCAAGTTGGGCTGGGGACCACTGTTGCCTTTTAAGGTAGGTTTGCATATGTATATTTGAGCCTATTATGTTTGTATGAATTAATGGAAATGCTTCAAAGGTGGTGGGACAGGTGCATTTTACTATCATTGTTATGTGTAGCTCGTGGGAAAAAGAATTTGGAATCACTTCCCTGAATTAGGGTTACACCCATCTGACAATTCAAAAGCATTAGCGTTAAAACAAAACAGAAAAAACAAAGTAGGTGCCTATGAAATCCTATTCTCACCTGTGAATTGCCCTCAGGATCTCGTACATTTATCCCTGGGCTTCACCATCTTTATATCGGATTATGTTTGAAAAAGGCAAACCCAAGCTTCAAAATCTGACTTGAAAACAATGATATGTTTTGTTTCTGCTTTGGATAATCTTTAAAAAGTAAAAATAAACACAGTCAAAATAATAATCTTTTCGAAATCAAAGATCATCTTCTATTTGTTGCAAAACTTTCCTTCTTAGTCTCTGGTGTTCAGGGTATTTGTGTGTGACTTGGCAAAACTCTTTTCATGGGTTGTAACGATTTAGCGAAAACTTTCAGAACTTTGTCTCAGTTTAATCTTAGCTCTCTCCCTCACCCCCACCCCCCAACACCGTCTTCATTCTCAGCCTCCAGTAGGGAAAAAACAGGCTTGAAACCAAGACCTCCCACTAGAATCTAATTTTAAATTTGCAATCTGTTGTCTTGTGATTTCGCTTCAAATTTAACTTAGAAATAAATACGTTTCATCCTTTCTCCTGCAGTTTTGGAGGCCTGTTTTCAAGTCATAGAAGGGTAATGATTACATTTATTTTAATAAGTTTCTAAATACCTCAGGGGAGTGAGATTTTATATTATTAATCATTATAACTTACATCATTAAATATCTTCTGGTCAGATTTCACAACGTCCTTCCCAACAACAGAGAAACCTTGCTTTTACAGTTAACTGTTGACTTGAATATGATATAAATTGGATTATCATGGGCCCACCAGTGAGATCTAAGGTTTTATGTATTTGCAGTACCCTTGTTATAAGGCAGTGTCGGTGTTGAACATTCCCACTCAGAAGAGCTAGACTAAAACTTCTCTGTATTTAGTTTACAATCACAAGTAAGATATGGTTTCTGCCATTGAGATTTTTATAATAAAATGAGAAGAGGGTACTTAAAAACAAGACAGATGTGCCAGTGTACAAATAACCGTGCCATAGATACAATGAGAGGAGGTCAGTGTGCCATTGAAACACAGCGCAAAAGTGGAGTAAGTCCAAGCTAGGTAGTATTTTCTTCATCTTAGGTAATGTTCCCAGGCCATCTGTTTTAGAGTTTGGGTTTGATGCCGTTTTGTTGTAGCTGTCAGCATAGTGCCCACATCCTCACTCTCTTCAACTGTAAAAAAAAATTCAGTGACTTAAAAACCTGTTGGCATGTTCTATTTATTTTACTTTCCTTCAAATGAATTACATATTTAGTATAAAAACATTAGAAAGTACCAAAAAAAGGTATGATTGTGAAAATTGCCCTACAAGCAATCCATCCGGAATAATTGCTTTTTAAAATTCTTACACAGATTTATCATGTATATAGGCGTGTGAAATATTTACATATTAATATTCTTTTTTTTTTTTTTTTTTCCTGAGACAGCGTTTCGCTCTGTCACCTAGGCTAGAGTGCAGTGGTGTAATCTTGGCTCACTGCAAACTCCGCCTCCCTGGTTCAAGGGATTCTCGTGCCTCAGCCTCCTGAGTAGCTGGGATTACAGACGTCCCTCCCGACCACGCCCAGCTAATTTTTGTAGTTTTAGTAGAGATGGGGTTTCACCATGTTGGCCAGACTAGTCTCAAACTCCTGACCTCAAGTGATCCACCTGCCTCAGCCTCCCGAAGAGCTAGGATTACAGGTGTGAGAGCCACTGTGCCCGGCCACATCTTAATACTCTTGGAGAGAGTTTTTAACTCTCTCAAAGTCCGTATCTTGAATGTGCATCTCAAATCTAAGATTTTAATTCTGGAGGATGAGAAGAATTTGCACTAGAGATGTTTGATCCCTGTGGTAGAATCACCTTTTGGATTATTTACTCCCACATAGGGAAAGCCCTGGCCAGATGACCCACAGGGTGAGGCATTGTTCATGTGGAACTTTCCTGTTCTTCAGCTAGAGGGTGGGGCATCCTACTGTCTGCTAGGAGCACCACTGGAACCTCTGGTGTAATTGAGGGCATTAGACATCCTAAACCATAAAAATATTATTACAACCTCCTTAGTCCTCAAGGTGATGAGGTTGTTTCCAGATTCCCTTGTGTCTTTTTCTTTCCTTCCCTGTTTTCCCTCTCAACAATCTGTGGTTGTGGAAGGATTTTTCTATGTTCTTTATGCCCAGGACTTTGACCACAGGGTGGCTTTCTATTAACTGGAATATTTCCTTACGCAGTACAAGTGGTTTAAAAATGCAAGGTGCATGCTGTATCTTTGGTCATATAGGGTTGACCTTTCTTTTTTATGTGTGTTCTATTTGTTTACTCATGTATTTTTTTTTTTTTTTTTTTTTTTTGAGAAGGAGTCTTGCACTATTTCCCAGACTGGAGTGCAGTGGCACCATCTTGGCTCACTGCAGCCTCTGCCTTCTGGGTTCAAGTGATTCTCCTGCCTCAACCTCCCAAGTAGGGTTGGGATTACAGGCGTGTACCATGCCTGGCTAATTTTTGTATTTTTGTAGAGATGGGGTTTTGCCATGTTGGCCAGGCTGGTCTCCAACTCCTGACCTCAAGTGATCCACCCTCCTTGGCCTCCCAAAGTGCAGGGATCAGGCGTGAGCCACCGCGCCCAGCCTTTACTCATGTATTAATATTATCATTGATGTTCATAATGATCTTACACAGGCATTGCAAGCAGTTAAGTTTTTCATTAATTTCAAGGGTGTTTACTTTTACTCAGGAAGCACACTTATAATAGTTGCTTTAGAAGTCTGATAATTCCAACATCTGGGCCACCTTGGGATTGGCATCTATTGATTGTCCTTACCCCTGAGAGCTAATCAAATTTTCCTGGTTCTTTGAAATGCATTGTGGGCATTTTGAATATTATGTCGTGATACTCCAGGTCTTGTTACATCATCTGGAGAATACTGATTTTTCCTTGTGGTTATTTTGCAGGCAATCAACCTGACTGGGTTCAGATTGTAAGTGCTGTCTCCCCTCCGTGGGTGGAGGCTCTAATGTCAGTTCAGTTTTCAAAGCCTTTGGTATACTGCTTTGAGTTTGTCCTATTTGTGTACCACTCAGGTGTTAGTCTGAGGATTGGGCTGTGGTTTATGTCTTGATTCAGTTCTCAAAGCTTTTGCTATCTTGCTTTGGGTCAGTCCTAGGCATGTGCATCTGAGGAGTGAGCCTGGCACTTGTGCAGATTTATACGCACTATTATGGGATGTTATTTTCCAGTTCTCTTTTCTCTGAGATCTCCACACTCTCTCTGGCTTACAGGGACCATTCTTGATTCCTCTGGGTGGAACAACAAGGTCTGATCCAGAGTTTTTGTTGCCTGTGTCATAGCTTCACTGGAGCTATACTCACCCTTGGTATAAGGCTGGGTGAGAAATTAGGACATTAAAAACAATATAGGAAACTCACTCTTAAATGGGTGGCATCCTCAGGTTTTGATCTTTTGTTTTTTTTTTTTTTTTTTTTTTTTGCTTTTGTTTACTTGTTCATCCAGAGTTTTTAGTTGTCATTAGCTGGGGCAAGATAGGCCTTAGTTGGTTTACTCCAACTTGCTGGCACCAGATATTAAAAACTTATTTTTTTCACTAGTTTGTTAAGACAGAAGCTTTATCCTCAGATAATCAATGTTACCTCTTTATTTAACCTCATTTTGGACCACTGTTCTGTGTTTGCTTTGTACTTTCTGATCACATTTTGCTAGATGATGCTCAATAAATGCTTGTTTTTTTTGTTGTTGCCTAATTCATTGAAATTATGTTAGAATATTCTAGATGCTTTTCAGCTAAAAATAAAAGGGGATTCAACTACATTTTTTTTGGAAGAACTCTCACTTTAAACTACAGTTTCATTAGACTATTCAGTTAGTTAATTAAGACTCATTTTGTTTGTTTAACTTTTTATTTCAAAATAATTATGATTCACAGGACATTGTATGCAGGAAATATAACCATCACCCGGTTTTTTCTAATGGTTGCATCTTGCATAATTACAGTAAAATACCAAAGCCAGGAATTTGACATTGTTTCAGTGTATGTGTATAGTTCTATATCTTTTTTTTTAAAGGCTTAGTAGCCTAATAAATCTATAAAAGCAGTCCTTGAGAAATGACCACCTATCAGATATATATGAACCACCCTAACTAACAAGTATTTATGCTTTTTTTTTTTTTTTTTTTTTTTTTTGTTGAGACGGAGTCTTGCTCTGTCGCCCAGGCTGGAGTGTAGTGGCCGGATCTCAGCTCACTGCAAGCTCCGCCTCCTGGGTTCACGCCATTCTCCTGCCTCAGCCTCCGGAGTAGCTGGGACTACAGGCGCCTGCCACCTCGCCCGGCTAGTTTTTTTTTGTATTTTTTAGTAGAGACGGGGTTTCACCGTGTTAGCCAGGATGGTCTCGATCTCCTGACCTCGTGATCCACCCGTCTTGGCCTCCCAAAGTGCTGGGATTACAGGCTTGAGCCACCACGCCCAGCCGTATTTATGCATATTGATAAAGTTTCTTAAAATACCTTTTAACTCCTTTACTATGTATAGATAGTCCCCATCTTAGGGTGGTTTGACTTGTGTTTTTTTAACTTTGCAGTGGTACACATGCAATACTTTTGTTTTTCACTTTCAGCATAGTATTCAATAAATTGCATGAAATATGTGTTGAATATGAAATATTCACTTATTATAAATAAATATTCAACAAATATTCAATACTTAAAATAGACTTTGTGTCAGATGATTTTGCTCAACTGTAGGCTAATGTAAGTGTTCTGAGCACATTTAGGGTAAGCTAGGCTCAGCTATGATGTTTGGTAGGTTAGATGTATTAAATGTATTTTTGACTTAGGATATCTTCACCTTACAGTGGGTTTATGATGACATGACCCCATAATAAATGGAGGAGCGTCTGCATTTAATTTGATGGGATTTAAAGGCCTTTAAGGTGATTACTTACTGAAAAGTTTAACTTATCACTTTAAGAGAGGATCACGGTGTTGGTAAGAATAGAAAAATCACACTCATCCTATTGTCTTTGATCCCTGGCCCTAAGCACTCCCCTGGGAATTCCTGATGCTTTGACCCCATACCACTTTCAGATGACACTCTTGCCCATCATGCCACTAAGTCTCCTTTGCCCCCACTTTCTCTGGATCCTCCTAGGCCTGAGCAGTTCTGCACTCATTGCCCTGACTATGGGGAGAGCTGCTCTCTCGATTCTTAACCTCATTCCTGAATCTCTGCACTGCAGCTCCAAAAGGAAGAGGAAGATAGGAACTGAAGGCAAGAATTCAGTGGAATGAGACAGGTGCAAGCCCTTAATTCTTTCCCCAGGAAGCACTGTGGGTGGGGAGGGGAACACACTGGAGCACAAGCTGAACACCCTCACCCTTAAGTTCATGGATCAGGGTGACCTTCAACCCAGTGGTCCAGAGTAAGGGACGGACACAGACCTGCAGGTGGAAAGGACCCAGAGAGTAGCAAGCTGATGGGGAAGTATCTTCAGGCATCCTGAGAGAAGAGGCTAGTGTATTTAAGACTGATGTGTGCTGTGTCTCATTCGCATTGTGGTCATGTTCTCGCCTATGTTGCATTGTAGTTGTATGAGTTTTCACATCTTACATTAAAGTGTCTTTGTCATTCATTCATTCCAGGATTTTTTTTTTTCTTTTGAGTTTTTAGTGGTTTTTTAATGGACCACCTACAACCTTTCAGGCTGGGTTCTAGGCAATGAGGATACAGCAGGAAACAAGACACTTCTAGCCCTCCTGAAGCTTAGGCTGTAGTGGGAAGAGAGAATAAGAGAGACCAGTAGAGAATAGGAAAGACCAGTTAGTGAAATATATATTGTTGGTTACAATTATGATCAATGTGAAGGTGAAAAGCAAAAGAAGAAGGGTAAGAAATGTTGAGTTCTGAAGCACTGAGTGTCATTTTAGTTGGAGGGGTCAGGAAAGGCCTCCTTGATGGGGACGTTTGATTGAAGGTCTGAAGGAACTTGGTGGAGTAGGTGGAAAGGCGGAGCGTTCTAGGCAGAGGGACAGGCACAGGCCCTGAGGCAGGCTAAGGAAGCTAGAACTCAGAACAGGGATGTCCAGTCTTTTGGCTTCCCTGAGCCACATTGGAAGAAGAATTGTCTTGGACCACACATAAGATACACTAACACTAATGATAACAGATGAGCCAAAAAAACCCAAAATCGCAAAAAAATCTCCTAGCATTTTAAGAAAGTGTATGAATTCGTGTTGGGCTGCATTCAAAACCATCCACGTGGTCCGCGGGCTACGGGTTGAACAAGCTTGACTTAGAAGATTGGAAAGAAAGAAAAGCACGAGAAGCCAGACTTGAGGTTTGAATATTGAGAGTTGTTCTTCGGCTAAAAGCTTGTCCTACCTCCTTCCTACCTAGTCCCTAAACATGAGAGCTCTCTGGGACCACTAACATTCTATAGAAGTAAATCATAGTCGGAAATTAGGAGTTTAATGAATTTAAACCTGGTAATGTTTCCCAGCTTGAAATCTAGTACCAGTTTTCTGGCATCCTCCTTTTCAATGTCAATCCCAGTTTCTGCATTTCAGCTTGTCCTTCTTGTCCCAAATATTCTCTCTCCTACCTAGTGACTGTGTGATGATGTTGGTGAGGCGCTGGTCCTTCACTTTTTGCTTTTGTTACTAAAATGCACCAATATTTATGGTTCTTTATCATGCGTGGAATATTTCTAGTCTTGTGGAAGCCGTAAAAAAAGTGAAAGTAAATTTCTGCCCTGAATTTGCTTCCTTTGTACTACAGGAACAACAAAACCCATGCAAATATAAAATGCAAATCAGGTTTTGTTTGTTGAAGATAAAAATAAAAAGGGTTAAGTAAGATAGAATAGGAAGAAATTAAGATGATGGAAGTAGCTGGAATTTTACATATGTACATGGAAAGGTTAAAACTTAAATTCACCGGCTGGGTGTGGTGGCTCATGACTGTAATCCCAGCACTTTGGGAGGCCGAGTCGGGCGGATCACGAGGTCGAGAGATCAAGACCATCCTGGCTAACACGGTGAAACCCCTTCTCTATTAAAAATACAAAAAATTAGCTGGGCGTCATGGTGGGCGCCTGTAGTCCCAGCTACTTAGGAGGCTGAGGCAGGAGAATGGCGTGAACCCAGGAGGCGGAGCTTACAGTGAGCTGAGATGGCGCCACTGCACTCCAGCCTGGGCGACAGAGCGAGACTTTGTCTCAAAAAACAAAACACAAACAAAACAAAAAAAAAACCTTATAATTCACCCACTTTCTGGGAGTTGCCAGTGGGGCAGGGGTTGTCCCTGAAATGGAGATGGTGTCTCCTGTATGCAATGAGCAATTTCAGCTTTTCACACTGATGTTATTTCAGAGTCCTCCACTGACCCACATGGGCTTTCATCGTTCTTACTAACCTTTCAGGAACAGCTTTCAAATTGAAGGGTGTTTCAGCAGTCCCTAGAGCCTTATTTTTCTTAACTTCAGTTGCTTCAAACTTCCTGCTCACTCTCCTTAGGCCATCCCCTGAGAGTTTCTCTTAGTAGGATTTAGGAGATTTGGCATTCCTGTCTACATTCTAGTTCTGAAGATAGAAGTGGCTTCTTTCCTACCTTGGCCAGCTGAAAAGAATCTTGCTACTAAAAATGCTATGAATATAACAGACCCGTCAGCGTGATACATGGAGTGCGGTAATTCTTGAAGGTTGGGGCCATTTCCTTCAGGAAAACCTCTCCTGAGGCTTTTAACTTGATGAGTTTTCTGTTGGCAGAAACAAGCCTTACCAGAAAGCTGTTGTTGAAAATATATCTGTCAATTTATATTTGCAAACTTTTGATATGTGTGCTAGAGGAGGGTAAATCTTAGCATATTTGAGGCGACAGTTTTGCCTTTTCTTTTACTCAATTTATTTCATCATAGTCCTTTCCTCTTTTAAATTTAAACCTATGTGATTCTTAAAATGGGGCTGTGACTAACATTGGTTCTAAGTCTTTCTTTGTTGGCAAAACATATAGTTACATAGGCACATCCAGGTATCTTAATGTATACTTTAAAAAACTAAAGAACTCCAAGGCATTGGTCAAAGCCTTTAGTGTTATTGAAATGCACATTTATTTATTTTACTTGTAAGAAATGTAGCATGTGCCATTCTTAGGAATTTAGATAATATAAATGCTTGTGCACAGACCGTTGATCTTTTCGTTTTTATCTTTTTTCTTGCTTCTTAAAGATACCAGAGAAGCATGAACATATTGCTTTGAAATCTACTTGCTACTAGTAAAAAGGAGATTGTCTTTCTTGGAAAATTCCCTCTGAGATTCCTCTGATGTGTGACCTGGTGGGGAATATTCCAGACTGGGAATAGCTTCACATCTGGTGTCTGTATGAGTTATTCCTGAACTCACTGGAACATTCAATGGAGGGTTTCCCTTTGTATTGCAACAAATTTTATTTCAGTAAAGATGTGCTGGTGAGAGTTTCAGTAACATTTTAGCCTGAACAGTGGAATTATAGAGTAAGTCTAGGATCACTGTGAAGGTATATTGTATTCCAGGCTGTTTCGATCTCTTTGCAATGATCACAGTACTATCACTTCCTGCTTTGCCACCATGCCTTTTACTTTCTTGTGTATTGCGTGCCTTCCCTGGCTGGAAGTTAGCTTCATGAGAGTAGGGGATGTGTCCCTTTTGTTCCCTGCTGTATCTCTGGCTTCTAGAACATGGTAGGTGCTCAATGTGTATTTTCTGAATGAATGACTCTCTAGGTGGTTAAAAGAACCACCTCAGAGATATGCCCAGTTACTCTGTTTTTCTTCTTTCCTTTCCAACTATTTTCATGTGAATTATCTTAAGTGCATAGAATTTGAAGTGTGCCAGAGAGACCTCATGGAGCAAGGAGAATAGGCTAAGTAGAGTCACAGTTGTCGAGCTCTGAAGATTTTTCTCTTTCCCACTGTGGGTAACAGAATTGTGTCATCGGGTCAGTGAGAGAGACTGTAAAAATATTAAGGAGGGACTTGAATTAACCTGAGGGGCCCCAGAAGGCTGAATCACACTTAGTGGTTTCACAATGTGAATTTCTGTTTGCAGGGCACGCTGTACCAGATTAATGTTCGCAGGTTGGATTTGCTCCCAGAAATAAACCCATTAATCTACTGCTAAGCAGAGAGCGGAATTTCTATTTTGTTTTGCCCATCCCAACCACCCCTCCATAGCCCTCCCAAAATGCCCCTAAAATCCAGGTTCTCAGAAGGCTGTGACATTAAAGGTCAAAGCTTTTTTAAATTTTTGACTTTGATTTACTAGGAAAAGTTGATCAGACTTATACTTTGAGGTTTTCCATTTTTGATTGATTTTGAAGTATTATTAGAGCTCAAAGAGAGCAAAAACAAACAAACAACAACAACAAAAGGCCCAAAAGTGCCCATTGGCAGGGAGGGAAGGAGGTTACCAAACGCACCTCTAAGTTTTGTTTTTTGAAATATGTATATCATTTCAAACAGAAATTACCCCTTTGGTGAACATTTTGGTTTGTACTTTTAGAGTTTTCAATTTATAGATAGGAGTAGAACTTCAATTATTTGGTAAGGAAGACCAGGTCAGCGGAGTTTCTGGCTGTGCAAAAGCAGCGCTCTCAGCTGTGTCCTGTGACCATCTTCCCTCTGGGCAGAGACAAGTCTAACTGTCTGGTGCTCATATTTAGGAGCTCATTTCACATCTCAGGGGGCAGTCTCAGTAGATGATGTTACTGTTGACCTGCTCCCAGGTAAGAGTCCAAGAACCTACCAGGTGCATGTAGGAAGTTGTGCTGTTAGGTACCCAACGAGTCCTGTGAGCCAAGGTGTTCTACCCTCCCTGCAGGCTGAGCTCTTTCTCTGAGATGCCTATACCTGTACCAATAGTGACTCAGTTCTCCCCTTTCCCCCCCGCTTTGCTGCAGACCATAAAACCATGGGAAACGCAGAAAGTCAACATGTAGAGCACGAGTTTTATGGAGAAAAGCATGCCAGCCTGGGGCGCAAGCACACGTCCCGCTCCCTCCGCCTCTCGCACAAGACGCGGCGGACCAGGCACGCTTCCTCGGGGAAGGTGATCCACAGGAACTCCGAAGTAAGCACCCGATCCAGCAGCACCCCCAGCATCCCCCAGTCCCTGGCTGAAAATGGCCTGGAGCCCTTCTCCCAAGATGGTACCCTAGAAGACTTCGGGAGCCCCATCTGGGTGGACCGAGTGGACATGGGCTTGAGACCTGTGTCTTACACTGACTCTTCTGTCACTCCCAGCGTAGACAGCAGCATCGTCCTCACGGCAGCCTCTGTGCAGAGCATGCCAGACTCTGAGGAGAGCAGGCTTTACGGGGATGACGCTACATATTTGGCTGAGGGAGGCAGGAGGCAGCATTCCTATACATCCAATGGGCCCACTTTCATGGAGACGGCGAGCTTTAAGAAGAAACGCTCCAAATCTGCAGACATCTGGCGGGAGGACAGCCTGGAATTCTCACTCTCTGATCTGAGCCAAGAACATTTAACAAGCAACGAAGAAATCTTGGGTTCCGCCGAAGAGAAGGACTGCGAGGAGGCTCGGGGGATGGAAACGCGGGCGAGTCCGCGGCAGCTCAGCACCTGTCAGAGAGCCAATTCCTTGGGTGACTTGTATGCTCAGAAAAACTCTGGAGTGACAGCAAACGGGGGGCCGGGGAGCAAATTTGCAGGCTACTGTCGGAATTTGGTGTCTGATATTCCCAGTCTTGCAAACCATAAGATGCCACCAGCTGCTGCTGAAGAGACTCCTCCGTACAGTAATTACAACACACTTCCCTGTAGGAAATCTCACTGTCTCTCTGAAGGTGCCACCAACCCACAAATTAGCCATAGCAACAGCATGCAAGGCAGAAGAGCTAAAACAACTCAGGTAAAGTGATTGAAATTTGTTTCAATATTTTGGGAATGGTGCATGACTCTTTCAGTGCATGACTTTGCTCTTACTATTTCCATCTTTTAATAGGGTTTTACCCTGTTTGCCTGGTAGTTGCTGCAGCTGGTGCTGTTTTGGGAGGATTTCTGTCTCTTCTGCTTTGCCCCTCTTATAGTTCTGTGGTGAAGGGGTGGAGATTAAGGGAAGTGTGTGGGGGGAGTGGCAATGTGATAGGAGTGGGAAAAAAGCTAGTAAGTTCATACTGGCAAACTGCTTCTACATCTTAGTTCTTCAACAGCATCCCACTTACTCCAGCTTCCTTTCTAACTTGGTCCTTCCCGTGGAAAAACAGGCATGGTGGGTTGCAGACTCTTGGAACTTATTTCTTCACTGCAGCAGGTGGGAGGAGGTTAGTCGGCAACTCCTTTGAGGAGGCATTGTAAATTCTGGGCGGGTTTGGGTCACTTGTCAGCTCCTCTCGGTGGTTGGCAGGCTCGCTGCCTTACCGGGAGCCATTTCAATTTCCTGTTCCGTGCGATGCTGGCCAGCCCTGTCTCTGGAGGGAGGTGTAGCGGAAGGAATAACATGAGTGGCTTCCAGTTCTTACTTTGCAACCAGCTAGTTGTTTGACCTTGGGCAAACCCTGACTTCTAGTCGTTCCTCTGAAAAATGGGGATAAAGATGCTCAGCTTGCCTGCTTCGGGGTCTAGTGCATGAAACCGTGGGGTGGAAACTAAGAGACTTCGCTCCAGCCTGGGTGACAAAAGTGAGACTCCATCTCCAAAAAAAAAAAAAAAAGACTTTGAAAGTGGTTTCCTAGTGAAAGGAGGCACCATTACCTTAGTTGGCAGTGATAATTAAGATTAGGATAATAAAATGTTGGGCAATTGAGCCGGCTTGGTGGCTGCGGCAGGGGGATGCTTTGAGCCTAGGAGTTTAAATCCCACCTGGGCAACATAGTGAGACTCTGTGTCAGTAAAAGAAAGAAAGAAAGGTGGAGTAATCCTGCATGCATTGGGCCTTTTCTGGTACTTCTGTTCCCCAAGGCAGAGTTCAGGGAGTCTTGGCTTTTGCTGAGGATGGGGAGGTGGTTTGTAGATGGTGCTTCAGGTTAACATTCCAGACTGGGCCCATTTACCTTGACTGCGGAGCAGCCTCAAGGTTGAGCAGCAGACTTCCCTGCACAGCACTCTGATTGACCAGTAGGAGGTGGTGCTGCACCTTCCGGCCTTGCTCCAGTGCAAGTCAAATGGGCATTTCAAAGGTATGTTCTGCTGGAAAGGGGGTCTAAATATAATGTGCATAGGATGGAGGACATAGGGGGAGCCGATAAAAAGAAAACTGGCATTAGACTGTCTGTGTTCCTGCCTGAGGCCAGGTTTTGCTGATGGTGTCCAAGCCAGGTATCTTGACTCTACCTCTTCTTACCTGAGTGACTTTGGGTAAGTTGTTCACTTTCTTGTAGCCTTAATTTCTTCATCTGTCAAATGGAGATGATAAGGTTTTTTGAGAAAGTGGAATGAAATAATATGTGAAGCATAGTGTCTGGTTCTTAGGAAGCAGCCAGTAAGGGCAACTTTGTTAGCTGTTGTAATATTCATCATTGTTAGCGGAACCATACGGGTTGAGGACCTGGGGTGGTTGTTTGTATCAGTATCTTGAGTACCTCATAAAGCTGGAAACAGTAGACACTAGGGACGCTAAAAGCTGGGAGGGAGGGGAGCAAGAGTTGAAAAATGAATTATTGGGTACTGTGTTCACTGTTTGGGTGATGGGTTCAGTAGAAGCCCAAACCTCAGTATTGCACAACATGTCCGTGTAACAAACATGCACGTGTACCCCTTGACTCTAAGGAAAGAAAAAAACACTTGTGTCCTAGAAACCAAGTTGCTACCAAGGCTGCATCTGTGGTCTGAGAAGGTAGGCCTGAAGCTTGCCTCTAGATGTACTCCCTGAATTTTAAACCCATCTCTTCTGAATTGAGAGTATAATGACACAAGTGACCAGATAATCCATCTGCAGCCCCTCTGTCTGCCCTGTGAGGGCTACTTCTTCACTGCCAATTGGACAGATCATGGAGATAAGTGACCTATTAAAGAGTCACCTGAAAGGGATCGAAGGGCTGTCTTGAAGGCATCGTCAGATTGGCACTGCAGGGCTGATTCAAAGAGATAGGGATCTAGAGGGCCTTCGGAGCTTAGAGAAGGATACAGTGACCCAGACTGTTAAAAACAGAACATCACCTTCGACTTTCACTTTCCCCTGAACGGTGCTAAGTTAGTGCATATGCTATGTAAGATTTGAGAGGGGTGCCCTGTTGTATTTTGGCTCTCCATGGTTCTGACACTAGGGATGGCTAGACCCCTGCTCTCCTTCACATTCCATGGCTGATGGGGATTTGAGCTTTTGAGTTATGGTTACCCCCAGAAAATGGGCAAAGCAAAGGACAGTTCTGCCCTCTAGGTCTGGTACCACTGAAAGCTCTCATGTGTCATTGTTATATGAAATTTCCATTTTTTGGCTTGTCACCTTCTAAAATTGTTAATAGATGGAAGTGAGATCATCTAAAGGTGATGTCTCATAAAATCACTGCTTAGGGAGCTTAATGTAATGGGAAGTGCCATTGGCCAGGAATCCTAAGAAGTGCATTTGCATCCTGGCGTGAGTGCTTACCCAGTGGTGACCTTGGGCCAGTCACTCCATCTTTTGTGGCCCAGGATCTGTTACTGTCCAGTCTGAGTGACACCAGCCTCCCACAGGGCCATTAGGAGAACCAAATAGGATGCCATGCATGGAAACCTCTTGCGGAGCCTATAAAATGCACGGAAGTATTATTTTTGTATTGACTTTATATGTTGAGTGAGGATCTTTAATGACTTGAAACAAACCCCAGAATTATGCACAACACTATCTACCCGCCCACATTTCCTAGTCTAAGTTTGGCGTGTTCATCCAACGCGATTTCTTGAGAGCCCACTATGTTCCAAACAGCGTATTTTAAGAGGCAGTGGGTGTGGAAGCTTCCTTGAAAAGAATGCTTTTAAAAACATTGTTTTTTCTTTTTTTTTGGTAAAAGTTTTTGACCCAGGAGACCTCTCCAGTGAGCTTGAATCGTAGATATTAAAGTCTCCTTGGCTGCCCTGGTGATGTAGTTGAATCTGTAATCATCCTGTCAGCAGTTTTACTCCCCAGAAAAGAGTTCCTGGCAGACATTTGACCCAGGAGCATGACCTCTAAGCCTGGAAGAAAACACATGTTATCTGAAATAATGTGAACAACTTCATTTGATTTGAAAATGTTGAAAAAAGGGTTTTTGGCCCTTTTTCCTGTTTTTGGATTTTTTCAGTGGTTGGATGGATTATTGAAATGTGAAGGCACTGGAGTTCACATTTCAGCCTTGAACGGTGGCACATACGTTCTTCAGGGTCTGGCTGGCAATTTTTGGTTTAATCCGGGTATTTTATGAGCATGTTTGTTGTGCACGCACATGTGCACTGTGCAGAAAAGTTTGTCTTGGGGGTCAACGTGAGTAAAGCCTCATGCTATTTGAAGCAGAATTTATTTCTGTTGGTTTCTGTAAAAGTACTTAACAGGTTACTCCTTGGATTTAATTGATGACTACAATTGAGGGTTTTGATCTTAAAATCTGAGGATATTGAGCTGAAACCTTTCCAAGCACAGGGAGGCAGTGCAGTGTGGGTGTGTGCTTTGGAAGAAAAGGCCCTCCCAAAGTTCGTCTTTGGGCCTGAACTTCATGAATTTCTTTAGTTAGAGACAGAGGAGGGGGCTGCCTAGTGTCAGACAAAGAAGTTAGCAGCACATCTGAGCTTGCAATTTTGAGGCTGTTACCTCTTGGTTATTTAACTTCTATGGATCTCAGTGCCTCTTAAATGAGGCTGGAGATTCTGCAAATGAATGAATGGAGAACTCCAGCACAGTTTTACACATACAGATGCTTAATAGGAGTTGTTGTGATGGTGAAGACTGCCTCATTGTTCTAGGTTTCAGCTCTCCTGTGTCTTTGAGACTTTCAGTGTGTGAGTTGGAGAGAGAACCTTACCGTTTGATGGAGTCTTATAGCCAGGTTCTGTGTTCTGTGGGAAGCTTTGGCGTGGAGCCGTTGTGCATGCTTGCAAGGAGAGCTTCATTCATCCACTTGGGAGATGAAGGAACATGGCCAGGTTCTACTGAGCATGTCTCTGGGAACCTCAGCCTCAGGAGAGCAGCAAGGAGCCCGCCTCTCCGAGCATCCCTAGCCAGGTGTGCTGCTGGTGAATAGGTTTGTGAGTTTCA
Source organism: Piliocolobus tephrosceles (assembly GCF_002776525.5). Lineage (NCBI taxonomy): Eukaryota > Metazoa > Chordata > Mammalia > Primates > Cercopithecidae > Piliocolobus > Piliocolobus tephrosceles. Next base: position 47,804,544 of record NC_045452.1, read on the forward strand.
CTGGCCAGCTTCAGACACAGCAGCATTTCCAGAAAATAAAGAGATTAGGAGATAAGGTGTCACAACTGGATGAAAACCCAGGTATTCTTTTTTTTTTTTTTTGAGACGGAATCTCACTCTGTTGCCAAGGATGGAATGCAGTGGCACGGTCTCGGCTCACTGCAACCTCTGCCTCCCAGGTTCAAGCGATTCTCATGCCTCAGCCCCCAGAGTAGCTGGAATTACAGGCACGCATCACTGCGCCTGGCTAATTTTTTGTATTTTTAGTAGAAACAGGGTTTCACCGTGTTGACCAGGCTGATCTTGAATTCCTGATCTCCAGTGATCACCCTCCTGCCCCAACCTCCCAAGTGCTGGGATTACAGGCGTGAGCCACCGCCCGGTCAAAAATCCAAGTCTTCTGACTTGCTAATCAGGCAGGGCCTTTTCTTCCAAAGCACACACCCATACTGCACTGCCTCCCTGTGCTTGAAAAGGTTTCAGCTCAATATCCTCAGATTTTAAGATCAAAACCCTCAATTGTGGTACACACACACACACACACACACACACACACACGGACTTGGCTGAAAAGAAAATTGTTACTGCCCACTCTTGTCACCTAAAACAGTGATTATGGAGAGAGGTGACCAGGATAACTGTAGCAGAGCCATCCCTCACGGCTGCCTTCTTTGATAAGCAAGTAGTCGCGTTGATGATTTCATTCATAACAAGGTAAAGGGTGCAGCATTGTCAGAGGAGGAGCTTGAGTTCCTAGAAAAATTGTCTTGATGTTTAAAATTTTGTTTTATTTTGCAACTGAGCTTCAATGCCTCAGAGATAAGTTTGTTTCCTGGGCTGAAAATGCACGTCAACAACCATATGACCTTTGCTCACAGACTCTTGAGAATCAGATGAAAAATGTGGACCTTTTCCTTAGAATAAAGACTTCTGCATATCATTTCAAGGGATCCATAGGTCCTCTAAAGTCCATTCCATCTAGAGGCTTCTTTCTGGTTAAGAACCGCAGGTTTTTGTAAAACAAATTTTTTCACGTAAAATCGATTTTTAAAACACCCTTGTCTTTTTTTCCCTTCTCCTCTGTCTTCTGTTTGATGCCTTTTTTTTTCTTTTCTCTTTATCTTTCTTTTTCTGGCACGTAAGTTAAGCAATGAGATATTTATTTTGAAAACGAACCCATGCATTTTCAACAAGAATATATATCTTCTTTGCCAAGATCTTTTTTTGGGAAGTGGGATGGTGGGTAGGTAGTTGAGAGATAGCTTATGTCAGCAGTTCTTAGACCTTTTTATACTCTTAAAAAGTAATTCCGGTGGCTTAGGTGGGTGGATCATTTCAGGTCAGGAGTTGAAGACCAGCCTGTCCTACATGGTGAAACCCCATCTCTACTAAAAATACAAAAATTAGCCGGGCATGGTGGCGGGTGCCTGTAATCCCAACTACTCGAGAGGCTGAGGCACAAGAATAATTTGAACCCAGGAGATGGAGGTTGCAGTGAGCTGAGATTGCACCACTGCATTCCAGCCTGGACGACAGAGCAAGACTCTGTCTCAAAAAATATACATATATATCTCTCTCTCTATATAAATATATATCAAATATGTGATATATATATTTATATGATATATATGAAAAATATATATATTTATATATAAAATATATTTGATATATTTTCTATATAACAAATATATTTGATTTATTTTATATTATATGTATTTATATATTGTATAAATATATATTTATATAAAAAATATATATTTTGACCAGTCTAGGAAACATAGTGAGACCTCACCTCTAAAAAAAGAAAAGGAAAAATTAGCTGGGCATGGTGAGTACCTGTTGTCCCAGCTACTTGCGAGGCTAAGGTGGGAAGATGGCTTGAACTCAGGAATTTGAGGCTTTCACCCAGGAATTTGAGGCTTTCATGAGCTAGGTCACAGCACTGCACTCCAGCCTGGGTGACAGAATGGGACCCCTATCTCTAAAAGAATACAATGTTTTATCGTCTAAAATAAAAGATGTGGGACAGAGGCATTGTTTTCCATTTTTGCAGATCTCTATCACTTACAGCTTAACAGAAGACACTAGCATCTCATACCTACTTTTGCATTCACTCTTTTGCAATATGCTGTTTGGTTGGACCCTATGAGCAGAACCTGGCCTTGCACAGGGTAGTTGGAAAAGGAAGAGCCTCACAGATTCCCTGGATGTATTTTAGGGAACCGTAGTCCATACTTTGAGAGCTGGTCATTTCTGCTAATACAGGTTGGGAACATTCAGGATGATGATGATGATGATGATGATTTTTTGAGACAGGTCTCGCTGTGTTTCCCAGGCTGGAGTGCAGTGACTGTTTACAGGTATCATCATAGTGCATTGCAGCCTTGAACTGGGCTCAAGTGATTCTCCTGCCTCAGCCTCTTGGGTGGCTGGGACTACAGGCATGGACCACTATGCCCACCAGTTCAGCTTTTGAGGATCACATTCTTAGGTCTGGCGCAGTGGCTCATGCCTATAATCCCAGCACTTTGGGGGGCCAAGGTGGGAGGATCACTTGAGCTCAGGAGTTCAAGACCAGCCCGGGCAACATAGTGAGACTTTGTATCTACCAAATTTCAAAAAAATTAGCCAGGTGTGGTGGTGTGTGCCTGTAGTCTCAGCTTCATAGTAGGCTGAGGTGAGAGGATTGCTTCAGCCTAGGAGGTCAAGGCTGCAGCAAGCTATGATCATGTCACTATATTCCACCAGCCTACATGACAGAATGAGACCCTGTCTCAAAAAAGAAAAAAGAAAAAAAAAAGATCACATTCTTAGTATAAGAATAGAGGAAAGTTGTGCCCCTTAACTCAAATTGGGTCATAACAATGTGTAATCATTGTTTTCTTACAGCATAACTGTAAATGTATGACTGTTGGATGTGGCCATGAAGCCAGCCTGCCCTAAAGGCCTCACAGGGTCTCCATGGGTCCCAGTGGAGAACTTAGGAAACCCACCTGACTGGCCTGTCACATTGTCATTTGGGCCCAGTTGGCTTTGGACCACCAGTTGACCGAGCATCTAGCTTGGGCCATAAGATAGTTCAATATATCTTTCTTTTTTGGTTTTTGAGATGGAGTCTCGCTCTGTCACCAGGCTGGAGTGCAATGGTGTGATCTCAGCTCACTGCAACCTCTGCCTCCCCGGTTCAAGCGATTCTCCTGCCTCAGCCTCCGGAGTAGCTGGGACTACAGGCACCTGCCACCACACCCAGCTAATATTTGTATTTTTAGTAGAGATGGGGTTTCACCATGTTGGCCAGGATGGTGTAGATCTCTTGACCTCATGATCTGCCCGCCTCAGCCTCCCAAAGTGCTGGGATTACAGGGATGAGCCACCACACCCAGCCTAATATACCTTTCTTACTTTCTCAGTTTTTTAAAAGAGTTAACAAAAATTTAAGTGAACTCCTATTGCATCCACACAAGACGTAATCCATCTGGGTTGCTTGAAGCCTACAAATGTAAGCTTTATAGCTAGGACTCATTTGTCACCTCAACTTTAGTTGAGTATGAGCTGAGTTGAGAAATGACAAAACCTTTAACTCCAACTGCAGTACATTCTATGAGAAACTGTTTTCCTTGTTTTGAGATTGTGGTGGAAAATGAGCAGCAGTGAGTTCATTCAGCAATTATTTTTGAAGTGCCTTCCCCATGCCAGGCTCTATTCTTGGCACTTGAGATGCGTCAACGAGGAACGATCCATGAGCTCGTGGAGCTCGTTGGGGTGAAGTGGGTGTGTGTGGCAGCAAACAGTTAGCATAATAAGTAAGCGATGTGCTGTGGAAGAAGGACAGGGTGTGTTGAGGAAGATGGAGTGTGGGGGATGCCCGGGGCAATTCCTGATAGGGTGGTCAGGGTGGGGACTCTTGAGAGGGCAGACCTGGATAGGGACTTGAAGGAGAGGAGGGGAGGAGGGAACTGGCTCCTGAGTTGCAATATGGGAGAATGCGTGGCACATTTCATCAAGGATGAGGAGCTCAATGTGGCTGGGGTAGGGTGGGGGTGGGAGAGGAGATGCTGTGGAGAGGTTGGCATGGCAGTTGGAGGAAGCACAGAGAAGTCTTCTGGTTGTAGTAAAAGAGGGGACGTGAGTATTTTTGGGAGCGAGAAAGGTTGGGAGTATGCCCTGGAATGAGTTCTTCGATATCACTGGTGGGCCGGGACATCCGAAGCTCAAGTGCTAAAGCTGGACACTGGGGGAGGGTCTGGAACAGCAGTCTGAGGAGTCCTCCGCATTGCTCCTGGAACATTTACCTGGCAGTGGTGTGCCGGATGGATTGATGGAAGGAAGATGGTTTAGAAGAGAGAGCTTATTGCTCAACCAGTGATGTGGCACTCAGAAGGGAAGAGAAAAAACTGAGTTTCTGATATATTACGGATAGTGAGGAGGGAGGGGAGGGATGACCGTAAGGTATAAGCACATACATAGAAAAGCAGATGAAAGGAGAGGTGATGATTTGTTTAACTTAGACACAAAGCGTCTCCAATCAGGAGTTACCTGAAGGAACATTTCACACTTTTGCCAACTTACTTTGGAATCCCTTTTTGGTAACAGTAAGAATTTTGGTTCCAATGCTTGTAGCTGAAATTGTGAGTCACTCCCATTGGAAATCATTAGAAGAAAAGGAATGGGTGTTGGAAACATAAAAAGAAGGGCATAGAGATTTTGCCCTAAGGAAAGGAAGGGGAGGGAAAATAGAGTTGATATCCTATGCTGGCAAATCAAGGATGGCAATTATTAGTAATTCATAATAGTGACCAGTAGTTACTAATTTACGATGTAGAGAACGTCACCATTTTCCTAGTTTACTGTGCTGTTTTATGAATGTGAAAACAATGAACAAGCCTAATTAGTATTAGGCTAGCACCAGCCTTGATATGCCTGTGTTTTTCCCAGGTTTCTCAGAGACCTTTCTTCCATATTGGTGCAGAAAGTTAGCAACTGAGTTCAGGCAATGCCTTCTCTCCTTGGGCCGAGATGTAAGTAGGGCTGAAGGTGGAGATGACCATAATTATAGTTAACATTTTTGAGCAGGTACTATTTGCTGGGCTCAGTTCAAGACACTTTTTCTGGGTAACTCAATCTCACAGTGTCTTATAAAGTGTCTTACAAAGTAGATGTGTTGCTCTCCCCATTATGCATATCAAGAAATTGAGGCACAGCTTGGTTCAGAGTCATTTACCTAGAATTGATACTTGCTGTACTGAGATTATCAAAGGAGAGTGTACTGAGAATACCAAGCAGATAATACTGAGAACCAAAGATGATATTCGTGTGTGTGTGTGTGTGTGTGTGTGTGTATGTGTCTAGTGAGGGGTACTTAACATTTTGGGGTTAGGAAGAAGATGATAAATCAGGGGAAGGACATGTTAGAATTTAACAAGCCAGAAACAGTTCTAATTCAGGATTTCTGCAGGTCCACATTTCTTTACCCCCTGGAATTCAGTGAATTCTGCATTATATTTAGCATCTTAACACAGGTATATTCAAGCTAAGCTGGATCTATCAGGGAAATTAAAGTGACAAAGGAAACAGTATCTAATTGCATTCGACTTATAACTTAACTACAAGCGGCCAATTGATTCTACTCGTCCTGGAATTGTCCCAGAGCCTTTGCACTTTCTGGCTAATTGCATTTTCAAAATTGTGTTCGCACATCATTAGCTCAGAAAACCTCTCCCTTTCGTAGTTTTTGAAGTCTCCTGTCAAAACAACTGGAGCCTTACCACAATGTGTCATTAGTCTACATTCATGCTGCGTGACCCTCCAGTTTTTAAGGCAGTGAAAACAGGCTTTGAATTTGCCTCTTGCCTCCCTCATTTTAGTGTGGGAGCTCATTTAAGCATTTGTTGCCCAGCTCAAATGCTAAGAAAACTCTTGCCCACAGCTGTTGTATGTATTAGGCTACAGCTGGCCACTTGTGCATACATTCATTTTGGGGAAGCTGCCAGTAGAATGGAAACTGGTGAGTGCCCTGAAAATCTGGCTTCAGAGAATTTGTCCTGGGAGAACAGGATTGAAGAGCCTCTCTGCCCCGTGAATGTTGTTCGTGATCGGAAATCTCTTCAACGGAGTGCTTCTAACGTGGAGAGTTTATTTTGAGCTGTTTTCTGGAAATCTCGGCTAGATCATGAACCATGTTTAGAATGATTTCTCTATCTAGCCAGGATCTTACCATTTCCCTTGATTTCCTCTGCCTTTTTTGATTAAAATTTAGTATTTGACTCTTAAGAGGGAACCTATCTTGCAGTTGCTACAAAAACTGCTGAAGCTCCCCTGGGACTATTCTGTGGTGTCAGTCTTTGGTATTTCTCGCTCCTGGGAAGACTGCGGAGGTTTCCAGGTGCTTCTGGGTAGGGGAAGGATCAGGATTCTCAGGTGGGTAGTAGGAGGATCCCCCCTGAAAGATGACCACTAAGTGAATTTGCAACACAATGAAGGAAAGAAAGAACGGTGTTGAGTAGCACCTCTGGCTGGGTCATCACTATTTCCAGCAACGCTGGAGAATGGACTTCTGGGAATTTGGGACATCCCAAGCTTCATGACTAAATAAGGGCTGGGGCTGGGCAACCTGCATCCGTTTCTCAATGGACTGGGTCACATATCAGTGGGGGCATGTGTACCACTGAGCCTGAATAACCACTTAAGGATTCAAGGTGGAGTTGTCTTGGATCACAGATGACAAGAGCATTCCCAGGTGATGATACGGAGCTGTGTGCTTCCAAAGCATCCAAGCTCAGCTGGGGCCCGCAGGTCTTTTACCTGGAGTAATTACTTCCTTCGTTAGTTTAGTGGTTGTCCCCGAGTTGAACACACATAGTCTGGGCCATGGCAAAGCTACAGTGTCAGTTGGCATGAGCAGATGTTCAGGTCTTATACAGAGGTGAGTGTCCATTGAGGCCTTACTCTTAGTTTAAATAGAGGCAGATGTAAAGACCTTCTGTAAAGGGATGGATGGTGTTGGGAATATAGTGGAATCTTATGAGACATGCTCTTGAGAGTTGTCTTTCAGGTCTCTGCCTCACTTTTCCTTATCCTCTCTTCATCTTCTCCTTCCACTTTCTTCCACTTGCAGGTTTTAGCTTTTTGCCAGGCAGGTCAAGGCAACTGGATGAACAGTCACTCAGCTTTTGCTGAAAAAACCTAGAAGAGCCATTGTTGGTAAGAAAAGGGGGAAGGCATGGGATTGGTTGTTTTGTTTTGTTTTGAGACAGGGTCTCACTCTGTTGCCCAGGCTGAAGTACAGTGGTGCAGTCTTGGCTCACTGCAACCTCCACCTCCTGGACTCAAGTGATCCTCCTGCCTGCCTCAACCTCCCTAGTAGCTGGGACTACAGGTGCATGCCACCATGTCTGGCTGATTTTTTGTAGTTTTATTAGAGACAGGGTTTCACCTTGTTGCCTAGGCTGGTCTCGAACTCCTGACCTCAGGTGATCCACCTGCTTCATCCTCCCAAAGTGCTGGGATTATAGGCATGAGCCACCATGCCCTGCTGGGATTGAATATTTAGACAGAATCTGGTCAGGTGCTACCTCCAGCTGAGCCATGAGGTCACCATATAATAGTGGAAAGTGTACTTGGAAGGATAGGTTTCAGCCTCCCATCTGCCACCAGCCAGACTTGTGATTTTCTGAGCCGCAAGCTATTAATCAATGAGATGACTTTGCCAAGTCCCTTCCTCTTCTGGAACTCTGGGAATTACAAGACGCCTGGGATCATTTCTCTCTTTTGTACCAAAGTCTCTCTTATGGAATAGTGATGTTACCTGTGTAGCTAAATTTCCCTGTCTTGTAGAGAAGCATTTCGCCTCTTTGCATTTTAGAGGAGAGAACTTAATAGCTGATTTTTTTCGTGCATACCAAACCTTCTTCCCAGAAGGACTGAGACATGAAAATGAATCCAAAAGTTTGGAAAATTCACGGACTTACCTTCTGTAACTCAGTGGTTATCCTGAATAATCAACAATTGTCAAATTTTCTTTTTGTCTTATATCAAGAAGGAAGCATATGGTCAGTGTCCCTGCCAGGGAGAAATGTGGGTTGATGACAGTGTTTTCCTGTTTGTGTAGAGGATTTTTACCAATTGGCTCTAGGTCTTTCATGACCACCTGTGGATGTTAATAAGCAGGATAGCAGATAGCAAAGCTGTGGGAACCAGCAGTTACAGGGGTCTGCATCTGAGCTGCATTCGTGGTTTCTTTCTTTCCCTTAAGTCCCTCTAACTCCCGAGGGTCTAAGCTCCATTTATAATGGAGTTGATCCCTAGAAGCTCACCCAGCAATCTCCTGCTGCCGTTCTACTCCCACCACCCTCTTTTTCCATGTCTTGCTATTCACCTCTTTTAGTTGCTCACTTAATATTTCTTCATGATGAAGGTGAACTTTGAACAATTCTTAGAACTGACTAAGTGAGGTTCGTGGAGATACAGGCACAGTGTCTGTCTGGGGCCTTGTGTAGGCCAGTATTAGTTTATGGCATGGCTCGTACTACCCCCATTGCCTCTCAGCAAAGATAGGAGCCCAGAGCATTCATTTGTATTGTAATTCAGAATATCTGGTTAGTTTTTACATGTTTGAGCCAGAATTAGCCATTTGTGAGACTAAAGGCCCCCAAATTGGTGAAACCACCAAACCGTGTATTACTTTGGCATTTTCTATATTAGACTCAGGCTCCCATTCTCTTCCTTGGAGAACAATCCGGCTCCTTTCTTACGCATAAGACTGTTGAGCTGTTCTGTCCAATATTGCAGTCAGTATCCTTCCTTGATGACTACCATAATTTAATTATTGTTTATGGAAATGCCTGTAGCACTTTAGAGCAATTAAGATACTGATTTAAGAACAGACCTATCTGTCTCAGAAATGTTCAACTTCAGAGCAGAAGCAGTTTTGGAAGTTTCCAATGTTTTTAAACTGGGAATTGATACCCCCAGTATCTTGGCAGTTGCCCCGAGCTGTCACATGGCCCTGGGGCAGCAGGTAGCCTGCCCAAGGCTCCTAGCATCCCAGCTTTGAAAGGGCAAGGTAATTGGAGAGCTCGATGGAGCTGTGGGCCCTACAGACTTATTCAGCACAATGCAGAGTGAGAGGCTGCTTGTTTTGAAGAAGCCAAGCTGATTAGAGGATGAGGATTCTTGCCTGCTCCTGGAACATGGGGCTGTGCCAGGTGAGTGGGTGAGGCGCTGCCCTAGCTATCTTTTCAGACATCCCATTATAAGAGAGACTACTCCTAAGCAGGCCTTTTATTTATTTATTTTTAAAGATATCAGCTATAAAGACCTAGTTATTCATGGTCACTCCCTACGTCTGGAACAACTAACTCATCTGCCTGCAGAATTTCCTGGAGTTGAGGGCAAGCTGATGAGGCTGAGGGTGCTGGGTTCTCAGCATGGCAGCTGTAGAATCTCAATCGCGAATTTGCCAATTCGTTAATTATCTTAGAGAAATAAGCTCTTTGAAGTGTTCCTTATTTCTTTTATATTTCTTGAACATTCCAAATCGTTTGCTCTCATGGAGGGTGGCTGAAGGTTTCCTGAGCAGCTCTGCTGGGTCTTTGCGGGTCCAGGGTTGAGCAGGACCTGGTCCAAGAACCCTCGGGAGTGGCCGTGCCTTATGCGTCTCCCGGTGCTACAGAGCCCTGGCTGGACCCACAGGAGCTCCCGGCGCCCTTCTCTACGTGACGCTTGTCTTCTTTGCTCTCCCTTTCTGCTCCCAAGGATATTAATGCAGGCGAGGGCAGTGAGTTTGCAGACAGTGGGATTGAAGGGGCCACCACCGACACGGACCTCCTGTCTAGGCGATCCAATGCCACCAACTCCAGCTACTCACCCACCACAGGCCGGGCCTTTGTGGGCAGCGACAGCGGCAGCAGCTCCACTGGGGATGCGGCTCGTCAGGGGGTGTACGAGAACTTCCGGCGGGAGCTGGAGATGAGCACCACCAACAGCGAGAGCCTGGAGGAGGCCGGCTCAGCGCACAGCGATGAGCAGAGCAGCGGCACCCTGAGCTCCCCGGGCCAGTCGGACATCCTGCTGACGGCCGCGCAGGGCACGGTGCGCAAGGCCGGCGCCCTGGCCGTCAAGAACTTCCTGGTGCACAAGAAGAACAAGAAGGTGGAGTCAGCCACCCGGAGGAAGTGGAAGCACTACTGGGTGTCCCTGAAAGGTGAGAGCGGGACGGCCCTGGCTATGTGCCAAATGCACTAATAGGTGTGTTCTGTTGTGCACATACTCACGGGGTGGGTGGGTTTATTGTTGTTGTTATATAGAATTTGAAAGTCATACTAATTTTTAAAATGTATCATGGTAAGAGCATTTCGCATGAAATCTACCCTCTTAACACATTTTAAAATGTGCAATATGGTATTATCGACTACAAGTGCAATGTTGTAAGGCAGATTTCTAGAACCTAGTCATCGGGGCTGGGCATAGTGGCTCACGCCTGTAATCCCAGCACTTTGGGAGGCTGAGGCAGGAGGTTCACTTGAGCCCAGGAGTTCAAGGCCAGCCTGGGCAACATAGCAAGACACCAGCTCATAATAAATAAACAAACAAACAAATAAATAAGCTAGAACTTAGTCATGTGACTTAAGTGAAACTTTATGCCCTCTGAGTAGTAACTCTCCCATCCCCACCCCTGCAAATGATGTTTTATTTTCTTTTTTCACAGTTATGCTAGAGGAGCATCTCATGTCTAGTTTTGGCATATATGCTACTGGTTTGATGACAGTTTCAAAGGATGAGTTCCAAAAAAAAAACAAACAAATCTTTTTGGAATCATTCAGCTTTGTGTCTTTCAAAGTGACTATTTTGGAGGGAAATTTATTAGCTTGAATTCTATGAAATTGCCATTTTTTAAGGTAAAGAATTGGTAGAATAAAACGTTAATTGCATAGGATTCAACCTGATATTAATGGAATGTATAGACCATCATGTTTGTGAAAAAGTCAGTCACTATTTAATAGTCAAACTTTGTGTTTTTTACTGCGTATATATAGATACAGACATGTATGTTAGATCACTTTATTTTCTGTTTATATAACCGTGCTTGTATTTGTTGGTATTTGTTGTCATTTTGCACATTTTCATGAATTACATGTATGTATTGTTGCATGTATCTGCATACGTCCTGGTAGTGTAGAAAATGTAATATATTTGTGAGCTCTATATTTTAAAAAGAAAAACACTTCTCAAACACACAGAGTTTTCATCCCAAGCTAGACTGGAAACAGTGTTAATACATGGCAGGCTAGTTTAGCTTTGTCAACAGGATTGATGGAAAGGCGCAAGAGGAAGAAGCCTGGGCTTACCAGTATCAAACTAGACCATTTGATATTGGATTTCACAGACTGTGGTTGGTTTGGGAACATGCAATCCTAGAGACGTGGAGCAGCCTAGAGCTCTGCTTAATGAGGTGAACACAAATGCCTGTGTAGGTGCAGATCAACCCTTGCACGAGTAGGACTTGGGTTGGCCCCATTACTCTTGATGCCAGCTGTTGCTCAGATGGCTGATGATATAGGAAGGGAGGGTTTGGGTTAGGATATAGGTTTTGCTGCATGTGCCAGGGACCCGCCCTGCCATTCCCAGTGCCGTAAGCAAGACAGAACTTTATTTCTCTCCCACCTATCAGAAATAGACGATCGAAGGCTTGTGATAACTGTTTTCTATGAAGTCACTCAGAGGTCCCGGCTCCTTCTGAAGTTTTGATGCTCAGCTATTCCTAGAGCATTGTCTTTTCCTTTTTTTCTTTTTAAGACAGGATCTCACTCTGTCTTCCAGGCTGGAATGCTGTAGCACAGTTATAGCTCACTGCAGCCACAAATTCCTGGGCTCAAGTGATCCTCCTGCTTCAGCCTTCCAAGTAGCTGGGATTACAGGCATGTGCCACCATGCCTGGCTAATGTTTTTATTTTTTGTTGAGACAGGGTCTTGCTATGTTGCCCAGGCTGATCTCCAACTTTTGGCCTCAAGCAATCCTCCCGCTTTGGCCTTGGGTTTACAGGTGCATTGGTTCCTGGCCTCCTAGAACATTATCTTTTGATGATTTTTTGCTGTAGTGGTCTTGCATATGAGACATAGACGTGCATCGTGTGGAAGCATTTTGGAGAACTGCAGTGTTCTTTCTCATGTGTGACCTGCCTTGTCTTAATTTGGAGGTGCTACAGGCTTATGTCTGAGGGGCCTGGATCACGCCAGCTGATCTGCTCTGGGAGAGTGAGAGGAGATGAGGGGAAAGGCTTCTTCTTCTTCCACTTCCTGCTTCTCCCCTAGATGGTCACACCACTGGACGCTGCAGCCTCTTATCCTTAGCAGCCCATCTTAGTGTTCATTTTATTAATTAGTGCCAAGTTCTTGATAGCTTGATCTGAAGATCACCTGCATCACAGCCTCTTGAGGGTCTTTCTGGGTTCCACACCTGCTGAATCATAAGATTTGGAGGTGGGCCCTGGATGAGTTTGCTGGGGCTGCTGTAGCAAAGCACCACAGCCTGGATGTGGAAATAACAGAAATGTATCATCTCACAGTCATGGAGGCTGGAAGTCCAAGATCAAGGTGTTGGCAGGGTCGGTTTCTTCTGAGACTGCTCTCCTTGACTTGAAGATGGCTGTCTTCTTCCGATATCTTCACACGGTCTTCCCTTTACTTGTCTGTGTTCAAATTCCTTCTTCTTATAAGGGTACCATTTATATTGGATCAGGGCCTACCCATGTGACCTCATATTATCTTAATTACCTCTGTAAAGGCCATATTTCCAAATACGATCAGATTCTGAGCTAACTGCATTTAGGATGTTTGGAGGACACAATTCAGCCTGCAACAGGCCTTGCCTTTGTGATTTAAACAAGCTTCCCAGGGGATTCTCACTCTCCCGTTGAGAGCAGCAATGTCAGTGGCGTAAAATAAAAATGATTAGTTGGCTTTTTTTACTTTTGACATATCAGAGGGGTTTATTTTGTTTCTGCCATTCCCTCCAAGAGTAAATGATACAGGAAGTCAGGGTGCAGATGTCCAGGAGCACAGCCCACAGGCTCTTTAGGGAAGGGAGGCTTTACTTTCTTGGTGACGCAGATCTGAATGACACAACCTGTTGGAATTCAGGCCCAGAACATGGAGCCACTGAGTTCTTTGCTTCATCCTGATGGGTTCCCAGTATTTGTTGACAACCTCAGGGCTTTGTCCTTGCTGCTCAAAAGCAAGACTTGCAGCTGACTTTTTCTTAGCAATGCTTGAGTATTGGGAAATAAAAAGCAGAACACATTGGAACTGTGGGATAGAGATTTTTTTTCCCCAAAGATTCTTTCCCATTAGGCAAAGTAGTTGATTTTTTTAAAAAAAGATTTCATTTGGAATTAGTCTCTGGAGTGTTTCCATAGACAACGGAAGAACATACAGATTATGTTCCAGGGAAGATGAAGGTAAACAGACTTTCATCAGGGGGAATGTGGTTCTCAGATTTGCTGCTTCATGTTCATCTTAAAATTGGAACAAGTTGATCGTTGAGTAAGAGCTGATTTTAGTCACCTTTGGTGGTGCTTTGTTGTGGATGATTCTAAATCAAAGTTGAAAAATTATAAAAACAATTACCTGATAGGACCATACAACATTCAGTAGGTGTACGTGTTAGGATTTGTGAGTGTCCCCTAATGCATTATCCACAGACTTCTTTCTCTGTTCTTAACCCGTGCTAAGGTGTGTTGCTCCTTTTATGTTAGGAATCTACTTTTCATTAGTGTTGAATTAGTTCACAAAAACTGTTTAGAGCAGGGTTTCTCGACAGTGACACTGTTGACATTTTCTGGATAGTTATTTGTTGTGTGGGCTGTCCTGGGCGTTGTAGATGCTTAACAGCTTCCTTAGGTTGTGTCCACTAGATACCAATAGCACCTTCTCCCAAGTTGTGACAGCCAGAAAGGTCACCAGACATTGCCAAGTTTGCCCCATCATGAGACCCTCTGATTTAGAGGAAAACAGTTTCCGCCTCCCAGTTTTGTTATTTCTTTGTATCTCTAATCTGTGCTAGCCTAAGGCATGGAAATAGGAGGTACAGATAATTCTGCTTTTTGATACAAGTGTTCCTGAAAAGCCTTGAGACTCTCAAAATCATTGGGATTTGAGAAAAATAGAGTTGGGGCAGGCTACTCTACAGGTATGTATTTAAATTACACCATGCAACTTTTAAACCCCAAACTAAAAAAAATTAGCTTAGTATGGTGGCTCACTCCTGTAATCCCAGCACTACAGGAAACTGAGGCAGGAAGATCACTTGAGGCCAGGAATTTGAGACCAGCCTGGGTAACATAGTGAGACTTTGTCTTTACAAAAAAATATATACAAATTAGCCAGGTATGGTGGCATATGCCTCTAGTTCCAGCTACTTGGGAGACTAAGATAGGAGGTTCACTTGAGCTCAGGAGTTCAAGGCTGCATTGAGCTATGACTGTGCCACTGTACCCCAGCCTGGGCAACAATGGGACCCCATATCTAAAAAAAAAATAGTAATAAAAAATAGAAATAACCCTACAGAACTCCACTCAAATTTTTAAACAATAAGCAACATAAAACTTTATCTTTCTTTCTTTTTTTTTTTTTTGGAGACGAAGTCTCACTCTGTCGCCCAGGCTGGAGTGCAGTGGCGCGATTTTGGCTTACTGCAAGCTCCACCTCCCAGGTTCACGCCATTCTCCTGCCTCAGCCTCCCGAGTAGCTGGGACTACAGGCACCTGCCACCACACCCAGCTAATTTTTTTGTATTTTTAGTAGAGACGGGGTTTCACCGTGTTAGCCCGGCCAAAACGTTATCTTTCATTTAAATTTTTTTGTGACAGGGTCTTGCTTTGTTGCCCAGGCTGGAGTGCAGTGGCATGATCATGGCTCACTGCAGCTTCAACCTCCTGGGCTCAAATAATCCTCCCAGCTCAGCCACCTGAGTCGCTGGGACCATAGGCATGTCCGACTAATTTTTTTATTTTTATTTTTAGTAGAGATGAGGCCTCACTGTATTGCCCAGGCTGGTGTTGAACTCCTGAGTTCAAGTAATCCTTCCACCTTGATCTCCCAAAGTGCTGGGATTATAGGCATAAGCCACTGTGCCTAGAAAACTTATCTTTCAAAAAAGTGTTAGTATAGGGCTTTACCTTTGAAAAAAGAAGCAACTGTAATTTGAATGGGTAGAAGGAACACTTGAGACTCCTGAATTATGGAGACAAGGACCACAAGTATGAAATCATGATGCTCAGCAGCACCGTGCAATAAGGACTTGTAAGCAAAGCCCGTGGTCAGACTGTGCCAAGAGAAAATATGTGAAATGAATGAGCAGGGCATATCAATATGCTTCATTCATCTGTGTGAAAGGTTGTAGAGTTCAGCAGCTCTTCTATGGTAATGTGAAATATTATAGGCTAGGAAAAGTTGCCCTTGAACCCATGTGACCTTTCCATTGATCTGCATCATTCTACAAATACTAATCGCATATAAGCAAATTTGCTTTACAGATTCCCATTATAGCTAAATAGATTGAACTTTCAAGGGTTGTGCAGTTCACAGGAAGTGTGGCACTTGTTTGTGGTAAGGAAGATGGTGAAAATGGACGGATAGCTTATGTTGAGGTTGAGGAAGAGTCATAAAGTTGTACCCTGGCTTCCCCTGAAATTGATTTCAGTTAGTTGAGAGTAAGTGTTCAGCTAGTAGTTGCTATTAAAGTGAGCCTCAAGTTTAGGTGATAATGGAGGGAATCTATGGAAGCCATCTTGCCATAAGTCTATGAAATATTCTGTTGCTACTATCTTGTTAGTTTCACAGTGCAATTATGTATGGACCAGGACTCTGGCTTCTCCCAGGCCTTTGTGTGTGTACCATGGATTTCCTCTTTCAGTAGGAACAAGGGCATGGTTGGCTTCTAGAAAAAAGATATTTATAGATAAGATGTGAGACCAAAAATGTATCATTGTTTTTCTTATCCTTAACGTACTTAATGCTGGTATTATATATTGTTTTATCCAAGGGCATGGTCTGGAAACTACTGTTTCTAGATTTTTCTGGTTGCATATCATGTGAGACATATTTGAATAAACTTCAGTTGGGCGGTAGTGACTTCCAGTCCTCACACAGTGCCAGGCACAGTTCTGGCCTGGAGGACCATGTTTGTACTCGCCTCGAGACAGACGAGTCACGAGACCCTATGTCTGTGAAGAGACCTGTAATGAATCAATCTAAAACCCAGAGGAAGGGTTTGAGAGAACTTGAGGGCATGCAGGAAGGAATCCCAGGCAGGCTGAGAAGCTACAATTTAAGATCTTTGTCATTCTTTAGACCCATGCAAGACTTGAGTCCAAGCCTGGCTCCATTCTCTTTACTTCCTGGGTTCCACGTGCTTTAGTTTTCAGCCTCTGACAGGGTGCATATGTTAGGTTCCACTATGGGTTCTTTTGTTTCCCAAGCACTAAATACTCATGCACACCCCTGTTCTGTTTCCTCAGGATGCACGCTATTTTTCTACGAGAGCGATGGCAGGTCTGGAATAGACCACAACAGCATCCCCAAACACGCCGTCTGGGTGGAGAACAGCATTGTGCAGGCGGTGCCTGAGCACCCCAAGAAGGACTTTGTCTTCTGCCTCAGCAATTCTCTGGGTGATGCCTTCCTTTTTCAGGTTTGTTGGGCACTTCCTTTGCAGGGCATTTCAAACCTCTGAACTGGGTACCTCCTTTTCTTTTTCTTGCCTAGGTACCCAGTCTCCCTCCACTGCTTTTTTTTTTTTTTTTGGTGGTGAGATTAATCTTTTGCTCATTATAAAAACAAAAATGGTGAATGACAAAATAAACATCTATACTAAAGTCCAAGAATAGGTATATTCAGAGGTTTTCCAAGTGAAGGCTAAGGAGGGCTATGAGTTGGATGTGAGAAACTTGCTCTGTTTGTCATTAGTTGAAGGATATCTTTGTGTGGTCTCAGTACCATTTCTGTTGCATTTAAGAAAAGGATCATGAATTTCTTCTTTTAGATGTGATTTGAGCTGTCAAAAATTTTTATTTATAATATGTTCTTTTCTAATATTAATCATAAAGTAAAATAATGACATCTCAGAAATGACTGGCATCACCTAAACAGTTTCTCTTCCTCATCTGATCAAAACTTTCTACTCAGCATCCTTGAATTTCAACTTTTAAAAAAAATATTTCTCTGCTAACTGCTTCAGGATTAACATTTTCTTTGATATGGAATCTTTTGAGTTTGGATAGTTATAATATACTCAGCAAGAACTTTTTTGTGTTGTTATGTGGGAAGGCTTTCTTTATTGATTCCATTGAAGAATTAATTTCTCAAATCTTTATTCTGTGCTTCCTATGTGCTCTGCATAGTGCTACTGAGCACACCAAGAAAATTTTGACAGTTCGTCTTTTTTTTTTTTTTTTTCACCCAGGCTGTAGTGCAGTGGCACAATCTCAGCTCACTGCAATCTCCGCCTCCCAGGTTCAAGCAATTCTCCTGTCTCAGCCTCCTGAGTAGCTGGGACTATAGGCACCTGCTGCCATGCCTGGCTAATTTTTGTATTTTTAGTAGAGATGGGGTTTCACCATATTGGGCAGGCTGGTCTCGAACTTCTGATCTCAGGTGATCCACCCACCTTGGCCTCCCAAAGTGCTACAATTACAGGTGTGAGCCACTACGCCCAGCTGACAGTTCATCTTCTTAAAAGTGTTCACATATAGCAAAGGGGACAGACACAGTAAATCTTTATAATGTGGTAAAGCCTAACAATGACTATTAAAGGAAGAGCAGGTATAAATGGCATGACAAAGACAGTAAGAATATAACATGGAAGGAGGGGGCTGGAACAAAGGTATAGAGGAAGGAAATAATTTATTTCACCAAGTTTCTGGCTTTGGCTTCAGAAGCTATTTCTATTTGGACAATTAAAGTAAGATATATAAAGTGCTAATTTTGATTATGTAAAGACAAAGCATCTGTGTTTTCTTTTTTAAAAATCTGTGATGTAAAACACAGAAAGAAGAGTGCACACAACGTAAGTGTACTGCTCAATGAGCTATCATAAAGTAATTATGCAGCCACCAACTGGGACAAGAAATAGAAGTTTCAGTCACCTAAGCCTCTCCCCCAACCCCACCCCACTCAAAAACGTAACCTGCTAGTTGAATTGAGTGATTATGTCTTTTATCATCCAAGCCAAGACACTTTTATTTATCTGGGAATGACTTAATTTCCCCTTCATTTTTTGAAGGATAGTTTTGCTGGATATAGAATTCTTAATTGACCATCTTATTTCAGTGCTTTGAAAATGTCATCCCACTCCTTTCTGGCCTTCGTGGTTTTTGAAGAAAAATCAGCTGTTTATCCTATGAGGCTCCCTTGCTGATTTGAAGATCATGACTTTGTCTTTAAACAGTTTGAGTATTATGTGTCTAGGTATTATTTTCTTTGAGTTTACTTTACCTGGAATTTATTGTCTTTCAGATATGTATCTTTTAATATTTTTTAAATTTTAAAAATTGTGAGTACTAGTGGCCACAAAATGTGTATATATTTATGGGATAGTGTCTTTTGGATCTGTAGATTTATGTGTATGTGTTTGTGTATTTAAATCACATTCGGAAAGTTTTTAGCTATTATTTCTTCAGATAATCTTCCTGCTCATTTATCTTGCTCCACTCCTTTGGTGACTCATGTTCTGTTTACATTAGTAGGCTTGATGAAGTCCCACAAGCCTCTGAGACTCTGTGCATTTTTTTTTTCATTCTATTCCTTAATCTCACTTGATCTGTCATAAGTTCACTGGTTCTTTTTTCTTCCAACTCAAATCTGTTGTTGAGCTCTTCTGGTTATTTATATATATATATACACATTATATATAGTATATATAATATATACTATATATTATATAACATACTACATATTGTGTATAATCATACAATATACTATATATTATATAATACATAATATACAATGTATATTATATAATATATGTAATATATATAAATATATATATATATAAATACATATTTTTTTTTTGAGACAGAGTTTTGCTTTTGTTGCCCAGACTGGAGTGCAATGGCACAATCTCAGCTCACCACAATCTCTGCGTCCCAGGTTCAAGCAATTCTCCTGCCTCAGCCTCCCAAGTAGCTGGGATTACAGGCATGTGCCACCAAACCCAGCTGTTTGTATTTTTTTTTTTTTTTTAGTAGAGGTGGGGTTTCTCAATGTTGGTCAGGCTGGCCTCAAACTCCCAAACTCAGGTGATCCATCTGCCTTGGCCTCCCAAAGTGCTGGGATTACAGGTGTGAACCACTACACCTGGCCATTTTTTCTTTTTCTTTCTTTTTCTTTTTATTTTGAGATAGAGTCTTGTTCTGTCCCCCAGGCTGCAGTGCAGTGGTGTGCTGATTTTGGATCTGACTTTTCTGAGACAGTTTCTATTGACTACTAGAATGTCAATGGAAGCGTCCTCCCATTTTGGTCTCCCAACCCACTTTATTGTTGTTTATTGTTTATTTGCATGTCTCATAAATTGCCAAGTCTCTGCTCAGCTAGTTGAGTAGTCAGCTAATTATTAGAGAGATTTCCTTAAATGTACAGAAGCAATAAATTTCCTAGTCTTTCCTAAGAACAGAAGTTTGCAAGTTCAAGCACATCATCAATGCTCAGGCAGCTAGCTTTCATCTCTGCCTTAGCCTTCATCTCTGCTTTCACCGAGCTATAGGGTAAGTGGTGTACTGATCACAGCTCACTGCAGCCTCAGCCTCCTGGGCTGAGCAATCCTCCCAGCTCAGTGTCCTGAATAGCTGGGGCTACAGGCGTGCACCACCACACCCAGCTCATTTTTTCTATTTTTTGTAGAGATGGGAGTCTCACTTTATTGCCCAGGGTGGTCTCAAACTCCTGGCCTCAAGTGATTTTCCTGCCTCAGCCTCCTAAAGTGCTGGGATTACAGGCATGAGCCACTGTGCCTGGCCTGATTCTTTCAAACAAAAATTACATTTCTTGGCCGGGCGCGGTGGCTCAAGCCTGTAATCCCAGCACTTTGGGAGGCCGAGACGGGCGGATCACGAGGTCAGGAGATCGAGACCATCCTGGCTAACACGGTGAAACCCCGTCTCTACTAAAAACTACAAAAAAAAAAACTAGCCGGGCGAGGTAGCGGCGCCTGTAGTCCCAGCTACTGGGAGGCTGAGGCAGGAGAATGGCGTGAACCCGGGAGGCGGAGCTTGCAGTGAGCTGAGATCCGGCCACAGCACTCCAGCCTGGGCCACAGAGCCAGACTCCGTCTCAAAAAAAAAAAAAAAAAAAAAAAAAAAAAAATATTACATTTCTTTATTGATATTCTCTATTTAATGTGATATTAGTCTCATACTTTATTTCATTAGACATGGTTTATTTTAGTTCTTTGAATATGTTCAAAATAGTTGCTTGAAATCTTTGTCTAGTACTCAACATGGGACTTCTCTGAGACAGTTTCTATTGACTACTTCTATTTCTGTGTATGGGCCATACTTTATTTAATTGTTTTAGAGATAGGGTCTTGCTCTATTACCCAGGCTGGAGTACAGTGGTGCAATCATAGCTCACTGTAACCTTGAACTCCTGGACTCAAGCAGTCTTCCCACCTCAGTCTCTCAAGTAGCTGGGACTACAGGTGTGCACCACCATATCTGGCTAATTTTTAAAAAATATTTTTTAAAGACAGAATCTTGCTATGTTGCCCAGACTGGTCTCAAACTCTTGGCCTCAAGAATTGGTCTCCCAACCCACTGGGATGATAGGCATGAATCACCATTCCTGGCCCATACTTTATTGTTGTTTATTGTTTATTTGCGTGTCTCATACTTTTTTGGTTTAAATTGTATGTTTAAAATAATATAAATGTGGCAACTCTGAAAGCAAATCCCCCTCCCATCCTCCAGGATTTGCTATTGTTGCTGATTATTGGTGGTGATAGTGCTTCTTTGTTTAGTGACTTTCCTGAAATCTGTAAAATATTTAGGCTTTGTCATGTGTGACCACTGAAGTCTCTGCTCAGCTAGTTTAGTAGTCAGCTAATTGTTAGAGAGAGATTTCCTTGAATGTACAGGGGCAATAAGTTTCCTAGTCTTTCCTAAGAACAGAAGTTTCCAAGTTCCTGCACATCATCAATGCTCAGGCAACTAACTTTCCTCTCTGCCTTAGCCTTCATCTCTGCTTTCACTGAGCTGTAGGGTAAGTCATATGGTGAGCTTAGAAACTTCTTGGGACTATCTGGGCTTGTGGACAGCCTTATACGTATTTGTGACTATATTAGTCAATTCTCACGCCACTAATAAAGACATACCCGAGACTGGGTAATGTATAAGGAAAAGAGGCTTAATGGACTCACAGTTCCACATGGCTGGGGAGGCCTCACAATCATGGCAGAAGGCAAAGGAGGAGCAAAGTCCTCTTACATGGCAGCAGACGAGAGAGTGTATGCAGGGGAACTCCCTTTATAAAACCATCAGATTTCATGAGACTGTCACGAGAACAGCATGGAAAGACCTGACCCATAATTTAATTACCTCCCACTGGGTCCCTTCCACGACATGTGGGAATTATGGGAGCTACAATTGAAGATGAGATTTGGGTGGAGACACAGCCAAACCATATCAGTGACCTTACAGATTACAAGGACTGTGTCATAGCTTTTCAGAGCCTTTTGTGGAAATTGTATTCCCCAGCTTTTCCTCAAGTTTCTTGGTCAACTTCTCATTTGCTGGACTGTTATCACTGCTTCAGGCGACTGCAGTGTTAAACAATTGTCATTAATTGTTTTTCACAAGCACCCCCTGGAGTGAAGAGTGTTTGCATGAATGAGGTCTGAGTCAGGTCAAATAGCAACAAGCTCTGTGAAGAGGTTTTTCTGGGACCTGTTAGACAGGTTGCTTAGTGATGGTTCTCTGAGAAAGGTGTTTTTGGGAAAGATATAGAGATCTACCTTGGAATGCCATGTTTAGTTCCATGTGTCAGACTTGAGGAAGATCGTTCCCTCCTGTGGTGCTACACAGCTGGTTTTCATGTGATTGTATAGATGAGGATACAAAGATGGAAATAGAGCGATTTAAAATATCACAAAACTTGCTGTTTTTTACTGAGGTTCAGCCATTTGTCTTTAATAAATGCAGCTCAGATTGTTGCAGAACTTAGATTAATTTCTGGAATTGTGAAAAAGTTGTTTTTGACCATTTTTTACCATTGTTCTTTTTGCTTTTGTGAAGAAATGGCTCTTTGGAGGTTCTTAACCCTCCTACCCCACCCCAACCCCCGTTGATGTTGATGGCGTTCACCAGGACACTTTAGACAGTAGACACTATTAACAGATATGCCAGCATACCAGGTATAAGTGGCGACAGTCCCAGGCCAACTGGGACATATAGCAACCATTCCATAGGTACATCTGAGTTGTTCCCAGGTGTTAAGGATTGCAACCAATGTTGTTGTGAGCACTCTTCTACCTGTTCTCAGGTTATGTTTGTCCACATTTCTGCTGGATAAACATATTATACCTAGGAGTGGTATGCAGGGTCATGAGTTAGGCACATATTCAGGATATGCCAGTTTTCAAAATGTTTAGTGTGATTTATACTCTCAGCAGCAGCCTAGCAAAATTCTAGTTATTCCTCATCTTTGCCAACTTGATATTGAGATTTTTTAAAAATCCTTTTTAAGATATTAATGTGAAATTGAGTGCATATTCATGCACTTAGTGACCATTTCAATATCATCTTTTGTGAAGTGCTTATTTTACTTTCTTGTCCATTTTTTTTCCATCACAGTTTCTTTGTTAATGATTTATGGCAGCTCTTTGCATATTTTGTATATCATCTGTGTTGATTATATTCATTGCAAGTATCTTTTTCTACTCTGTGGCTTGCTTTTTACTCTCTTAAGGGTGCCATTTGTTGCCGTGAAATTTAATTATAACCCATGGTCACTTCTCAAGCCTTTCTTAATGGGTAATGCTTTGAGTATCTGGTTTTTTAAATCTACATGCTATAGCGTTATGAAAATTTTCTTGTATATATGTTAAAAATAATTGTTTTTGGCTGGGCATGATGGCTCATCCTGTAATGTCAGCACTTTGTGGGACCAAGGCAGGCAGATCACTGAGCCCAGGAGGTTGTGACCAGCCTGGACAACATGGAAAGACCCTGTCTCTACCAAAAAATAAAAATGAAAAACATTGGCTGGACATGATGGCATGTACCTATAGTCCCAGCTAGTTGAGAGGCTGAGGTGGGAAGATCACTTGCTCCAAGGAGGTCAAGGCTGCAGTGAGCCATGGTCGCACCATCGCACTCCAGCCTGGGTGACAGAGCAAGATCCTATCTAAAAAAAAAAAAATTGGTTTTCTGCATCTGGCATAGTTTCTATTTGTTAATTGGAAATCTTGCAAATGAGGAAATGTCTAACTGTCTGACAGCAACAGTAACATTATTGTGAGATCAGTGGCTGTGTTTTACTTAGCCCTTATTGCATACTACCATCTTAATGTGAGTCACATGTAATTCTTAGAGCAGTAGTTAGTTGGATTACGTATCCACATTTTAACCCATTGATGCGTGTTGTATACCCCATTTGTTGAAGTCGAGGCTTACAGAAGCTAGTAATTGGACCCAAAGTCACATACTTACTCAACTCAAACCAAGCCTCTGTTTCTCCAAATCTTTTATTGTCTGAGTATATTATTTGTCCTATCACGATTGACCCTAAGAAGAACAAGGGTAAGAGTCAGTGGCTACGGTAGAAAGGGACTCGCTTTTTCTCAATCCTAGAATTAAGCTACTCATTGGAAATATTTCTAAAGTGAAACCTAATTTTGGTCCTGCCTTGCCTCACTACACAGGTTAGATGATTATCAGACGGATTTCAGAAAGGCTCCCTTAAAAATTTGTTTTTAACCCTCAAGTGGAACCAGAAGGTTTTCTTTTTCACTCACACATTTCTGATGTGAATTCCTTTTGAAAGGACCTTCATGGCCATAAAATTGCTAGTAGAATGTAAATACCCAATAGATCACATGGAGTAAACTTTTTTGTATGTGACAACATAGGATCTTATTTTTGAAAACCTTTGTGTTTTCACATACATTCTGTCTTTCAAAGAGAATGTTTGAAAACATTCTCTGCCTTCTGCTTTTTATAAATCCACGTAACTCTGGAGCAGCCAAATCAGAATGAAACCTGTGTGTGTAGGGGTGAGGCTAAAGCACAGGCGATCAGCCATGATTATGGAAGTAATTTGTAGGTTATTCCAGCCCCAGGGCTCAATTCAGTGCACACAGCTTCCAGAGCCTGTGTGCTGCTGATTCAATGCTGTTACTCAAATACCCACAGACTCACCCATGGAAAGGAGATTCATGTTACCAACAAAAGTAGGAAAGGAATTTTTATGTGTGAGGTCGGCGGAGGGTGGGAATGAGCAGGAATGTTGGAGCCGGGTATATGGAAGAAGTGCTAACCTGTCTGCACTATTTTAATTTGAGTTCTTTCCTTCAACTTGAAGCCAGAGACAGTACCTACCACCTACAAAGTACAACTTCCTATTGGGCCTTCATTCATTCATTACCTTAGGATGTCACATACAATTCCAAAAAGCTCACCCACCTTTATGGTAATATATCCTAATATTAGTTATTAATTTGTCTGTTAAACGCCTTGGGAACATAGCTAGCAGGCAAATAAGAAAGATAATAGAGTAGAAAATCATATGCTGTTATATATCTAAAGGGGTATAGAAAATGTTATCTCTAGGAATTGATTGCCTTTTCCTTCCATAGACAGTTTTCTCATCATTTACAAAGTCACTTGTGTGAGGGTATTACATGCATATTAAGAGACTTGTATGCCATTAAGTTGAGTTGAAGATTAAGTGTGATGATGATGGTGTCTGATAGATAGCAAACGCTTAACAGTTACCATTTTAGTAATAAAGAAAAAAAGACCATTCCATGGGCTCCTCTTAAATAAGCAACTTTACAGAAATTAAGTGAGGCTTCACTGTGTAAAGGCTAAGGTCTTGAGTTTCATCAGGGTCTAGAGAACTACCTTGGAAGCCATGTCTGGCTATGTGTGTCAGACTTGAGGAAGGTCATGGCCGCATGCCCTGGACAAGGGCAGCCAGGTTGGGGAAAAAGCTGTAAATCATCTTTCACAAGGATGTGTCAAGTGGACTTGTAGAAAAGACTTTAGTGGAGATTTGGCATCTTGACCCAGTGCCCCTCTCAAAGGGGATATGGTCCCTGCAAGACCATGGCCAACAGGTGAGCCTACTCTCTGGGCAGCATCTCCCATTCCTGGAGATCTCCCAGCTTTCAACCATCGGTTTTGTTAGGCAGCCGTAAGTCCTAGAAAAATTTTCATCGTGTTGAGATAATATGTTCTTTCTAGTGAGTCTTGCCATTTCTCTTTGTTTCTGTATTCACCCCCAGAGTCCTGTGTAAGTCTTCTGCTTATCCTTACTCATCACCTTTTAGATACTTAAAAACAGCTTTCATTTACCTCCTGCCACGTCTCTTTGGGCTACCCTGCATAAGATTTCCAAGCCATTCTCCCTGTTCTTACTTGTAAGCGTGCCCAGGAGCTCAGCATCCTGTGTGAGCCTCTTTGTGGTCTGCCCCATGCAGCCTGCGGTGAGGTTCCTATTGTCCTTGTTTCCTCTAGAGTCCACTCCTTTTATTAAAAGCCACATCAAACTGTTGACCAGACTGAGCTCATGGTATCTTAAACCCTCAAAATCAATTCTTACCCAACAAGACCTTCCCCATCTTATTTTAATAGATTTTTTTTTTCAAAAACCCAACTCAGAACATAAATGTACCTCTTTGATATGTTATCCTTGTAGCTTTTATCCTTCTAATAAACTGTTGAAATCCTCTGGGATCCTTATTTGATCTTCCCTGGTGTTTATATTCCTCTTAACTTCACATTATCCGCTGATATGACAAGCTGAGTGCACGGTCTTCGTTCTCTTTGTTGGTTTCTGTGTTGACTTAGTCTGTAGTTAAGTCCTGTTTTCCCCACACCGTAGATTATATCCCTGCTCCTAGCCAGCCACTGTAGAAATATTTACCTTTGATTTTGGCATGGATTAGTTGTGGAGAAGGGCCAACTCTAGGATATGTGGAGCCCCAGGAAAATATTTTTTTATGGAGGCTTTATGTATATAAAGAATTTGGCTCACCCTGGATCAACTATCAGCACCATTCTGGTGGCCCAAACTCAAGCAATCTGGTGAAAGAAATACCACACAAGCTGGTGGGTGCGACTCACTAGCCACAGACTCAAGTTCAAGAGCTTTGGGCATCTTTTTGAGACCGCATAGCTGGTACAGGGTGAGAGAACTCCTTGAAGGGGAGAAACCTCCTGAAACTTCCCCTTTCCAGGAGCCAGAGGGAGACTTAGAAAATTTCAAGAAAAACCCTCCAAACTATGGGACCTCCTGAGGTGCAGAGCTCTGGCAGGGGCCCCACTTGCCTACCTCTAAGGAGACTATTAATGGAGAATATGGATATTGAAGTGCAAAATGAATATACAAGGCTGGAAATCAGTTAGATTTTATGCCTTCTTGTGGGTGCCTCAAAGGTTTCCCCACACTGCAGAGGTATAATTGTGGTTGAGCTGGATCTTCCTATACAATTTCTATACTGTTATGTATCATGCAAATTATGTTACTAATGGTATTCTTCCTTTTTTTACATTAGTTTAAATTTGTACTAAATCAATATCATCATAGTTTAAAAGAATTCAGCTAACATTAAAAGGCTTAGAGTGGCCTGTAATCCCAGCACTTTGGGAGGCCGAGATGGGCGGATCACGAGGTCGGGAGATCGAGACCATCCTGGCTAACTCGGTGAAACCCCATCTCTACTAAAAAATACAAAAAACTAGCCGGGCGAGATGGCGGGTGCCTGTAGTCTCAGCTACTCGGGAGGCTGAGGCAGGAGAATGGTGTAAACCAGGGAGGTGGAGCTTGCAGTGAGCTGAGATCTGGCCACTGCACTCCAGCCTGGGCGACAGAGCGAGACTCCATCCCAAAAAAAAAGAAAGGCTTAGAGTAAAATTATTTTACTCCTTTTGCCCTCTTCGCCTCATGAGGCTTATTCCCTAGAAGCAACTATACAAAACTATTTTAGCTGATGTTTTTGTTTCTTTGTTTTCTTGCATTTGCTCTCATTTCTCATTAGCATGTTTATACT
Source organism: Piliocolobus tephrosceles (assembly GCF_002776525.5). Classification (NCBI taxonomy): domain Eukaryota; kingdom Metazoa; phylum Chordata; class Mammalia; order Primates; family Cercopithecidae; genus Piliocolobus; species Piliocolobus tephrosceles. The sequence continues at coordinate 47,831,803 of NC_045452.1, forward strand.
GCTGTTTCTAATGGATTTTAGGTACTACTGACTTTCTATTATGATAGATGAACATTTAGCTGTGTTAGCTATAGATTCTTCTTTCCTTGTCTTCCCATATAGGTATATGAACATTTAGGATTAAAGCATTAGTCAGTGTTATTACATTGTTATGACTATATAAATAGTATTGGTTGCAGAGTCAAGTAGTGTACTGTGATCTTATTTCTTTTATGTAACAATGTCTTATTTGTTTGTTTTTTTCTGTAGTTAATAACTGCCCTCTTTTTTGTGGTGGGGGGGAAGGCTCATGTTGCTTATTTTCCTGGTTATGTGGCAGTGATATTTTCTAAATCTCCAGCATGTTAGCTGTTTCATCAGTGATGTTTTCCTTTGAAGCCTGCCCTCCCTGGCACATTGTCCTGCTCCCATATGGCTGCTCTACGGGCCTCATGTACAACAGCCTCCCTAGAATTACCAGCTGCTTCTTTTTCATGAAAATAACCTGTAGTAACTTCCTATAAAATGATGCATATTTTTAAATGTCTTCATTCTACCTTTTACTTGCATAATATTTGAGTAATTTGGAATTTTGGCTTGGAGATCATTTCCCCTTGGTTTAATTATTTTCTGATAATGTTCTCATTTCTGATTAGCATGTGTGTGTTTTATTTATTTTTTCTCTTTGAATCATTTAGCACCATTTCCTTATCACTGGTATTCTGATCCTTGTTTAGTATACATGCTGCCGAAGCAAGCACAATTCCTTTTCTTTGGTTTTTTTTTGGAGACAGGGTCTTACTCTGTTGCCCAGGCTGGAGTGCAGTGGTATAATCATGGCTGATTGCAGCCTCAGCCTCCCAGGTTCTCCCACCTCAGCCTCTCAAATAGCTGGAATGACAGGTGCACACCACCATGCTTGGCTAAATTTTGTGTTTCATGTGGAGATGGGGTTTTGCCATGTTGCCCAGGCTGGTCTTGAACTCCTGGGGTCAAGTGATCTACCTGCCTCGGCCTCCCGAAGTGCTGGGATTACAGGTGTAAGCCACTGCACCTTGCTGGTGTTCTGATCCTTCACAGTGATTTCCTTCTATTGACATTTTAATTTCGGTTATTTTTTTTTTTAATTCCTAAAAGAAGCTTTCTCTCCGTCCTTCCCTCCTTCTCTCCCTCCTTCCCTTCCTCCTTTCCTTACTTCCTTCCCCACCTCCTCCCTCCCTTCCCCCTTCCCTCCCTCCCTTCCCCTCTCCCACTCTCTTTTCTTTTTATTTTTTTATTTTTTTATTTTTTTTTTGAGATGGAGTCTCGCTCTGTCGCCCAGGCTGGAGTGCAGTGACCGGATCTCAGCTCACTGCAAGCTCCACCTCCCGGGTTTATGCCATTCGCCTGCCTCAGTCTCCCGAGTAGCTGGGACTACAGGCGCCTGCCACCTCGCCTGGTTTTTTTTTTTTTTTTTGTATTTTTTAGTAGAGACGGGGTTTCACCGTGTTAGCCAGGATGGTCTCGATCTCCTGACCTCGTGATCCGCCCATCTCGGCCTCCCAAAGTGCTGGGATTACAGGCTTGAGCCACCGCGCCGGGCCTCTCTTTTCAATCTCATTGTTCCTTTTTATTGTAAACTGTACTTTTTGTTCACTTGTTTATAGCTTTAGATTCCCTTGCATCTCCAAAGGTTGTGTAGATTTTAGGGAAGCTTTCTCTGTTTCAGACATGGCTTCTCCTTTCTCCTAGTACATTTTCTCCTGTGTGCTCTAGTCTCTGCCTTTCATGCTGGGGGCTTTCAGCAAATGTCTGGTGATCCTTGACTGTTTGGTCATATTTACATGTGAGATACCAAAAAGCTGCTTTTATCATCTGTGCACGTTAGAAGTACTGGGACCTTTCATAGCATAGACAGATAGTAAGTGGCCTTGTGGAGAGACTCCAGTTGACCATATTTGTGAGTCTTTTCTTGAAGGTGACTGAGCTTTGCCAGAGATGAATCCTGCCACTGCCCTCCATCAGGCAGGCTGCCATCTGTTTGCCTCTTTGCAACACACGACCCGTTTCCCTTGTGTCTGTCTTCCGGGAATCTTCTCCAAAGAATGAACCTGGTGTGGGTGAGGGTGAGAGGGATCCATTATATCACTATTTTCAGTGGGGGGAGGCGAACCTCAAATTTAAATTTTTTTTTTTTTTGAGACGGAGTCTTGCTCTTGTCGCCTAGGCTGGAGTGCAGTGGCACCATCTTGGCTCACTGCATCCTCTGCCTCCCAGGTTCAAGCAATTCTCCTGCCTCAGCCTCCCAAGTAGCTTAAATTACAGGCATGCACCACCACGCCTGGCTAATTTTTATATTTTTAGTAGAGATGGAGTTTCACCATGTTGCCAGGCTGGTCTTGAACTCCGGATCTCAAGTGATCCCACCTCAGCCTCCCAAAGTGCTGGGATTACAGGCGCGAGCCGCCATGCCTGGCCTTAAGTTCTCTTTACAGATATTAAAAATAATAGCTTAAATAAGTCTTATGTAAACAAAATATGATGAGTGTAGAATCAGTAAGAAAAAAGCCTTTTAAGAATTCACAGTGGAACTTTATTCCTATCTAGCCTCTTAAAAAATGGTAACTTTCTTTTTTTTTTCTTTTAAAATGAAAATGTTTGACCTACTTTGCAATTATTCTTGTGCTTCTATAAACTTGGATTATCCAAAATTTTAATTTCCTAGATTTGGCATACATTCCCTAGTATTTCTTGTGTTTAAAATGAATTTCCCTTTTCCTGCCACTTACGTAAACCATTGATTATCTGAAATCACCAAGTGTCCTCCATGCCGTTGGATAATTGAAGCTGGATCTATTTAAATACATAATGAAGCCCTGAGCTTCATCTTATCTCTGCACTCAAAGGGGCTGTTATGCAAAATGCATTTTTTGCTGATTATATTTGTCTGTTGGCAAGAACTTTGCTTATTCCCTTCACTGAACTGTATATAGTATTTATAGCATCCCCAGAAGGCAAAGGAAGAATCACAACATTCACTCCCTCTTTACCTGTTTGCTGCTGTTTGTTTAATGGAAGGTGATTTGTGGTTAGCAAGTTGAGAGGGTACCATTGGGTGGTCTCTCCGTCCTGCCTTTTTGACCTCTGGATTCTGACGAAGGGACCCTTCATGAATCTGATGTCCCTAACTAACCTTGCCTGGTTCAAGAAGGGGAGGCAAGGTTAGTGGCTTCAAATGGCTTTTTCTAGCATGTCAGAATTTACATCCTGGAGAGACCTTGAGGAACAACATTGTGTCAGGTCAGGAGTCGTGAGCAGTTGAGGTGTTAAGCCAATGAATGGTCAAGAAATGTTGCAAGACTTTTCTCCACCCAACTAGCTGTTGAAAGCAGTCAATGGAGAGTTCGTCTCCTCTCTTGTGGACACATAGCTCCCTGCGTGCCACTGCAAAAGGACAAAGTTTGCAGAAAAGCTCATTTATTCAATTGTCCTTCTGAGAAATTGATTTGGCTTAATGATAGAGAATGGTAGGGGCTGTCATTTTATTTAGACAGGACAGCGGGAGCAAAAGTTCTCTCTAATGGAACTGTCTTCAGCCATTGACAGGTTTTAAAAAAGTTTGGGGGAACTGAGGCATACTTAATAGTGAAAAGGGCTGATGGCTAAATTTTTCATACAGCTGTCATCACACATTTCTATATATGTTTCTCTAGGTTTGGGGGCTCTTTTTATTTTATAATTATTTTTTTCTTTTAAATTGTGGTACACCACACATAAAATTTACCATCTAGCCATTTTTCAGTGGACAGTTGAGTGGCGTTAAGTACATTCACACTGTTGTGCAGCTGTCACCATTATTATTATTATTTTTTTTTGAGACGGAGTCTGGCTCTGTGGCCCGGGCTGCAGTGCAGTGGCCAGATCTCAGCTCACTGCAAGCTCCGCCTCCCGGGTTCACGCCATTCTCCTGTCTCAGCCTCCGGAGTAGCAGGGACTACAGGCGCCCGCCAGCCACCTCGCCCGGCTAGTTTTTGTGTTTTTAGTAGAGACGGGGTTTCACTGTGTTAGCCAAGATGGTCTCGATCTGCTGACCTCGTGATCCGCCCATCTCGGCCTCCCAAAGTGCTGGGATTACAGGCTTGAGCCACCGCGCCCAGCCACTGTCACCATTATTAATCGCCAGAACTATTTTTTTTTTTTTTTTTTTTTTTTTTTTTTTTTGAGATGGAGTCTCGCTCTGTCACCCAGGCTGGAGTGCAGTGGCATGATCTCGGCTCAGTGCAACCTCCACCTTCCGGGTTTAAGCGATTCTTGTGCCTCAGCCTCCCGAGTAGCTAGGACTACAGGCATGTGCCACCATGCCCAGCTAAGTTTGTATTGTTAGTAGAGATGGGGTTTCACCATGCTCAGGCTGGTCTCCAACTCCTGGCCTCAAGTGATTCGCCTGCCTTGGCCTCCCAAAGTGCTGGGATTACAGGCATGAACCATTCTGCCCAGCCCATAACTCTTTTTCATCATGCAAAGCTTAAGCATGGTCCCCATTACTTAACAACATTCCATATCCCCTTCACTCCAGCCCCTAGCAACCACTGTCTATCTTTGTAAGTTCCAGGATAGCTGCTTTGCCAAAATTAAATATGTACCATTCAAAGGGTGTTTAACTTTGGTCAGCTTCCTTCATTTTTACTTCTTAAGTGGAAGACAAAGGCGGAAGACAAACTCTCTGACGTCAGAATGGAGTGTGTTGCTATTGGCTGAATTTGGCTGGGGTCCGCACAGGGGGAAGAAGAAGACCCACTTTCATTAAATAAGGAGAACAAAAGGCTGTTGTTCCACAGAACATACCAGATTGTGGTCTTCCTTGGGCTTCCACGTGCACTACACAGACTCCTTTATTTTTGAGACCTCCCCTGTTTTGCAGTGGAATTCTTACTTTGCTGGGAGATCAGTCAGGATGGGTAGAATTATGCTGAAGTAAGGAGCACCTAAATCTCAGTGCTTTAACATGCTTTCTCCTTCCTGGCATGATCGAGGCTGGCTCCACAGCCGTACTCATCCTAGACTCTTTTGGATCCAGGCAGACAGAAGCTATAACTTGACACACTGCTTCCGTGACTGTGGCAAAGGGGCAAAAGCGAATCAGGCTTTTGTTGAGTAGTGATGTCACTTCTACTGACATTTTACTGGCAAAAGCCAAGTGCCATGGCCATGTCTGGCTTCAGAGGGGGTCAGAAAGTTCTATTCTCCCATATTCCCAGAATGAGAAGAGCTCAAAATATTGAATGGTCATGCCTATAATCCCAGCACTTTGGGAGGCCGAGGCAGGGTGATCACCTGAGGTCAGGAGTTTAGGACTACCCTGGCCAACATGGTGAAACCCCTCTCTACTAAAAATACAAAAGTTAGCTGGATGTGTAGTTCCTTAGTAGCCTGTAGTCCCAGCTAGGGACTAGGGAGGCTGAGGCAGGAGGACCACGTGGACCTAGGAGGCAGAGGTTGCAATGAGCTGAGATTGTGCCCAGGCACACTAGCCTGGGTGACAGAGTGAGATTCTGTCAATAATAATAATAATAATAATAATAATGGCTGGGCGTGGTGGCTCACGCCTGTAATCTCAGCACTTTGGGAGGCTGAGGCAGGCAGATCACGAGGTCAGGAGATCAAGACCATCCTGGCTAACATGGTGAAACCCTGTCTCTACTAAAAATACAAAAATTAGCCAAGCGTGGTGGCGGGTGCTTGTAGTCCCAGGTACTAGGGAGGCTGAGGCAGGAGAATGGCGTGAACCCGGGAGGCGGAGCTTGCAGTGAGCTGAGATCACACCACTGCACTCTAGCTTGGGCAACAGAGCCAGACTCCATCTTTTTAAAATAATAATAATAATAATAATAATAATAATAATAATAATAATAGTAATTGAATGGGTAATGCTCATGATGCTGCAGCCTGGCTTTCAGAGTAATTAACAAGAGCTGGGGGTCAGGATCAGTGTGTCGTATTAAACAAGAAAAAAACAGAACCAAAGCATTTTTTTTTTAAGAACAGGGTTGGTGGAGATTGGGATTTATAATAAATGACTGTGTTCTTCCTACTTTTTCTGGGCTTTTTTTCCCTCCATCTGTGAAAAATGGTCATCTGAGTCCTTTCTGGATACATATTTTTATTTAAATTCTGAAGTTCATAGCATATATTCAACCAAGCTTGCTGTCAGAAATTTCAGATCTTTGTATCCGTTGCTCAGGTGTTATGTCAGGGTTGTAGGTATTTCCTTTTCTTACTCCATGAGTTAGGGGGTAAAGGTAGGGGCTAGGAGGTTCTAACTGAGGCAGAGATGAGAGAGGTTTGCCTTAAAGAGATGGACGTGGACTGCCCCTGAGCTTCCAGCTGCCAGGTATTGGTGCAGGAACCACAGCCTCTCCTTAGTGCTTCATGCACCTCTGCAGGGATTGCATCTGGATGCCTCCACATTATCCTTTAAAAATGGGTGAAGATGGCCAGGCGTGGTGGCTCACGCCTGTAATCCTAGCACTTTGGGAGGCCGAGGCTGGTAGATCGCGTGAGGTCAGGAGTTTGAGACCAGCCTGGCCAACATGGAGAAACCCCATCTCTACTATAAGTACAAAAATTAGCTGGGCGTGGTGGCGGACGCCTGTAATCCCAGCTCCTCGGGAGGCTGAGGCAGGAGAATCTCTTGAACTCAGGAGGCGGAGGTTGCAGTGAGCCGAGATTGTGCTGCTACGGTGCTCCAGCCTGGGTGACAGAGAGACTCCGTCTCAAAGAAAAAAAGGCATGAAGACATGGATTCCACTAAAATCTAAAAGCTCCTCATTTCCACTGAGCCATACAAACAAAATGGAAAGCAAGTTTCGGGTCAAGGAACCAGCTTTTTATCAGATACTACCAGGCACTTGGGAGGACAAGGAAATGGTGGAGAAGGGTGAAGCTTCTTGGAACTTCCTTTGTAGTTTTGTAAGGACAATATTTAATGAAAACTAAAAATATGAAGTATCATATTTTTAGCATAGTTATAGAAAAATTATACTCAACTATTAGGGTAATATACCTTGGAAGGATGTTCTTTGAAACTTTCTATGATAGTTTAATGTATACACAGAAAAGGCACATTTTGATGGTGTTTAACAAACTGAACACACCCCTGTCGTACACCCACGTAAGCAGCACCCAGATGAAAAGCAGAAGGGGGCCAGCACCCCAGAAACCTCTCTTGTGCTTCTTACCAGATTCTACCCATTGCTTCTCATCCCACCAAAAAAACCTGCCCTCTTGACTTCTAATAGTATATATTAGTTTATCTGTGTTGGTACTTGATATGGTTTGGCTGTGTCCCCACCCAAATCTCGTCTTGAATTGTAGTTCCTGTAATCCCCACTTGTTGTGGGAGGGAGCCATTGGGAGGTAATTGAATCATGAGGGCAGTTACCTCCATACTGTTCTCATGATAGTGAGTGAGTTCTCACTAGATCTGATGGTTTTATAAGGGACTTTCCCCCCTGCTTCGTTCTGTACTTCTCCTCACTGCCACCATGAGAAGAAGGATTTGTTTGCTTCCCCTTCACCGTGATTGTAAGTTTCCTGAGGCCTCCTCAGCCATGCTGAACTGTGAGTCAATTAAACTTCTTTCTTTTATAAATTACCCAGTCTTGGATATGTCTTTGTTAGCAGCATGAGAATGGACTAATACAGTACTTCATATAAATAGAATCCTACAGTATATATACTGCAGTGCATCTGATTCCTTCCCCAAAATGATGTGTGCAAGATTTATGTGTGTTAATCTATAGTTATAGTTCCTCCATTCTTGCTCTATAGTATTTCATTGTGTGATTATCCCACATATTCATCCATTCCCCTATTGGTTGCATCTGGATGGTGTCCAGTTTCACCCATGATATACTACTGTGCATGTTCTGGTGTGCATATTTTTGTGTGCATATGAATGTATTTCTCTTGAGTATGTACCCAGAGTGCATTTTCTGAGTCACAGGGTGTACATATATTCAGCTTTAGTAAGTAATATCCAACAGCTTTCTAAAGTAGTTGTACAAGTTTACTTTCCAGCCAGCAGCCAGCAGTGCATAGGAGTTCTGGTTACTCCATATGTTTGCCAACACTGGGTATTTTCATCTTGAAAGTTTTTTTTTTTTTTTTTTTTTTAAGGAAAAATACTTACCAGATTATTTTTCCATCTGAGCTGGTTCCTTTCCTTATTTAAAAAAAAATGAGGCTGAGCGTGGTGGCTCACACCTGTAATCCCAGCACTTAGGGAGGCTGAGGCAGGCGGATCATGAGGTCAAGAGATTGAGACCATCCTGGCCAACATGATGAAACCCCGTCTCTACTAAAAAAAATACAAAAATTAGCTGGGCATGGTGTTGCACGCCTGTAGTCCCAGCTACTCAGGAGACTGAGGCAGGAGAATCGCTTGAACCCAGGAGGCGGAGGTTGCAGTGAGTCGAGATTGCACCACTGCACTCCAGCCTGGTGACAGAGCAAGACTTCATCTCAAAAAAAAAAAAAAAAAAAACGTGCGGGGGGAATAACCCCACCTAACGAGATACCCATTTATTGTGAGGCACTGAGAGATCCAGTGATCACGCTTTGTACAGAACACCAGCAGGAACAAGCTTGGTGCTTTCATTAGATGTAGGAGGGCCTCTCTTTTTCTGGTGGAACTTCAAAGTGATACGTAAGGACAAACTATAAGATAATGACCTGCAAAGATGAGATAACTATAACATAAAGTGAAGCAAATTTAATCTCATAAATAGACATGCATTTTTTCCCCCCTAAGTTTCTCAATCTACAAGTCCTCACCTGTGGCTTCCAATGTCTTGATCGCCTCTCCTCCTCCCACTCAGTCTTTACAAAGTGATTCCATTTGCTTTGTCAGGTGGTACTTCTGCTCTTTCTTCTTGGATTGTCTAGCGTGTTGAAATCTTTATCCACAGGCAAAATATTTGTTATCCACGTAACAACTGCTGGACCAGTTAGGTTTGCCCAGTGGGAGGTGACTTTGCTGGTTGACACCATTTTTAATATTTGATGCTGTTTCTTATGTGGAATACAAAACTGATCCGATTCAGAAGTAATTAAGATAAAGTACCCTCTTGACTTAAGTTCCAGCTGCCAGCCAGCATAGAGTCATGTGCTGGTGGGGTCCTGTTAATAAAATGTTGTTTACAAGTGGCTGGGCATGGTTGTTCACATCTGTAATCCCAGCATTTTGGGAGGCTGAGACGGGCAGATCACTTGAGGTCAGGAGTTCGAGACCAGCCTAGGCAACATGATGAAACCCCATCTCTACTAAAAATATAAAACTTAGCCAGGTGTGGTGGCACATGCCTGTAGTCCCAGCTGCTTGGGAGGCTGCACGAGAATTGCTTGAACCTGGGAGGCAGAGGCTGTAGTAAGCCAAGATCGCTCCATTGCACTCCTCTCTGGGCAACAGAGCAAGACCCTGTCTCCAAAAATAATTTAAAAAAAAAAACCACCACCACCAACAAAAACCCAGAATTTTGTTTATAAGCCATCACTCAAATGAGTCAGAAAACTAAGAAGGTGCCTCAAAGGAAAAAACGATGAAGTGTTTTTGTGCATGAAAAATGATGTTAGTAGCTCCTTCAGTACTGTTGTGGCTGAATAGACTATTTCTTGAGATGGGCTAACTTCTGAGCATTTGTTTTACCTCTCTGGACTTCAGAGAATACCTGGAAAGGTCCAATATCTCCTCACTTGTAAAAACTCATTCATTGAATTCCTAAAGAATCATTAATAGTGAATTATCACACATGTGCTGTCTCTTGAAAACTATTCTGACTTGCCTTTCAGAACACTGAGTCACGCCATTCCCACTTAGGTCACCATTGGTGGATGTTGCTCACCATTTTCTTAATGCCCATCTCAAACAGGCCACTTTTAGCACATGGAGTGTTGTTGGGCGGCTGCAATTCTTAGAGGCTCCCATGGAGCCCCCAAAGACAGTATTTCTTCTGGCTACCTGACCGCTTCCCCAACCCTAGTTCTGTCTTGCTGCTTAGCACCAGGATAGGACCTTTGGATCTGGGTTGCAGTGGTTCACGAGGGCAGGGCTGTTGTAGCTTCCTATGTCAGTAATGTCCCTCAGTCCCACTCATGCCCTGTAACTGACCAGACTTCTCTGGAAACCGACCTTTGCTTCACAGGCACCCTCGTAAGTAGACACCAAGTTGTCTGTGTTAGGCGTGTCACTTTCACACGTGAGTTCAATAAGTACACTGAGTGAGCAGACATGGTGGCTTCATTCAGGACAGCCCTTGAAGGGGAGGGGAGAGTGGGCATCTGACCTGAGACTCACTTTTTGTTACTAATTTCCTGAAGGAAGAGGAGGTCAGGTTAGCCTTATCCATGGGTGTCTAGACCTGTCACCTCGACTGCCAGGCATTGCTTCTCTGGAAATGCTCCGGTTCATTTTTCTGAAGTTCCTAAGAGGTACCTTTTTTTCTTCCTGCCCCTTCTTCCTGGTACAGACCACTAGCCAGACGGAGCTTGAAAACTGGATCACCGCCATCCACTCTGCCTGTGCCACTGCGGTCGCAAGACACCACCACAAGGAAGACACGCTCCGACTCCTGAAATCAGAGATCAAAAAACTGGAACAGAAGATTGACATGGATGAAAAGATGAAGAAAATGGGCGAAATGCAGCTGTCTTCAGTCACTGACTCAAAGAAGAAGAAAACAATATTAGATCAGGTAATCGTTCGTCCACGTTTAGATCCAGACAAAATTGTTAGGTCCTTAAAAGGTTGGTTTTTTTTTTTTTTTGCTGTTTTGGAATCGTGAAACATCATCAGATATCTCCCCGACAGCCTGTCATCCAGGATGCTGAGTTCTTTGTTGTGACCGTCGGTGTTCTTCTCTCTTTGTTCGTAGCTGATTGTTAACAGCGAAACGGAACAATATTACATTGAATGAAAGACAGAAATCCAATAGAGGAGCCCCCAGCCCCCACCAAGGATATGCTGTTCTAGGGATCTGTGTAATTAGAAAGTTTGCAATTTCATTTCCCATATTATCAGACTGACTTGGAGTTCTCTTATGGTGGGGACTCATTTCTGACTCCTCAGTAAATTTTGAATTCTTAATTTAGAAAAGGTAAAGTACATTCAAAAGATATATCTGGCTGGGCGTGGTGGCTCATGCCTGTAATCCTAGCACTTTGGGAGGCTGAGGTGGGCATATTCGTTTGAGCCCAGAAGTTCAAGACCAGCCTGGCCAACATGGCAAAACCCCGTCTCTACACAAAAAATACAAAATTAGCTACACCTATAGTATCAGGAGGCCGAGATGGGAGGATCACCTGAGCCTGGGAGGTGGAGGCTGTGGTGGGCCAAGATTGTGCCATTGCACTCCAGCCTGGGTGACAGAGCAAGACTCTCTCTATATATATCTAGATATAAATATATATATATATATATAAAATTGCTTTATATGTGCATAAGTATATTTCATGCTAAACAGAAAAGATTGAGTGAAATGAACAAAGGACATTTTTGCCTGCTATTCAGCTGTCAGTAACAGCCATCTGGTAATGCTTTGACACTTTGTCCTAATGCTTAGGAAATAATTAACATGAATAAATGATATTTAAATATTTGAACAATTGACATGGCCTTCCACATTTCTCTCCCTCTAGGGTTTCCCTTTGTTACCTGACATTGTGTTTTTTTAAATTGACGCAAAATTCACATAATGTAAAATCAGCCATTTTAACACAAACAATACAGTAGCATCGAGTACGTGTACAATGTTGTGCAGCCACTACCCCATCTAGCCCTGAAATGTGTTAATCTGCCCCAAAAGGTAACCCCATACCTGTGAAGCAGCTGCTCGCCTCTGCCCCGGCACTGTCTTCATGGATTTGCCTGTTCTAAATGTTTCATGTGAATGGAATTCCACAGTACATGGCCTTTTGTGTCTGGCTCCTTCCCTGAGCTTGATGTTTTGGAGGTGGATCCACGTGGTAGCATACATCAGCACTTTACTCCTGAGTTCTCGCTGAATCGTATTCCGTTGTATGTATACACCATGGTGTGTTTATTGGCCATTTGTTGATGGACATTCGAGCTGTTTCCACCTTCTGCGAACAGTGCTGCTATGAACATGTGTGTACAGTGATACTATATTTTGTCGAAGCCCAAAGGGAGATTTCAACCATTCATCATTATCTGTCAGCATCACTGAGCCTTCGCTCTATGCCAGAGCTTGTACTTATGCTTGTATTATCTTTTTCAAACATCCCAACAGCCTTATGAGGTAGGTATTATTTGCCACTTTGAAAAATGAGAGAATGTCTCAGAGACATGCGACAGTTGGAACTTTGTATTCCAGAGCCTAGGTCTCCACCATCTTGTGTTCCACTTCCACCCTTTGTTCCAGGCTACCACACTCTTCCCAAAAGCACTTGGTCGATTGCTTCTAGTCTTTAATTCGTCTCACTTTTCTTTATATGAAAACTTACCTCTTGTTAAGTCATATAGTTCTCTGGTGATGGAAATCTCTACATTTTTACTTCTTCAGTCTTGTGTTTGTGGCCCAGAGCTTGGAGGTGACAGACCTATCATGCCCCCAGTACGAACTCCAAGATAGGAGGGAACAGAGGAACTTGTCATTTTCTATTTATTATGCTGAATTTATGGCTGTAGATCTTTGCAGAAGGAAACATAAGTAACTGAGAAACTTAGGTATCTGTTGTTTATTCCTTAGGATTATAGTGAATGCCTTTACGACATGTAGATTTGTATAGGATGAAAATACTAACATTTGTTTCCCGTTTTCTCACTTTTTCTTTTCCCATGTTTTCACTACCGTAGATCTTTGTCTGGGAGCAAAATCTTGAGCAGTTCCAAATGGACCTCTTTCGTTTCCGCTGTTATTTAGCCAGCCTTCAGGGTGGGGAGCTGCCAAACCCCAAAAGGCTTCTTGCTTTTGCAAGTCGACCAACGAAAGTGGCCATGGGTCGCCTTGGAATCTTTTCCGTATCATCGTTTCATGCCCTGGTGAGTAGAAGCTAATGAATTTTTGAAAAACATTAAGCTTGACACTTAATCCTGAGCAGGACTTGACAAGAGTCTCCTAAGTGTTTTTCGAGCTTCCTGCTGTGTGTGGATTTCTGAAATGCCCTCCTATTGCAGTGGATGCAAATTTCCATTTAAACCTGTCCAAAATATATTACATAAGCATCTCTTGATGGGGGGGCCTAAGCTGTTGTGCAAAGAAAATATGAAAGGTACCATCTTCAGCATTGTTCATGTGTAGTATTTGTTGATAGCTCTTGTCATCTTCAGGCAGTGTCATGTTTGGAACCCAAATACCTATTTTTTATATTAACTTTGTGGGAATGGTGAGTGGAGTGCTCACTCTCATACATCAATGCATTCTCAGGCTGGGTACGATGGCTCAGCACTGCGGGAGGCCAACGTGGGTGGATCACCTGAGATCAGGAGTTCGAGACCAGCCTGGTCAACATGGTGAAACTCCATTTCTATTACAAGTACAGAAATTACCTGGGTGTGTTGGCGCACACCTATAATCCCAGCTACTCAGGAGGCTGAGGCCTGAGAATTGCTTGAACCTGGGAGGAGGCTGCAGTGAGCCAACATTGTACCATTGCACTCCAGCCTAGGCGACAGAGTGAGACTCTGTCTCAAAAAATATATATACACACACACATGCATTCTCATTCTCTCTCTCTCACTCACTCATATACACATAATACATACACCATATATGGAACACAGATGTCTTTGGAGATCTCCATTTCACTTTATTTTTACTATTGTTTTGATGACCACGAATACCCGATGCATTAGAGCAAGGCGACCTCCGTGATTCGCCGGCTGAACATATGCGTTGCTTGAGGAAGGGAATTTCCATCTGACCTCTACGGCGGCAGACTGTGTAGTTGTGTTGTGTGTTTATAATCTGTAATTTCTGTACTTGCTAAATTGCGAGCAGCTTTGTGTACTTTTGGCTCCTTCTCAAAAATTGCTGTATGAGTAACATGGTTTTAGTCTATCCAAGTCGACACCCACTTAAAATGTACTGCACCTTAGCACATTTGCTAGGGAATTAAATGTTAAGTCTCAGGTTCCAGAAACAGCTTTGTAAAACCTTAGCTGTGCTGTTCTCTTGCTTTGTCAGCTGTACCCTTCGATTGCATTCAGAGCTATAATTCAGTCAGAGGCGTTTGTATTCTTTATAAATAGATTAGCATCATCATTCAGATAATTAGGGGTAGATTTACATTTTTAAAGAAGTCTTAAACCAATTTCTGGAGTTATTAAAACTGGCATCCTGATTTGTTCTGCTAATTACAGCTCAGCTCTTGGTCTCCCTGGCTACCACCTCTCCATACAGCTATTAAATCCTGTTTTTTCAGTAGTGGGACAAAGTGCTGTGTTGAATAAACTTACAAAAGGTTTTCAGTTTTTGACTCCAGATCTATTTCTCGGAGACCTGGACACCCATTTTTAACTTAGCCAAATCTCAGTTCGCCTATTCTGCAAATCAAAAACAAACAAACAACAAACTAGGATAGAAATTCTTCTTTATCTCCTCGTCAGAATATCATCCATTGAGGGCGCATTTTTATGAAGGGAACTCGTGGTGTCATTGAGGTACCATCTGTATTAATACTAAACCTTGAGCATCGAAGTGGCTCCCTCCTCTTACTGTGCCTTCTAGATTTTGGAGAAAATAATTTTGCTTTCTCCCTAAAACTTGTATGCTTTCATTATTTTCTTCAAAGTCATTGGGCGCAACCTCCCTGAGAAGGTTACCGTTTTACTCTTCCATAATTCATCTTGGGACCCTCTAGTTTCCTTCGTCTCAGTGTCTGTGATGTGTGTGTATACTTTTCTTTCAGGGGGCAGGCTATTAAAATTTGGCCAGCTGAAGATGGGGATGGGAGAGTTAGTTACTCTGAGGTGTTTTGGTCAGTGGTTTTAAAGAATATTGAACTCCATACGTTCAACTGTCTGTTCCTTTGTTGCATTTTTGCTCGCTTTGTCAGTGATACAAGTCCGGGTGTTTCAATATGTTCCTGCAACTTCTCTTTTCTGTGAGGGGTTTCATTTCAGACAGAACAAATCAGGCGAGCCTGTTGGGTGTCTGTTCCTATTTGTTGCTTTAGCTCCTGTGGAAGATCCCGGGCAGGGAATTTTACAGTCTGATTTATTAGGGACTCTTATTTTCTTTCCCTCCTCTCCTTGTCATTTGACCCCTGGGATTTTTTTTCTCCTTGGGGTTGAAACATTCTTCAATTTAGTCTTTGTCCAGATTTATTTTTCTTCTTTTCGGTGGGGGAGGAGGAAGGAGGAGGTGTGAGGGTAACAGGGCTGGGTCGGGGAGATTGGAGCTACAATTGAAGTAGCATTCACTGAGAAAGCTTCCCGTAATGCTGCGTGATTTGCAGTAATTAACTGAAGGGCCCCTGCTGTACTCTTTGAAAGAAGGTTATCATTGTTCTTGTTTGCACAGATGAGCAGAATGATAGAGTAATCAGGTTCAAGCCACAAAGGGAGGCATTGTCTGGGCAAAGATCATTGAGAAACTCTTGAGCTCTGGTCCAGCAGTTCTTCTGCCAGCCCTTTTTCTAAATCCCTTTGCTCATTTTGAGTCATTATTGTCTTGGAGGTAGTGGTTACTTTTGCAGTTTACAAGGCCCCAAGCAATTTAGAATACTGCTTATAAGAAACTTAAGTAAAGTGTTTTGTTAAACAGGCTAAACTAACTAGTCAGCTGGTTAACTGAGAATGTTTTTGGGTGTATGGATTTCTCTTTCATGCTCTCTTTGTCTGGAAATTGTAAACTGAAGAGTTACCTTTTCTTTGTTGTCACCATGTTACATAGGATGTGCTTTTGCTTTGTGGTATTTATGTATTTATTTGTTCAAGCAACAAATAAATGTAAGTGCCTGGCATCCGTCAGTTTTATCCTTGTGATTAGGACTATAGTGAATGAACAGCACAGAGTTCCTGTCCTCTTGAAGCTTATATTCTTATGGGAGAGAAGGGTAAGAAATAAGAAAACAATTAACTAGACACGGTAAGTACAGGTATTGCTGTGTGTATGAAGAAAGCAAACGGTAATATATGTCGACATATTTATACGGCTGCCTCTATGTATGTGTCACTATTAATGACTGGATTTGTTTATAAAATGACTGTATGACTGTGAGGCCAAATGGACATTTTTTTCCTCTAGAGTTTAAAATTTTTAACACCATTTATTCAGTGTTGACATAGTCACGTGAGCCTATGCATGTCTGCATGTTATAATTTATTCGTTTTACAACGTTTGTTTACCCTTAACAGAGAAAGTGATGAAAATAGAGAAAATTTTTGCGTATCTTACGGTGTGTTAGTCTTGTGATTTTGTTCCCTGTGACATCTCCAGTGTAATCTTAGATTAAGATCTTTCTCATGAAAATTCCCACCAGTGTCTTGGATACCACATTTTTCTATGCCCTGATCTGGGTTTATTTGTTTTGTTTTGTTTTGTTTTTAACCTGCTAAGCTGCGAAAATGCAAAATGCAAGACCTCTCAGCTCCCTCATCTTCTTATTTTTGTTTGGGTCCAAAAACCTTCCAATACCCTCGTAGAGAAACTGTTTTGATTCCTGTTTTTAATGTACGTAGGGGTCCCTGCCAATCCACCCATGGGGCTTCTGTGGTGTTTACATTGTCAGTACTGAAGCCCCAGAGAGGCATGCCTTCCAACCAGCACGCTGACTGCTGGGGAGGCCCTTCATGTTACCAACAGTGCCTCATCCCCTACACGGCTGCCAGTTGGCATCTGTCACATCGGGAGCTGCCTGTGTGGGAATCTACAAGTAGGTTCCAAGACATTCACCTCTGGCAGCAAGAGTGGGTGGAGAAGTTTCATTTCAAGTCAGACTTGCTGTTCCTCTGGCCACTCCCTTCTTTTTGAAAGGCAAGCCCGTGGGTGGCCCATGGAGACATCTTCTGGCAGCAGTTCCCTTAAGTTCCTGGGACTTTGCTTTTGCCACCTGTAGGATAAAGTTCAAGCCTGAATGTTTTGCCTGGGAGGACTTTCTGGAGTCCTTGTGGAGATTCTACTTGAGCAATTATCCTGGTGACAGATTTACATTTAGGGTGTTCCCTTGTGAAATGCTTCTCTGGGTTCGTGCCACTGGACTCCAGCCTGGGCGACAGAGGGAGACTCCATCTCAAAAGAAAAAGAAAAAGAAAAAGAAATGCTTCTGTGGGTTGCTGGCGCGTTGTAATATCTCGACAGAGTTTAGCTTTTGTTTAACAAAAAAATACAAGTTTTCTTTCCCATTTACCTAAACGTAGGACATGTTAAGTGATGCAAGTCTGGTAAGGTGCCTTCATCTCCAGTGAGCCCGGTCCCTTTTGTCTTGTTATTCTGCCATCCTTGAAAAGGCTTGGGTAGGGACATCCTCGACCACAACACACACCTTCCTTTTATCAGGAAAAAGAAAACAGATAGGATAGTGGAAAGGATAACAGAAAACCCCCTCCCGTTGAGCACAGTTCCTGGAAGTTGCAAATAGTTTTTTTGCTTATATGCCATTGACCAGAACTTAAGCCCAATCCATGCCCTGCTGCAAGGAAAATAAGTCATCTTGGACTTAGTGGCTGCATGCTCACTTACATTTGAGGTATTTGAGATTTTCCTTTTTTTTTTTTTGAGACAGAGTCTCGCTCTGTCGCCCAGGCTAGAGTGCAGTGGTGTGATCTCAGCTCACTTCAACCTCCACATCCTGGGTTCAAGCAATTCTCCTGTCTCAGCCTCCCAAGTAGCTGAGATTACAGATGACTGTCACCATGCCCGGTTAATTTTTGTGTGTTTTTTTTTTTTTTTTTTTTTTTTTAGTAAAGACAGGGTTTCACCATGTTGGCCGGGCTGGTCTCGAACTCCTGACCTCAGGTGATCCACCCGCCTCTGGGATTGCAGGTGACTGTCACCACGCCTGGCTAATTTTTATATTTTTTTAGTAAAGACAGGGTTTCACCATGTTGGCCAGGCTGGTCTTGAACTCCTGACCTCAGGTGATCCACCTGCCTTAGCCTCCCAAAGTGCTGGGATTACAGGCATGAGCCACTGCACCTGGCCTACTTTTGAGATTTTTCTGACTAAGATGGAATAGAGGATGGCTATTGGGGGCCAACCATCAAATTGCCTGATTTTAAAACGTGATTATATCTATCCTAAGCAAACAAAATAGTAGAGATTGGTAATTTTAGATTTAACCTGGAAACCCAGGAACAAAACTGCTGTTTTTCCACTATTGTTGCTGACACTTGAGCACCGTTTTTCAGTAGAATGCAGAAACAGCTCTGTAGCATTTGGAGAGAAAGCCTGGCTTATTTCACTTGCTGTTGTAGTTCAAGCCTGTGACCAGAAGGACATGTCATTTTTGGAGACAGAACATACATGTTTTATTCCTATATTATGTATTTTTGCTGGTGATTTCAAACAAGGATTGAATTTGCCAGCCTTTCATTTCCATTCTGAATCCATGAAGGGCTCTCAAAGTCCCAGTATATCTGGGTCATGGATTAAATATTTTAGGCGTTGGGGTCAGGGTAGGCTGGCATGATGGAGGAGGGTTTTTTGAAGGGTGGGACTTACGGGGGCCTCAAGACATAGGTGGATGGTCCTGACGCATCTCCCTTGTGGCTGCTTGTCCTTGCCATCCTCAGGTGGCAGCACGCACTGGTGAAACTGGAGTGAGAAGACGTACTCAGGCCATGTCCAGATCCGCAAGCAAGCGAAGGAGCAGGTTTTCTTCTCTGTGGGGTCTGGATACTACCTCCAAAAAAAAGCAGGGACGTCCAAGTATCAATCAGGTAGGTTCCAGAGCAGATGAAAAGCGAGCCCACACAGATCGCTTCTCTGGCCACTTCAGTTTGGGATGTGTGTGTTTCTTCATTGAGGCTGAGTGTTATTTAAAATCAACTAGTTGACACAAAGAAGCTAGCTGTGCTAGACACTTTTAATAGGTAATGCATACCCATAACGTTGAACTCTACTATTAGTCTGTCACCAAGCTGCAGTTTCCCACCTGCATCCTTTCCAAACCCTTGTTAATTACAGACCTACTCAAAGCGCACAGTTCACCCTGAGTCTTCAGGAAAAAGCAGGGCTCTGCAATGAAGCCAAGTGGGCACCTGAGTGCAGTCTTTTTTTTGGGGGGGGGGATGGAGTTTCACTTTGTCACCAGGCTGGAGTGCAGTGGCACAATCTCGGCTCACTGCAACCTCCACCTCCCTGGTTCAAGTGATTTTTCTGCCTCAGCCTCCCGAGTAGCTGGGACTATGGGCGCGCACCACCATGCCTGGCTAATTTTTGTATTTTTAGTAGAGATGGGATTTCACCATATTGGCCAGGCTGGTCTTGAACTCCTGACCTCGTGATTCACCTGCCTTAGCCTCCCCAAGTGCTGGGATTACAGGTGTGAACCACTGTGCCTGGCCATGCTTTTTAAGCTGCCTCTGGCACTGCATGAAAGGCATCTTCCAGGGAAATCTGATTATTCTCTGCCCTTGACTTTTTGGGGTTGACATTAAATGGGCAGATCCTCTGCCTACTGGAACGAGGAGCCAGGAATCCGAGAGAGCTTGCCCACTGCCACGGCCTCCTTCTGCTCAGGTCCAGGGGCTGGAACGGGATCTCGGTATGTCATGAGGGCACAACATAGCCTGGTGCCATGATGGGTGGTCCACTGACCATGTGCAGCCGCCCAATTCTTCCCCATTAATTTGACTTCTTTGACTTCTTCACTCGCCAAGGCCAGTCTCCTGCTGGGGTTACTCCAGGAAACTCACTGTCTGTTGTTATTGTCATCCTTGCCCTTTGACTTTGAGAAATGAGTAGCTCCAGAACTTCTTGTTTAGATTTGAGGGACTAAAGGTACGTGAGCATCTGTAGTCTTTTGGAAGAAGAATGTCCTGTTTGTGGGCTGCAGTGGCTGGAAAGTCAGGCCTTCAGCATTTTGGAGGTCATGACTAAAACTGCTAGTTTGACCTATTCACCCCGTGCCCTTAAGCAAAGTGAGAAGACGTCATCGACTGACTTCATAGAATGATCTCTCTTTTTTTGCTCTGACAGTTCCAGCCATTAACTTACTTAAGAAATGAATTTTAGAAAAGAGATTAGTCCTGAAAGCTGATGCACTGAGTCCCTTAGCTGACTGTGATACTCACTGGATTGTTTTGTTTTGTTTTGTTTTGTTTTGTTTGTGATGGAGCCTCACTCTGTCGCCCAGGGTGGAGTGCAGTGCTGCAATCTTGGCTCACTGCACCCTCTGCCTCCCAGTTAAAGCGATTCTCCTGCCTCAGCCTCCTGAGTGACTGGGATTACAGGTGCTCACCACCACGCACAGCTAATAGCTATTTATTTTTATAATTTTAGTAGAGACAGGGTTTCAGTATGTTGGCCAGACTGGTCTCAAACTCTTGACCTCAAGTGATCTACCTACTTTGGCCTCCCAAAGTGCTGGGATTATAGACGTGGGCCACCACGCCTGGCTGATACTCACTGTTTCAATGTGGCATTTCCCTATCCTTGATGGAACCTGCAGAGAGCAGATGAGCAAATGCTAAGCGAGTGTGAGACTGAAGCAGTTTTGCAGTTTGTCCTGTGGTCTTTGGGGAGAGTAGATCGTTGAGCTTTCTTCCATGGGTTTTGCTTTTACATAAATCTAAAGAAAAAACTGTGGAGGAAAGTCAACATTTCATCAGAAAAAATCACGTAAGAGACTTGATGGTTCTCAGTTAAAACCTGCAAAAGGAGGACATGAATGATCAGCATTTCTCTTTTTTTTTGTTGAGACAGAGTCTCACTCTGTCGCCCATGCTGGAGTGTAATGGCGTGATCTCAGCTCAGTGCAACCTCTGCCTCCCGGGTTCAAGCGATTCTCCTGCCTCAGCCTCCTGAGTAGCTGGGATTACAGGCACCGGCCACTGCACCCGGCTAATTTTTGTGTTTTTAGTAGAGATGGGATTTCACCATGTTGGTCAGGCTGGTCTCGAACTCCTGACCCTGTGATCTGCCCGCTTTGGGCTCCCAAAGTACTGGGATTATAGGTGTGAGCCACCACGCCCGGCCCATTTCTCTTCTTTTGGGAGGTGGTGGTGTCACTGTGTATGTATCTTCTGCCCTGAGCGTAGGCTCAGCCCACTGCTTCTGGACTTCACAGTTTGGACTTGTTTTCTAGCAAAACCCTTTGTTCATGTGCTTCTGCTTGATTGGTACCAGCTTACGTTACCGCCCATTTCTACTGAAATATATGACTGAATTTAAATGGATTCAATAGAATGTTTTAACATTTTTCTAAAATCAAAGCACAATGTAATGTCAAACAATTCTTTTAATTTTTAAGTATGAGGTTTTTTTTTTTTATTATTGTACTTTAAGTTCTAGGGTACCTGTGCACAACGTGCAGGTTTGTTACATATGTGTACTTGTGCCATGTTGGTGTGCTGCACCCATCAACTTGTCAGCACCCATCAACTCGTCATTTACATCAGGTATAACTCCCAATGCCATCCCTCCCCCCTCCCCCCTAAAGTATGAGTTTTTAAGAACCTTTTGCTTAGCCGTAAACATCCCAGTAGAAATCTACTCATTAATTCTGTAATTTGAAATGGACAAAAGTTATGTTTTGTTTTTTTTTTTTGGCTAAGCGTGGTGGCCATGCCTGTAATCCTAGCACTTTAGGAAGCAAAGGTGGGAGGATTCTTTGAGGCCAGGAGTTTGAGACCAGCTTGGGCAACAGAGCAACACCATATCTCTACCAAAAAAAAGTTAAAAACATTGTATGTTTTTGTATGTTTTATTTGCATGGAGGAAAGGCTTTTTCTTAATTGTGTACATTATCCTGATACTACATGCTATTCTAATTTTCATGATACCTTTAAGTTAGCAGGATTGATTACATTTCAAAGGAGACTATTTTCTATTTTTTAAATTAAAAAAAATCTATGTTGCCATGTTGAGGTAAAAAACTATAATATTCTCATGCTCTACTTAAAGTATTACAAAGCAAACATTTTTATTTACAAGTATCTGGTCGGGTATATGAGGCTATAAGAGAAATGCTTCATTGTGAGTTTATCTAGCTCGTTGCTTTTGCTAGTTTCTTTTATTTATATTTATGTTTTTCTCTTTCTTTCTTTCTTTTTTTTTTTTTTTTTTTTTTGAGACAAGGTCTCAGTCTGTTGCCCAGGCTGGAGTACAGTGGTGTGTAGTCTCAGCTCTCTGCAACCTTGACCTCCAGGGCTCAAGTGATCCTCCCACCTCAGCTTCCCAAGTAGCTGGGACTCCAGGAACATGCCAGTATACATGGCTAATTTTCAAATTTTTTTTGTAGAGACAGGGGTCTCACTCTGTTGAGCAAACTGGTCTAGAACTCCTGGGCTCAAGCAATCCTGCTGCCTCAGCCTCCCAAAGTACCAGGATGACAGATATGAGCCACTATGCCTAGCCTATTGTCTTTCTTTCTTTACTTTTTTTGAGATAAGGTCTCCCTCCGTTGCCCAGATTGTAGTGCGTGATGTGATCTTGTGATCCTCCCACCTTAGCCTCTGGAGTAGCTGGGACTACAGGTGCGCACCACCCCATGCTTGGCTAATTTAATGTAATTCTTTTTTTTTGTAGAGATGAGGTCTCACTATATTGCCCAGGCTGGTCTCAAACTCCTAGGCTCAAGCAGTCCTTCCGCTTCAGCTTCCCAAAGTGCTAGGGATTATGGGCATGAGCCACCAGCCTATTTTCTTTAATAGCCCAGCCTATTTTCTTTAAATAGAGATGAATTATCCAGATTTGAGAGCAAACTTTTTTTTTTTTTTTCCCCAACTGTCAAAGACATAGGGAAGTGATCTAGATAGAGGGATGTGTTTTTCCAGGTCTGCTCCCATAAATTATTGTACCTGCTTTGGGATTTGATGTAGGAGTATCTGAGCATGTGTGAAAGGTTTTGTCATAGCCTTGCCCATTTCCTTCCCCCTTCCTAGATTTCGTATGCCCTGTTGCCCAGATTCCTTTTTAAGATGGTACTTTTGTCTATGCAGGTGTTTGGAGAGGGAACTGAAGCTGTAAAGAAGTCTTTAGAGGGAATATTTGATGACATTGTTCCAGATGGCAAGGTAAAAATAAACATGTGTTTTCTTTTCTAAAGGGTACCGCAAGTGCATCAACACATACATGGTGCCGTGTTGTCTTGAGCTACTAAAATTAAGTAAACTCAATATTAAAAACTGAAATGATCAGTTTTTAAAAGTTACGTAATAAGTCAACAAGAGATGGAAAATCATTTTATATTTAAAACCGAGTGGTAGCGAGAATATTCTCCTGCTGACATCACATTTCCCATACTTAACCATTCGATGTGTGAGTTTCTCACTACAATGTAAGAGGAAATTTGGGTTCTGAATAGCTGAATATTTTACGCCATTGCCAATTTCTTTCTGTGTACAACTTCTCTTCTGAAGAGGTGTGTTCTTACTACCCTCCCTCTCTGCCCACACATGCTGTTTTGCTTCCATTAGTTTCAAAGTACTGTTCTGATAGTGTGTTCTTTTAAAAAAGAAAAACAACAAAAACGCATTTGCCTCCCAAGTCAAGTATTCAATTAAATATTCGGCCGGGCATGGTGTCTCATGCCTATAATCCCAGCACTTTGGGAGGCCGAGGTGGGCGGATCACGAGGTCAGGAGATCAAGACCATCCTGGCTAACATGGTGAAACCCCATCTCTACTAAAAATACAGAAAAAAATTAGCTGGGCGTGGTGGTGGGCTCCTGTAGTCCCAGCTACTCAGGAGACTGAGGCAGCAGAATGGTGTAAACCCAGGAGGCAGAGCTTGCAGTGAGCGGAGATGGAGCCACTGCACTCCAGCCTGCGACAGAGCAAGACTCTGTCTCAAAAAAAAAAAAAAAAAGAAAAGAAAAAAAGATTCACAGACTTGGTTCAGCCTTGTACTTGGATTTAACAGGGGCTTTCAAACTGCTCTGATTGAAAGCCCATAAAAATACTGATTTTTTTTTTTTTATTGGCCACTTTTTTCAGCCTCTAAATAAATAGATGTCTCTCGTTTTCAAGACCCTAGTAGTGATACTGGGAGCCTGTTTGTGTGGGGGATGGGGGGTGGTCTGATGTCGATAATGTGACCTTGGTGTGATCCTCTGGTTCTCAGGCTCAGAATCAATATGACAGAACTCAGCCCTCAGTTGCCATGTAACCAAGTAGTGTCAGTCATCAGTGGCTCGGCCTCATGTTGTAGATGGAACTGAGTTACAGAATCCAGAGTGCCATGGGGAGTTCTGCTGTTGGAGGGGGAAGAGAGAAGAGTGGTCATGGGAAGGCCTTTTCTTCCCTTCATACCCAAACTGCTAATGAATGATGCTATCCTGGATATAAAGGCCACTGTCTTTGGAAATACTCATCCATGGCCACTGTCTGAGCATCTGTCTCTGATGAAATTTGAAGAAATTCAGTTTGGGGGCCTATGTGCAATGCAAGCATAGTTTTTGATGTTAACTTGGTCATTTCTGAGGTTGGACAGTTCATCTTGCGTACCATTATTAGTACACATTTAATACTGAGGTATCTTCTCTAGACCACAGAACTTGGAAACTGCAAAAGTTTGTCCATTGGATTTCTATGTAGCATTTTTGGTTTTCCATTTTTCCAAGATACCTCTTTCTCCCACATCCTGGCTAGAATGCCTTGTTCTCAGAGTGTTTAGATGCAAAACTTGGGTTGATTCAGTGCTAAGGGGCATTTATTTAATGTGGCACGCTGGAACAGAGTCAGAAGATTCCAATTATAGTTAATGGGATTTAGGTATGTTGATTGCTTTTTGACAATTCCTGCCCTGGAGTCCAGCTTATCTGCTAAAGCAACTCTGTTGAAAGTCAAGGCTGAAATTACCTTCCGCAGTTGGGTTTTGTTTAGTGGCTTTTACCAAAACGTTTTCCCCATTCTTGGATTCCATTCTTCTTATGAACAGAAGTTGTATTACCACCTCTCAGCCTTCATTGGGAAATGTGTTTCTTCTTGTAATTTGCTGATACCAGCCTTGTTCTTACTGATCAGTAGGTACATATTTACCAACTAGTGGCCTGCTTATAAATCAATAATGAAGGCCTATTACTTAGCATATATTGAGCATCAATATTATGTTTACATTGCTGAAATCTAACATCATTCTTTCCTTGCTTACTTGTTGTGTGGGTGGGGGGTTGGAGATGGGCTCCTTACATTGTATCAATCTAAGCAACTTAACATTGTATCAATCTCAGGAACATCCTCTGCTTCATCTGCTTAGCTTGCTTAGGTTTAACCCAGCTGCGGAAGGAGGACTTTGGACCCTTCTCCCACATTCACAAACTTCGTTTCACTCCCTGGTCCTCAGGCACAGTGATGGGGGGATACAGTGATGGCAGCAAAGGAGGCTTGTTTTTGCTACATTGTGCCGTGAGGTCATCCGTCAAGTTCTTTGACCTCCATCTGGAAAATGGAACTGTCTCTGTCCCCAGGGTTGTGCTGAAGGTCCGAGGAGAGCACAAAAATGATGCTCTCTATAAATATAAATATGCAGTGCTAAAACATTATCTTTTTGAAAAAAAATTATTGGGGCATCATCATTGCTTTGAACTGTAAAGTTCACATGGCAGATATGCTTGCTGTAGGAATTCCCTGCTTGAAACTTGAAATGAGTTTGTGGAAGAAATAAGAACCATGAAGCTGAGCTGAATGGGTGACCCCTTTCTTTCTTTCTTCCAAATTTTGATGCCCACTCATTCATGCCGTGATCACCTATGGATGCTGTGGGCCAGGTGTGAAGCCTGCCTCACAGCTGAGGTTTGAAATCTCCCCATTGCACCATAAATCTGCTTTCTCAGTAGTTTCTCTCTCTCCAAGGGTTCCCCTGCCTCCCACCACTGCCTCTGCTTCTGCCCTGGGCCATGTTCATAGGAATCAGTGGTTCCTGTGTGCAGTCTGGGGATCTAGGGTTGTCAGAGCTCCACTGCTGGTGCCCTGCTAACTTTATTTCTTGTTATAGAGGGAGAAAGAAGTGGTCTTACCCAACGTTCACCAGCACAACCCTGACTGCGACATTTGGGTCCACGAGTATTTCACTCCATCCTGGTTCTGTCTGCCCAATAATCAGCCTGCCCTGACGGTCGTCCGGCCGGGGGACACTGCACGGGACACCCTGGAGCTGATTTGCAAGGTATGGAGCTGCTTTGGGTTGTTTCTCCAAGAACAGAATGGGGTGTAGGAATCTTCTAAGGCACACATGGAAACCTAGAATCATGTGGGAGAGGAACGTGCTCAAAACACACCTCTCTTTCATTTCGAGCGGCATTGCATTCCTTTGTGATAATATTCATAATTAGTGAATGCTTCACCTTTGGAAGGAGAGGAACTCTTCTAAGTAGCATCTTTCAACGTGTGTGTTTGATAGATTTCTAATGCACGTATCACATGCTCATTGCAAACCTTTTAGAAAGTCTAGGTGAAGAACACAACAGAAAATTAAGGCCACTCTTATTCACAAAATCCAAAAATAACCATTGTAAGCGTTTAGACGTTTGACCATTCATTCTTTTTCCCACACACACACATGTACATGTGTTCAGTGGCATCATATTATGGGTACCGTTTTGTCACCTGCTCTTTAATCAGTAACCGATACACTATGGGCATCTTTAGAATTTGGGGAAATGGAAGGAAATATAAGTTTGACCTCCATTGGTGGGAAATTCCTCTTTTGTGAACACAGAATTAGCCTTTTTAGAAACAGGACAAATGATTGAGCTCCTTTTCTCTACTTTCACCTTAAACCGTGGAAGAAATGCCTTGATCTTTTTCAAAGTGAACCTGGTTTCATTTTTCCCCCTGATGGGCAGCCAGGTGAATGGCCTTAAGTTAGGGGAGAGAGAGGAAAGAAGAACTTTACTTGCATGCTTGTTTTTATTTTTACATAACGAATAGCATTAATAGTTCTATATGGTAGTCATATCAGGTCTGAGCCTGAGAAAGAGCTGAGACTTTGCCATTGTACCCATGAGGAAGTGAGGGCCTTAGCTGCTTGCCTGAGCTCACATCACAGTCAGTTGCAAAGGGGAGACTGAACCCACGTCTGGCTTCTCTACAGCTGGGTGCATCCTGCAGTGCCGGGTGTCCACAAGAACTCTCAGAACCCGGGTTTAGTCTTCAGGAAGGACAATCAGTAAGGCTCAGAAGAATCTAGAATATATTCTTAGGGGGAGCGAATTGGTCTTCTTTGGGGCTGCTAAAAGAAAAAAAAAATGAAAAGCTTTTCTATCACAATTTTATCCTAGAAGTTGGATGGATAATATGACGTTTTAAAGATCTCATCATTCAACACAATGTTTGTAAATACTGAATGACTTTCACTACCTCCACAAGTACCTCAGTTTTGTAGTTCTACAATCAGCAATTTTTGTATTTTAAAAAAAGCAAATCACAGGCGGCTTTTTAAAGAAGGAACATGGCTCTTCATAAGAATCAGGGAAATGGAACAGTCCAGCTCAAATTAGCCTCTTAAAATGTCTTATGGATGTGGAGGATAAACAGAAGAATCACTTGTTTTGGGCCATAACCAAAGTCAGCCCTGACATGGATGTTAAAAATAAATGATAGCACCTCTCTATGTGCTTTGAATACTTCATGTACGAGGGTTCTAGCTTTTGGAGATAATGGTATCTCTGTTCACAGTTTTTTT
This sequence comes from Piliocolobus tephrosceles, assembly GCF_002776525.5. NCBI lineage: Eukaryota > Metazoa > Chordata > Mammalia > Primates > Cercopithecidae > Piliocolobus > Piliocolobus tephrosceles. Next base: position 47,859,568 of record NC_045452.1, read on the forward strand.
CATGTTAATTACTTAACAAAACTGGTCTGTAGAGGATTTCTGCATTCCTTTATTTATAGATTAGCACAGTTCTCTAGAGACGCATTAACATTCTGCAGAGCTGAAGAGTTATTGTCAGATCCGCAGATGAAGGTGTTAAAAGTAGGACTTTCTGGCCTTTTTGTATAAGCCCAACTCTGGAAGGTGTTTCCAGAGAAATAACATGGCTTTGGAGCATCCTGCGCACACTGGCTTTCAACTCAATCAGGAATCGAAGGTTAAGCCAAAGTTTTCCAATTACCATTGATTGGTGGAAGATTGATCAATGAGTGAAGCAATGAATGATTGGCCCAATTTACATATATTTCAAGCTTTTGCTCTGGAAGAAACTAGGGGAATGAAGAATAATATTGTCATTGCCAGTTAGAGACCATATCTAGGTAATGTAGTGGACTGATGCCCTTTAAAGTGTTTGTTTCTGTCACTTGAAGGGTTTCTGATGGCATCATTAAGGTACAAAAATCCCTTTCTCCAACAGTAAAAGTCCTGCCCAATTTTCCCTGGGCCTTCAGTTGTTTTTCCCAAGACATAGAAATAAAAGCAAAGACAACGTGGTGTGGAACAAGCTTTATATCTCATGAGTTTATGCCGGGCACGGTGGCTCACGCCTGTAATCCCAGCACTTTGGGAGGCTGAGAAGGGCAGATCTCTTGAGTCCAGGAGTTCGAAAGCAGCCTGGCCAACATGGCAAAACCCCGTCTGTACTAGAAATACACATACAGAAAAAATCTCTTGAGTTTAAAAATGGAAGACGTGTGTGTGCATTTCAGAATTTGATGGTCTTTGGGAAAACACCCATGTAGGAAAAGTGATATAGTATGCTCAGGGCCAGGTGCCTTCTAAAGCTTACTTCTTCCTTGGAAAACACCTTATTGTAATTAGTGGATCTGATTTTATTCTTAAGAGGGAAGGAGATAATCGGGAAAACAGTGCCCCATGTTATTAACAATCTAATATCATGGTGAATATTCCCCCCTTCCCCGTTGAAAACAAAGATAATTGTAAAAATGCCTGTCTTTTGTTTCATTGTTGTTATTCTCAATGTCTGGTGATAGATGCTTTCTCTAATATTTAATAATCAATCTGTTTCTTCTGTCTCTTGCATTCAGCTCATTCTCTTTCCTATTCTATTTGATCCACATCATTTCACATCAGTTTGCCATCTGCCATCTGAGCACCAGTCAAGTTCTGGTATAGTAAAAGTTTCAAGATCTTCATTTCATATACAATTCATGTCAGAGATGTTACTGGAATGATTGTTGCTAAGTATAGCAGGTAACCATGCTGGCCTATAGGTTTTGGATATATTCTGATCGTTACAAGTACAAAAATAATTGCAACATATTTTCATTCATTTATACCTACTGATATTATTCACATATGACCATGTGTCTCATGCTTTTACTGCGTCAGCTATGGTTTTGGATAGCTATAACCATTGGCTAAAATTAAAGAAAGAAAACGTTACTTTGAAGGGGAGGGAAAATATCTTCAGAAATTCTACGATAGCACTTTGTGTGTGTGTATGTGGATACATATTTCTGTATGCAGTGACTACATGTTTGTATTTCTGTATGCAGTAATTGCATGTTTATATGTCTTCTAGAAGTTTGAAATGGAAGAATATGAAGAGAAATAGAAGAGCAAAACATAATGGATTAGGAGATCTAAGGCAGTAAACTCTGAGACATGTTATCTATTTTAATTGGTGCAAACTATTTACTGAAAATATCTACATTGTGTTTTGCTGTTTCATCCTTTGAAATAGTCATAGTAAGATGCGAATTTTAAAAACTATGCCAACTAAACTAAAAATTGTTGTACCATAATACTTATGGTATAATTTGTGGCTAGATTGCCTCAAAATGAATCAAATGCTAGTAACTTAAGTACATGTACATTGGAAAACAAATTTATACCATTTAAATTTTTTCCTAAGTGAATTTTCCTTGACTGTTTTACAAGTCTGAATTTTCTTTTGAATTTTCACTTGAATGTTTTATGTCTAAAGCAAGGCCATACATTTAGAATTACTGTATTTAGATATCCATTAACATTTGAAATTCTTTTGCACAAAGATGTATTCTGAACATGGTTAGTTGTTTGACTTGCTTTGATATTGACTAACAGGTGTCTGAGGAGCATAAAATTGTTCTTGATAGTTCTGATGATCTGATTTAATTAATTCATTAAGATTTTCTTTTTATGTTAAACCAGCCATGATTAACAAGGGCTCATAACTCGGAACCTTTTACCAAAATAATAAGACACACTGGTATATATTTTGATCCACTGTCCTGTTTTGAGAGTAACTATTTACTGACCAAAATTAGGGCTCTTAAGTTACAAGTAAGACCATTATAATTTTTATGTTCGCTGCTTGTGCTGATTTTTTTTTTTTAAGTTACCAAGATATTATTGTAACTTAAACAAGTTTGAAAAATATGATGGTTGGTGGCAAGAATCTTTTTTTCCTTTTACATTTTTGAGACAGGGTCTCACTCTGTCCCCCAGCTGAAGTACAGTGGTGCAGTCATAGCTCACTGCAGCCTTGACCTCCCAGGCTCAAGCAATCCTCCCACCTCAACTTGCCGAGTAGCCGGCACTGCAGGCTCACTCCGACCCTGCCTGGCTAATTTTTGTATTTTTGATACAGACAGGATTTCACCATGTTACCCAGGCTGGTCTCAAACTCCTGGGCTCAAGCAACTCGCCCACCTTCGCCTCCCAAAGTGATGGGATTACAGGCGTGAGCCACCTCGCCCAGCCAAGAATCATTCTTATTACCATTACTATAGTTATCATTCTTTAGTTCTCCACAGTGCATTACACAATTTAAGTGAGGTGCCTTGACATTCTCTGCATGTATGTAGAAATGTTTTCAGCGCTGTAGCATTTAGGGGATGATGGAGTTCTCCACAGTCCACACCAGGACCACCTTAGGCTATCTGTGCGTGACAGTGGGCTGTCTCTCACACTGAAGTTTCAGGAACCAGAATCTTCTTAGGTGAGGTTGCTGTTTTGGCCTGATTTTCTGGAAGACAGTCTGTTTCCGTGGCAGTCTCATTAAGGAGTGCCCACAAAGTGTTTATTAATGATGATGATAAGGTTTCCAAGTGGATTTGTTCCTGTTACTAAGAACCCATGAAATTTCATTTCTTTCCCTTCCGCCTCAGTCGGAAACAGATGGTGAACCAAAATTTTTGCTTCTAATTAAGGATTTCAGTGAGGACCCAGGTAGGTGGGAAGCATTTGCAGCTTCGATCTCTCTTAGGAAAACTTTTCTTGCTCAACACGTCACCCTAAATATTAGTATTTTGTTGTTGTTTATGTATCTTGATTCTCCAGCAGTAGGTAGCACACTTAAAAAGTCCCTGCTTTATATTTCCCCGGGCTTTCACCTCCACCCTTATTATCTCTGATATCAACAATCATGGATCTGTTGGACATTGAGCATCCGGTCTCAGATGCAGACAGTGAAAGGACAAACGCCAGGTGCACTGGGACGTGTTCGGTGAATGGCATCTGTGTCCGGCACAGCAGGCTGCAAACCATCATGTTACTCAGGAGAGGGGAAAGGTTGGGGTTCCCAAGAATCACTGGTAGAAAACTTTATCCTTCTGCTATGTGTTCAGAGTGAACTCATTTCCACTTTCTGGAAAGGTACTTTGGCAAGAATGCAGGTTGCCTGTCCTGCATGTCCGTATTTATTTAAAATGCTAAACCACTGTTGCCTCACCTCCCACATCTACATGGCTTTTACTTGCAGCTACAGACAGTCCTGAAGACTGCATTTATGTTTTGTTAGTTTCTGTATTCTCACTACTGCACAAGGTGTCTGGCATATCTAAGAGTTCGTTAGATATAACTGAATATATATTACTGGAATAGTTACTGGAATGCTGTTAGTTTGACTTTAAAAGTATTATTTTGAGAGAGGGTTAAGTAGAAAGAGTACTGAACCAGTTAAAAATTAATTTTATTTATTTTGAAATAATTCTTACCTGTAGAGCTTTGAATGTGAAGAGGTTTTATATTTATTTTGTGAAAAATTTCCAATTTGTATAAAAGTAGGGAACAATGTAATAAATTCTCATGTATCTATCACCTAGCATCTGTAATGATCAAGTTAAGTTTTATCTATTTACTCACTCCCACCCCCAGCTCTTATTTATTTTGGAATCAAATTCCAGATATTATATCATTTCTATCTATTAGCGCTTTAGGATATATCTTTAAAAGATAAGGATGCTTAAAAAAATTAATTGGTTTAAACATTTTATCTCTAGCAATATATTTTCATGTTGCTGTGTCACTTTCGGAGAGCATTTTCTTTTTTCCCTGTATCCTCTTGACTGTCTACTATAAAACCATGTTGCTGTTATTACTTATTCCTCAAAATTAATTCAAGGATTACTTTTTAGGCAAAAAAAAAAAAAAAATCTATTGTCCCATCCTAGACCGAAGGAGAAGCCTTGAAAATTTCAATTTTAGGCCGGGCGCGGTGGCTCAAGCCTGTAATCCCAGCACTTTGGGAGGCCGAGACGGGCGGATCACGAGGTCAGGAGATCAAGATCATCCTGACTAACCCGGTGAAACCCCGTCTCTACTAAAAAATACAAAAAACTAGCTGGGCGAGGTGGCGGGCGCCTGTAGTCCCCGCTACTCGGGAGGCTGAGGCAGGAGAATGGCATAAACCCGGGAGGCGGAGCTTGCAGTGAGCTGAGATCCGGCCAGTGCACTCCAGCCTGGGCGACAGGGAGACCCGCCCCCCCAAAAAAAAAAAAAAAAAAAAAAAAAAAAGAAAAGAAAATTTCAATTTTAGAATTGTTTTCTTTGAGCAAGTCATTCAGTGTGTTTCCATAGCTGGACACATGCCTGTTAGCATTGCCCCCGGAGAGAGTCTCACCTGGGGAGTATATAAATAAGACTGAAGTCCAACACTTCACTTGGAGTAAGTCTTCACACCGACACGCTTGCAAATGAACTGTTAATAACTGTCCCACTGTCCCCATGTGGTTAAAAAAACAACTTTGCCCGGGCACAGCCTTCTTCTTTCATTGTAAAGACAGTATTTTCTTGCCTTTCTTGTTACCCTGTTCTTTGATCACCTGTCTATGAAGTTATATTTAAGAACCTTTTTGATCTGCTGTGTTTTGTTGAAAATTTCACCAGTGTTAGCACAATGAATCAAATAAGAAGTGGAGATGTGAGTCAGTTGTTGCCACTAAATCCTGAGATACCCTCGGAATGTTACCGATGTGTTCAATGAAAGTTACTTTAAAAGTTTGTATTTATGATGCAGACTTTTTAAGACGTGTAGAAACCTTATACCCCCATTTAGTATCAAAATCTCTATTGAGCCGGGTGCAGTGACTCACACCAGCACTTGGGGAGGCCGAGGCGAGTGAATCACCTGAGGTCAGGAGTTCGAGACCAGCCTGGCCAACATAGTGAAACCCCATCTCCACTAAAAACACAAAAATCAGCTGGGTGTGGTGGTGGGTGCCTGTAATCGTAGCTACTCAGGAGACTGAGGCAGGAGAATGGCTTGAACCCAGGAGGTGAGCCGAGATTGTGCCATTGCACTCCAGGCTGGGCGACGAGTGAAACTCTGTCTCAAAAAAAAAAAAAAAAAAACCACAAAAAACCTCTCTTGGTCATGGGAATACATAATATGTTGGTGGAGAACTAATTATACTTATTTACTATTGAACAGGCGTTTTCTTTTTTTCTTTCTTTCTTTCTTTTGTCCCAGACACATCAACTGGATCATTCTGCTCATTACCTGCGCCTGAAATTTCTAATAGAAAACAAAATGCAGCACTATGTTCCACAGCCCGAGGAAGACATCTATGAGCTGGTAATGTTATGACTGTTGTCCAAGCACATTTTATGGGAGATTATTTTCAAATTATGAGTGTTCTTGTGTTAATTGTAGTTGGTGGAGTGGAACGAGTTCAGAAATAAATGAGCTTCATGCAGAGCCCTTAAGTTGGTGGAGATGGCTTTACTTAGCTCAGTATTTCCAGAGTAGCATGACCACGTTCGTTTACATAAGAAGCAGTGCAGTGCTATCATGAAAAGCAAAATCTAGAGCTTTCTCTTACATTGAACTTTAGTCATTATTGTAATACTAGCTTTCCTTGCATTGGCAGTCTTTTATTTTATTGTATTTTAGTGGTTTTATTTTGTTGTTTAGAGACAGGATCTCACTCTGTCACCGAGGCTGGATGGAGTACAGTGGTGTGGTCATAGCTCACTGCAACGTTGAGCTACTGGGCTTAAGTGATCCTTCTGTGCCAGCTTCCTGAGTAGCTGGAACCACAGGCACATAGCACCATGGCCGACAAACTTTTATTTTTTATTTTTATTTTTATTTTTAGAGACAGGATGCTGCTTTGTTGCCCAGGCTGGTCTTGAACTCCTGGGCTCAAGTGATCCTCCCACCTCAGTCTCCCGAAGTGCTGGAATTACAGGTTTGAGCCACTGCGCAAGGCCAGTCTTTTATTTTAAATTGGTGACTTAAAGATCAGCTGCTTGTCATTACAGAAAACAGTGCTAATTCTAATTTTGTGTGACATCCGTAGGCATGTTGAAACTGCCGGGTCAAATCTTGTTGGGTGAAGAAAGCTGCCATCTATGTCCTAGTCTTTTGGAACTGTATTTATATAGCTTCTCGAGGACATTTACATATATTTGAGTTTGAACATACTTATGGGACTGGGGTTATGAATCAGACCTGCTTACTAATCATATGGAACTGGCCAAGAAAAAAAAAAATGAAATGCTAACACTTAATTTCTAGGATTTTACACAGATTAGAGATAATACGCTTACTTGGTAAATTACAATGGTTGTTATTGCAGTAAGCCAGTGACAAGCTCTTTGCTTGTTAGCAAAGTGTTGCGTTTGTCAGTTCCAGGAAAGAAACATTTTGGGAGCAAGGCGCCTCTATTTTGGAGTTCCTGTGCTCTCTCTGTACTTAGTCATTCCTCTGGGGGCTCTGACTGCTTGCCATGGATGTGTGAATAACAGTGACTTCAGACAGGGTTTCACCACAGAAAGCGGAACTGAACGTTTAAACCCAAGTATTATTCTCTTTTTGGAAAAGGGAAGCATGATTTAAAAATGAGTAGGAAATTCTGTTTTTAGTCAACTTTATTGAGGTATATTTTACATTTCAGAAAACCCTCGCCAACTTTAAGGACACAATCCAAGGAGTTTCGACAAATGTATACAGTTTTGTTTCCACTACTGCGATCATGCTTTGGAACATTTCTGTTACCTAAAAAGTTACCTCGTGCCCCTATAAGGGCTTTTAAGGAAATATAAGAGAGGGTGTGCTTTTGTAACACTTTTAACATGTTATGCAATAGAAGATGATCAAAATAATGAGCCCTTTTTAAACTATCACTTAAATCGATAACTGTTCTGTGTTCAGTACCTTTAACAGAGAGAGCTGATGTATTCTTTTTCTGGCCTAGGGAGAAGGCCAGTTCTTGGTGCTGCTGTATGAGTAGAGGAAAGAAAACCCTTTTTTCTTACTTAAAGAAGGGAAGTGCTTTCCTACTAACACTAGAAGAGTTATTAGATTACATATTTTGCGTCTTGGGGTTAATGAATATTTTGCATCCTGAATTGTAGGGATCTTACCTAACCAGGTACCATGTTCGTCATATTTTACACATAAGAGGTATAGGTACTTCAGACATAGTTTTTGAAATTATATGGACTCATTTATTATTTTTAAGCCTTGCCCATTGTGTGGTCTCCTCCAACATAGGAGACTAAGGTGTGCCAAGCTTAGTCTGTTTGGATCTACAATTTTTGTATGCAGATAGCTATATATGTATTTTAAAAGAATCTAAAGTACAGGGAGACCATAGTGTTATTTCTTGGCCTGTTGCAGAAGGGCTCCAGCCCATAGATCTCTAAGGATGCAAATGCCACAGTCTTGCAAAACCTCTGTTTCAACCAAGGTTCTTAACTATTTTGTCCTTTGGATACATTTGGTAGCCTGGTGGAGCCTCTAGACCCCTTCTCAGAATGATATTTTCAATCACATAAAATAGAATACATAGGCTTACCTGTGCCCTAAATATATGGAAATAGTTCTCAAAAATATTTTTTGAATTATAGGTAATATATGTTCTTATTTATTAGCTCATTAAATTATAAGACTTAATAGGTAGACATAAACCTAATAGCTAGACCATTAAATTACAAGACCTAGCGGTAGACCTAATAGCTACCACTGTTCTAAGGAAGGATGAGAATAAGTAATATTTTGAGACATTAGCAGCAGCTAAAACATGATATGAAAATAACTGTGATTTCTGTTCGTGACAGAGTCACAGGCACTGCTACTATTTTACTATGTTTGTTGCCTACGTTCATTTAGGATAAAAGAAAATGCTGATTTTCAGTTTAAGGTTTATAAATACAAAGATATCACTTTTTTTTTTTTTTTGTGACGAAGTTTTGCTCTGTCACCCAGTCTGGAGTGCAGAGGCGCAATCTTGGCTCACTTCAACCTCCGTCGCCCAGGTTCAAACAACTCCCTGCCTCAGCCTCCCGAGTAGCTGGGATTACAGGTGCCTGCTACCACGCCCAACTACTTTTTGTATTTTTAATAGAGACGGGGTTTCACCATCTTGGCCAGGCTGGTCTTGAACTCCTGACCTCGTGATCCACCTGCCTTGGCCTCCCAAAGTGCTGGGATTACAGGCGTGAGCCACCGCACCTAGCCAATATCACTGTTTATTATCATCCACATTCACAGACCACTTGAACTCTATCCATGGGTCCCTGCTTTTGAATCCCTGCTTTAGGCCATTAAGCTGCACATAGTGTCATTCTGGAGACAGGGGGTTTCTGAACAGCATTCCTGTATGCTTTTTGAGAGGCTGCAGGTATTCAATGTCTTGTCCTTACTGAATAAGCATCAGACCACACACAGTTAATTGGCTTCCCTGGCTCATCCCCATTTTGATTTTGATGGACATGGGAAGCTTCAAGTGTTAAAGCCATTTCCCTATAAATGACTCATTCATGCATGACTCTCCCAGGATATTTTATTCTATGCCATTGTTTTGTCAAACAGTCTTTAGTAGCAAGACCCATAGTTACTAGCAAAAGTATGTAGTATGTTTTAAAGATCTTTTCGGAGGGTCTAGTGTGTTTATTTTGGGGGTCAGGGGATTCTCTTGCTTATGGATAACCAGGAATAGTTAGCCATTGATTTATCTGCTTTGCTGGTTGTGTTGTTAATACAAGCAATACCTGTTTGGCCACTTTTTCACGATGACTTGTTTGTTGGGTCCGGTCCACGGAATGATCATGTACATGATTGTAGTCTATGGAAGTGCTTTTCAAAAACCCACATGAAATGCATTTTTTAATAAAGTGACAGGTAGAAATAAAGTTTGCAGAAACACTGATCAATTTATTTATTCACTCATCCAGCAAATATATATATATTTTGAAATAGAGTCTCATTGTGTTGCCCAGGCTGGAGTGCAGTGGGCCAGTCTCAGCTCACTGCAACCTCTGCCTCCTGGGTTCAGGTGATTCTCTTGCCTCAGCCTCCCAAGTAGCTGGGACTACAGGTGCCCACCACCACACCCAGCTATCATCTAGCAAATATTTATTTAGCATTTGTATGCCTGGCACTATTCTAGCTGTTCTAGGCACTGGGAATACACCAAAACAATTCTGTTCCTGGTGGAACCTGTATTCAGGTCTGCAGAAACAGGTAAAAATACGTGCGAATGTGTAATAATATGTCAGGGAATGTTCAAAGCCTAGAGAGACAAGAAGTTGGGGCAAGTAGACAGAGGGAGATGATGCATCTGCAGCAGGTCTTGTTGCTTTTTAATTTTATTTTACTTATTTTTCGTGGTTTTTTTTTTTTTTTTTTTAGATGTGATGTTTGAGCAGGGTGAGTGAGTGAAGTGAGGGAGTGGAGTCATAGAGGTATTCTGCAGACAAGTGTTATAGGCTGGCACACGCCTGTAATCCCAGCACTTTGGGAGGCTGAGGCAGGCGGATCCCCTCAGGTCAGGAGTTCGAGACCAGCCTGGCCAACATGGTGAAACCCCATCTCTACTCAAAATACAAAAATTAGCCAGACGTGGTGGCACACGCCTATAGTTCCAGCTGTTCGGGAAGCTGAGACAGGAGAATCGCCTGAACCCAGGAGGCGGAGGTTACAGGGAGCCGAGATCGCGCCACTGCACTCCATAGCCTGGGTAGCAAAGCCAGATTCTGTCTCAAAAAAAAAAAAAAAAAAAGTTCTAGGCTGAGAGAACAAAGCTGGCTAAGGCCCAGGCAGAGGGAGGTTGGCCATGGTGGAGGTGGCTTACCTGGTGTGTGAGGAGGATTGGTGGAGAGGGTGCAAAAGGGGGAATGCAGGAGACGAGGGGAAGAGGGAGAAAGGATAGGCCATGTAGAGCCTAAGTGCCATGGGAAACCCCAGAGAGAAAGGACATTGTTGGGCATCTGTTTTGAAACGCTCACTGTGGCGGATGAGTGGCCCACAGGGCATGAGAGGATGCGTAGCCAGGGCCCACAGGAGGCTGCAGAGAGTCTTTGTCAGGCAAGAGCATGACGGTGGCTCAGACCAAACCACCCAAAGGAGACAGAGAAAGAAATGATCCTGATTTTGTGAGAACTCAAGAGCCTAGGTAAGCAATTTGTTTCTTAAAATCTGGTGTTCTTCTCATCCAGTTTTTGAAAACAGGGAAAGTTGCAACATTATCAGTTTAATAAAAGAAAGGGAAGGTGTGAGCTATTTCATCGTTAAGTGTGTTTATGTATAAAACTACTGAATTTCAAAACTTCTAGTTCCAGATATTGTGGTTGCATTGAAAATACATTTTAAAGTATAAACCCTTCTTGAAATTCTATATAGTTTTCGTGTTGTTCACTAAACCTGGCTTTAGTGTAATCAGGATGTTGTGGCCAGCTGGCCTGTCTATATGATACTGAGTTGCTGTCTGAGACCAGCAAAAGACGCAATGATATTCACACTAATTCCAAAGAAAACTAGGAAGTAGTATTATGAAAAAATAGGAAAGATAATGCACAAAGCTGGATTCCCACTAGATCCTGTGGAAATGATTAAAACAAACAGTTATATACTGCCACCTGGAGGAAGGGTTTGGCACTTGAAGAAAGTTTTAAAAAATAAACCTAAGGTTCCTACTGAGTTGAAGTGAATGTAGTTGATAACGTTCCATCGAGCATTCTGTGGTGTTAGGGTATATACTGTAAACCTTATTGAATTTAGTATTTAGAGTTTTGGTGGCTGTTTTCTGAATGAAAAAGTAGTATAACTGATTTCTTCTTACTTGTAAATTTATTTGTATGAAACATTTCTAAAGTATAGCACTAAAGCCACATTCAGTCATGCCCTTGACATGTCACATGTGGTGGGAGATGCATTAAATTAAGGTGTTTAAGAGGATCCAAGCCATCCTGTCCACATTCCTACCCCCCGCACTCCTTAGCATTCTATTATAGCAAACGCTTTCCAGGCTCCTGAGTCACAAGTATTATGCTGACCTCTCAAATGCCCCAAGCAAATAAAGGGAAGAAACTGGCCACTCTTTTCTACCTGCCCGAATACAATCGTTTCTGGACAAATGGCTGTGTGGTCAGAGATGCGGGCAAGTTTAGAAAATCATCAAGACTTCTCTTTTGTGCTGACGGCCACAGTTTTGGTTCCTGACCTTGGCTCAAAATTGGTTTTCATTTCAAGATAGAGTAACAATTTAAAAAATCTATATGAGCATTTGACACATCTATTTGTTTGTGGGTTTTTATTATAAATTTTGGATTTGAACCTTTGACTGACCTAGGAGAGTAGGTTCCCTTTGCTTTCATACCCTGTGTTCCGGTGAGAGCTGATCTGGGAGGCATTGTAGTGTAGTGGAAAGAGTGCAGCTCTGGAGCCAGTGAGCCCTGGGTCATAATCCCAGCTGTGTGTGAACTGGTCGTCTGAACTTAGCAAAGTGCTTTCTCTTTAGGCTCTGGCCTTTATTTGTAAAATGGAGATCACGCTTGTCTCTTGGAGTTAGTGTGAGAGGCATGACATATGGTCAGAACTCCGTAAGTTATTGTCTTGATGATAGATCTTGACATTTGAAAATGAAATATCGATTAATTTAAACAATGTTTCCGGTGGGTGAACTTTGCATCGTTCTTATCTTGACTATGCATAAAGCTCTTTTTCCAGCCTTTGTTGTTTAAAAAATTTTTTAAATAATATTGACTCTTATTTTAGATTCAAAGGGCACATGTGCAGGTTTGTTACCTGAGTATATTCCATGATGCTGAGGTTTGGGGTACTATTGATCCTGTCACCTAGGTAGTAAGCCTAGTGCCCAGCAGTTAGTTCCACAACCCTTCTCCTCCTCTTTCCTTCCCTCTCTGGTAGTCCCCAGTATCTATTGTTGCCATTTTTATGTCCATGAGTACTCATTGTTTAGCCCCTAGTTGTAAGTGAGAAGGTATTTGGTTTTCTGTTCCTGTGTTAATTCACGTAGAAGAATGGCTTCCAGCTGCTTCTGTGTTGCTGCAAAGGACGTGATTTTGTTCTTTTCCATGGCTACATAGTATTCCGTGGTATACATGTACGTTTTCTTTATCCAGTCCACGCTGGGTGGGCATATAGATTGATTCCACATCTTTGCTATTGTGAATAGTGCTGCCATGAACATACAAGTGCACGTGTCTTTTTGGTAGAATGATTTATTTTCTTCTGGATGTATACCAAGTAATGGGATAGCTGAGTCAAGTGGTAGTTCTGTTTTAAGTTCTTTGAGAAATCTCCAAACTGCTTTCCACAGTGGCTGAACTAATTTACATTCCCAACAACAGTGTATAAGCATTTCCTTCTGGGCTGGGCATGGTGGCTCACGCCTGTAATCCCTGCACTTTGGGAGGCTGAGGCGGGCGGATCATTTGAGATCAGAGTTCGAGACCAGCATGGCCAACATAGCGAAACCCTGTCTCTACTAAAAATACACACACAAAAAAAAAAAAAAAAAAAAAGCCAGATGTGGCAGCAAACGCCTGTAATCCTAGCTACTCGGGAGGCTAAGGCAGGAGAGTTGCTTGAACCCTGGAGATAGAGGTTGCAGTGAGTCGAGATCTCGCCACTGCACTCCAGCCTGGGCAACAGAGCAACACTCCGTCTCAAAAGAAAAAAAAAAAAAAAAGAAAAGCATCCCCTTCTCTCTGCAGCCTCACCAGCATTTGTTGTTTTTTTTTTTTGCTTTTTAATAATAGCCATTCTGACTGGTGTGAGATGGTATCTCATTGTGGTTTTGATTTACATTTCTCTGATGATTAGCGATGTGTACATTTTTTCATGTATTTATTGACCACATATATGTCTTGAGAAGTGCCTGTTCATGTCTTTTGTCCATTTTTTGATGAGATTATTCATTTTTTGTTGATTTGAGTGCCTTATAGATTCTGGATATTACACCTTTGTCAGATGCATAGTTTGCAAATATTTTCTCTCATACTGTAGGTTGTCTGTGTATAATTTCTTTTTCTGTGCAGAAGCTCTTTAGTTTAATTAGGTCTCACTTTTCCATTTTCTTTTTTGTTGCAATTGCTTTTGAGGACTTAGTCATAAGTTATTTCCTTTCTTGGGCTTTTAGAGGGCTGATTAATTTGTGTACTTCAGTATTCTAGCTAATTTCGATAAAGTTCAGTGGCTAAAAAAAGAATATCCTCCTTTATGTAATTTGTTTTCTGTTTCAATGCTATCATTTGTCTCTACTTATTTGTACTATCATGAACTTTTTGGAAGGGAAGCATAGAGATTTATCTTATTTCCATGAATTCCATACCAAGATCTTTATAACCTCTTCCTGATTTTAATAAACTTCTTTCTCCCCACAGCTAGAGGCCTCCATTACTTTAGCATTATTTTTCAGGTCTGTGGAAGACATTGAGTAGGAATAGATAGAGAGTGATGTGGAGGAATTATGTAGAAACCAAACTGTGGCTGTGTTTGAGGATGACAGTTGTAAGTTTTTACTTTTACTTTTTAACTCTTAATGAGTTCCGTTTAATGAAAAGATTGTGAAGGGCAAATTCACATAAGTATCACTTGTGAAAAAATAGATTTATGAAATGACGATTTTTTAGTGTTAGTTACAATGAAATTTTAATTAGATTTCTGTTTGTAACTTTCAGCTATACAAAGAAATTGAAATCTGTCCAAAAGTCACTCAGAGCATCCACATTGAGAAGTCAGACACAGCTGCAGATACTTACGGTAAGTTTATGTTTCTTTGTGTTTTAAGATAAAGCATTTCTTATGTAAGAGTGTATGTATTTACAGTTCAACAAAATGCCTTTGGGTCCTATCTCAAACAGACAGTATATCTGGCTCCTGTGCTGTGGAGGGTAGCCACACTAGGGGAAAAAAGGGATATTTACTCTGGGTACGATGTAGACTTTGGTATTAAATTTCATAACTTTAGTTATTGGGGTTCTCCTGTCATAAAAAGGAAGTGGGTAGATTATTTTATATGTCAAAAGATGAAATTACAACTAGTTTAGTTATAAATCTCATTGGCTTTTATTTGTGATTCGTGCATGGGGCGGCCTCCATTCTACAAAACAGAATGAGAGCTCCCTCTGGGCAATGGCAGAACAGTGATTTTTGTAAGGTGGAGACAAGGAAACAGAACAGTGGAAGAAGAAACCTGATTGTTGAACATTACCTTACTTCAGGTTACTTTTTTGTAAGGGTTAAAGCAGAAGGGACATACTTATTTTGCTGACTATGGTAGACCAGAATCTCTTGTTTTCAGGAAAAACTGGTCTGTTTGGGGATCTACCTGCTTCCTGAAAGTTTTAGTTTGATTATGCAGCATCCGGCATGAGTGATTTCCATTTTTTATTTGATATGGCCTTTTGGGCGTAATGCAGGAACTCAGTTCACAGCAGTGGCCTCCCATAATTTTTGTTTAACATATACTATGATGTACCTTAGTAATATAGAAATTATTCTTTTATACCCTGCTCTTGAAAACATAGACATTATCCTCCCTTCTCATACAAGGCTTGTTAAAGGAACTTACTTTGGTTTTGTGTTGCGGGATCCCCAAGACCATCCCTAGGTTTGCTGATTCACTAGGAAGACCCGCAGAGCTCAGCATCTGGTCATACTCACAACTATGATTTTTTTATAGCAAAGTTATACTGAAGTGGCTTCATTGTCTTGGGTGAATACCCAAGGTTCATTGTCTCACGCCAACGGAATCACAGATGCAGACACACAGGTGGGTTTAGGAGTAGAGGTTTAATAGGCAAAAAAAGAGAAAGGAGAATAGCTGTCTCTCCTGCACAGAGAGAGGGGTGCCCCAGTGGGTCTTCCGGCCAGCGGTGGAAGATTTTATAGCCAGGCTTGAGGAGGTGGTGTCAGATTTACATAGGGCGCACAGATTGGTTGGACCAGGTGTGACGTCTACACAGCACGCAGGGAAGCTGGCTGCCCCGTCCTAACTTTATTATGCAAATGGCGTCTTTGCCTGGCCGGGGCCGTGTTCACTGCTCCTTACTGTACAGGTGGCTGGCAAAGAGAAGAGAGGATGGAGCCGCCGTTTTGTACATGCTTAGTTCCAGCTCGCCTTTTCCTATTGGCACAACTGCCAGCATTCACCGGTGTCTATGTGTGCGGCTCGATTTTACAGGCTGCTTTTTGTTAGAAAAGAAAATTATTTGGGGGCTGCTTTTCATTAAAAGGAAAACCTTACTGAGGACTTTCTTCCTTTCACTCTGTGCCTAAATCATTTCATCTTAACTCCTATATCAATACAAAGCAAAATCAGCAAAGGGAAGAAACGCATGGAGCAAAGTCTAGGGGAAACCAGGTGTGAGCTTCAGCGAGCCCTGTTTCAGTGGAGTCACATAGAATGAGGATAACTTCCCCAGCACCAAGTTGTGAGGACACCTGAGAAATGCTCCCTCCTAGGGAAGGTGGTTAGAGACTCAGTGCCCAGGGCGTTTCTGGGGAGGCTGGTTCCCTAGGCAAGCTCTGCCTAGCATGCACCAAAATTCCAGACTCCCAGGAGGAAAGTAGGTGTTCACCATGAATCCCATTGTTTGTACACACAGTTTAGGCACTGTGAACCACTTAGGGTGTTGGGAACCCTCCCAAAATCCAGGTTCTCAGGATGCCAGCCAAGGTCCAAATTTGTAAGCGGGCCTTTCGAAGAACAGCAGTCATGCCTGCTGTGTTAACACTTTCCTAGGCGGTTGTCTACATTCTGGTGGAGTTAAATATATATTCCTTTCCATATGTTTAAGACCAGTCTTCTTTACTTAGCATTACAGTGTGTGTATGGCTTGAATAGTCACAGAATTGGTGCCTGAGTAAATTAAGTGAGGAAAATCCATACTGTGCTCAGTCAGGAGCGGCGAGGTTAGCTGAGGTGACAGACAGCCACCAAAGCCCGGTGGCTCAAAACAGTGACATTTATTTCTCACATTCACCATGCATCCCTTGTGGGTTGGCTGGGACTCCATACGTTGTCCTCATTCCACACCCAGGCCTGGAGCAGCTGCCACCTGGGACAGTGCTTGTCACTCAGCAGAGGGGAAAGAGGAGGTGGGAAAGCAGATGTTGTCCTACTCCCAATTCATTGGCCAAAGTAAGTCACACAGCCATACCTACCTACAAGGGAGCGTAGAAGTGTGATTCTACTGTTTGGTAGAAGGAGAACAAAGTTCCTGGTGGAAAGACATAAAGACTACCGCATATGTTCACTTAAGATTTCTCCCTGAACCGGCCGGGCATGGTGGCTCACGCCTGTAATCCCAGTACTTTGGGACGCCGAGGCGGGCAGATCACAAAGTCAGGAGATCGAGAGCATCCCGGCTAACACGGTGAAACCGCAGCTGTACTTAAAATACAAAAAATTAGCCGGACAGTGGCGGGCGCCTGTAGTCCCAGCTACTCGGGAGGCTGAGGCAGGAGAATGGTGTGAACCCGGGAGGCGGAGCTTGCGGTAAGCCAAGATCATGCCACTGCACTTCAGCCTGGGCAACAGAGCGAGACTCTGTCTCAAAAAAAAAAAAAAAAAAAAAAATCTCTCTGAATCAAGTTATTAAGCTTTCTTTCTTTCCTTCTTTTCTTTAAAGGACACAGTTTCCCTCTGTCACCCAGCAGTGATGCGATCTCAGCTCACTCCAACCTCTGCCTCCCGAGTAGCTGAGATTACAGGCATGTGCCACCATGCCCGGCTGATTTTTGAACTTTTCTTAGAAGAGACAGGTTTCACCGTGTTGGCCAGAATGGTCTTGAACTCCTGACCTCAACTGATCCACCCACCTCAGCCTTCCAAAGTGCTGGGATTACAGGCATGAGCCACTGCACCTGGCCAAAGTTATTCAGCTTTTTAGCATTTGAAAATCTTTAAACTCTTTTCTGAGCAGTGGGATATTATATTCCTTCTACACCTTCCCCTGTAGGCCACCAATCTTCATCTCAGAATACTCAATAGAGGATTTGGGCCGAATGAAGAGAACCCAATTTTGAACCCTGGCCACTTGCATTATAACTTTATGCTGTTTATTTCTTGACCTTAAAAGTAAAGACATCATAAAGCTAGGAGAATGTTTCTCATGGCAAGGAATAAATGTTTATGAGCGGCTTATTATGCAGCAAAAAGCCGACCTCAGTAATTAGAGCTGTAATTGGTGGCAGTGAAGTGCCTGGATCCTCCAAAATTAGATGCTCCCATAATGATTATTCTTTTTCTCTTCAGTTTACTTAATTTTTGTTGAGTAAAGATAAACTAGCAAAGATCAAGTTCAGAAGGCTGAATTTCAAAGCTCTTGGACTCTAATTCTAAGATTAAGTGATTCAGGGACCCCAAAATTGGAACTGGGCATAAAACTGCTATCGTTTGTATACTTTTTAATGCTTTTTATTAAAGTCACTGAATTACTCACAGAACCCATTTACTTTTACCCTCTGAGGAAGGTATGACAGGGCACCAGGCATCAGTCTTGAGAGTATTACAGACAGTGCTTCTCAATCCATCTGATGCAAAGAAGCAGATATTTTGTTTTGTTTTAATTTCCACTCTTTTGTAACTACCACTGCTTTTGTGAAATACTAAATTCCATGCTTAGAGGTTGTGGCAATGTCAAGGCTCCGAGAGGTTCTCAGTGCTTTAGTCTCGATTTCTGTCCTTACGTTACTGCCATTAGCCAACAGTTGGCACCTGTTCCTGGACTTCACTTTGAAAAGCCCTGCCACAGGCCAGACGCAGAGGCTCACGCCTGTAATCCCAGCATTTTGGGAGGCCAAGGCGGGTGGATCACGAGGTCAAGAGATCGAGACCATCCTGGCCAACATGATGAAACCGCGTCTCTACTAAAGATACAAAAATTAGCTGGGCGTGGTGACACGCGCCTGTAGTCCCAGGTACTCAGGAGGCTGAGGCAGGAGAATCACTTGAACCCGGGAGGCAGAGGTTGCAGTGAGCCGATTTCGCGCCACTGCACTCCAGCCTGGTGACAGAGTGAGACTCCATTTCAAAGAAAAAAAAAAAAAGAAAAGAAAAGCCCTGCCACGCATGGCTAATAAGCTCAGTTAAATCACTTCTTCTCCGTGCTCCGTTGGTTTGGCATGTGATGTTCCAACAGCATATTGATTGAAGAGGTGAAAGATTCCCCCAGTCCTCAGAGATCTGATTGCCTCTGGATTAAAAGCTACCACAGAGTCGAAATCCAGCCCATCTGTATGTAATATTAACACCCCGCTAAGTGGCTTCAGGTTAGATACTGAATTCGGTACAAGTAAAAGCTACTGGCACAAACACAAAAACACCTCACCATACAGATCAAATGCTGCTTTCTATTTTAGAACACTTTAGGGAGGAAAATATAATTTAATAATCCAACTGACTGAACACGTTTAAAGAGGGAAGATTTACTTAATTTCTCTCTCTTGCCCCTCTCTCCACCGCAGCCTTCAGCTCACTCCCAGACCTTACTGTTGAAATTGGTTCACATATCCAATTACATGACACTTAGACTAAGCATGAGGCCCTAGGCTGCCTTGAAGTAGAAGAATGCATCATTTCAGCAGCTTAGTATTCCTTTTCTCTGGGTACCTCTAGTACTATTATATTTTTTAGTCATGTGTTCTCCTCACGTTATAGGTGCCTGTGCTTGTTACCTGAATTTTCGTTGTATCCTGGACTCTAGTTTTGAGTAATTCTCTATTGTTTACCATGTTATGGTTTTTCCAGGGTGAGGAATCTTTTGGTGGTTCATCTCATGAGTTTGTTCTTAGTTTCTTTTTTCTTTTTTGAGACAGGATCTTACTCTGTCGCTGAGGCTGGAGTGCAGTGGTGGGATCAGGACTCCCTGCGGCCTCAGCCTCCTAGGCTCAAGCCATCCTTCCCACCTCAGCCTCCCAAGTAGCTGGGACTATAAGGCACGTGCCACCATGCCCAGCTAATTAAAAAAAATTTTTTTTGTAGAGACAGGGTCTCACTATGTTGCCAGGTCTGGTCTCAAACTCCTGGGCTCATGCATTCCTCCCGCCTCTGCCTCCCAAGAGTGCTAAGATATAGGCATGAGCCACCACGCCCGACCATAGTCTCATCACTTAGTTTTAAGCACTTCCTTCATTCTCCTGATCATTATTCCAGTTGCCACTCATGATCCGTTCCTGTGTTTGAAGCGAACAGCCTTCCAATTGGTGGATATATCGATTTATATTGAATAATTTCCCTCTGCCCCCTGTTGGCAATCATTTTGGACGATATTAGAGTTGTCTGCTGAGAGTTACAACATTGCTATCCTATTTAAAAGAAATAGATCTGACTTTGCTGATTAACTGTTAAAAGCATTATGTTCTTCATTCAGCTCCACATATTCCCGCTGTAGGATATTTCATAATTTCCTTTATATTTGTTCCTATAGGAGATGGTTATAATGTTTTCCCCCTAGTGTGCAAAGTATTGGCAACTTTAAATGGAAGCTGCTCACATGTTTGTTGCAAGGCAAGGTGTGGGGAGGGCTGCCTTCCTGGAACAGTGAGAGGGGGCTCCTGTTTGACCCCTAAACCAGTGTCCAGTATGAATTCCAGTACAGAGCTAAAGTGCTATTCACTTTGGTAAATTTTTGGCTTTCATTTGGGTGATCTTCAAAAAAGGAGCTTAGGTCCATTATCCTTTCTCCCATCCTCTTTCCTGTCATAGAGATTTCCCCACTAATTAGAGATGTCTGATCTGTTTCTCAGACCCATTCTTTTTACCCAGTTGTCCGGTACAAATTACATAATCAATTTCAGTCCTCAGACTAGAAGTCTCCTCTATTCTCACTCCTATTTTTAACCTTTTGATTATAAAAAAAGAAGACCAAGAAAACAGGGAATGGCCGGGTATGGTGGCTCACACCTGTAATCCCAGCACTTCGGGAAGCCGAGGCGGGTGGATCACTTGAAGTCAGGAGTTTGAGACCAGTCTGGCCAGCAGACGAAATCCCATCTCTGCCAAAATTAGAAAAATTAGCTGAGTGTGGTAGTGTGTGCCTGTAATCCCAGCTACTAGGGAGGCTGAGGTAGGAGAATCGCTTTAACCCAGGAGGCAGAGGTTGTAGTGAGCTGAGATCGCACCACTGCACTCCAGTCTAGACAACAGAATGAGACTCCATCTCAAAAAAACAAAAACAAAACAAAAAAAACAAGAGGGAATGGAACAAATCAATACCTGAGGTGTCTCCATCAACTTGGCTTCAGGTGACTTGCAACAGGTTCTCACCGTGTTGCCTCTCTTGCCATCTTCCAGTTAAGCAAAGGTGTTTCCTGGTAACCCACAGGGGTGCTAATTTTTTAATAGAAAAAAAACTGGGGCCAGGCTCAGTAGTACACACCTGCAATGTCAACACTGTGAGAGGCAGAGGTGGGAGGATCGCACGAGGCCAGGAGTTTGAGACCAGCCTGGGCAACATAGTAAGACCCCATCTCCACAAAAAAATTAAAAAATTAAAAAAATTAGCCAAGCATGGTAGCACTTACATGTAGTCCCCAGCTCTTCTGGTAGATGAGGTAGGGAATTGCCTGAACCCAGGAGTTTGAAGGTACAATGAGCTATGATCACACCACTGCATTCCAGCCTAGGGGACAGAGCAAGACCCTGTCTCTTTAAAAAAAAAAAAAAAAAAAAAAAAAGGTCTCAGAATGTAATAGAATGGTGGCATTTCAGAAAGGAAATTCCAATATTTAGATGAGTCCTATTCATTTTTTCCTATGACATAGCCCTTGATTCTCTCTGTCCTAACAGATTTTTAAAGAAATTTTCTACTACAATGCAGATAAATACACCTGTGTTAAGGCTCATGTAACTTAAACGGTTCTTGTGTAAAAATATTTTGACTTCAGCAGGGCTTCTTGACCCTTAATCTGAAAGTTAGAAGTTGCTGAAAGAAGAGAATTTAAAATAAGAGAATGAAATGACTTTGGAGAGTTTTCAGGGGTGCCCTGTGCTGTTCCCTATCTGAGGATGTTATGGTACTTGAGAAGGCGATGGCAATTAGCTGTTTTGCCTATGTGAGGTAATCCATTTCCTGGTCCTATAAACTAAACAAAAAGCCATGTGTTCATCATGACATGGCCTCAGAAAGCTCAATGACTCCCTGGGACCCAGTCTTGTAATTCTGTTTTGCTGTTTGCCTGTTTGTTTGTTTTTTTTTTTTCATCCACTGCTTTCCCCTCAGCATTAAAACAGCTATCTATATTATGGGATGATTTTTCTCCCAGAGCTGAAATTATTGCAGATATATACAATGATGTGTGTTCCCATTGTCCTTTGTAGAAATATCTGCAAAGGTATTTCTTTCCTTTAGCAAAATAGGTATTCATTGTGGACATTGACGTAATTGATTAGGGAAGAATTTTACATGAGGCGGTCTGGAAACAGGAGTGACCAGGACCTGTAACCATAGAGTTTTGAGTACCTAGGATCCTCAAGCCACATAGAATACCTGGGCCTCACTCTGCTTTCCTCTCTGAAGGATGAAGCAGAGCCCAAGGTTAATTAGCAAATTGGCTTTGAGCTCTGGAAGTCCAGAGAAGTATAAGATAATCTTCTGATCCGATACTGCTAGAGTGTGAAATCAGGTACAGTTTCTGTAATATGTTACGCATTTTACAGATTCGTAATGTGAGTTGCATCCTGCTCCTGTTTACACAATTGTATTAAATGAAACCAGTGTCCATGTAGTCATACATATGGATGAACACACACCCTCCAACAGTACAGTTGTAACATATTCTAGGACATAGATTGGATGAAAAATGTCTGGGGACTCTGAGGTAAGCTAATCTTTCTGTTTTCTGCTTTGGAGGAGAGTATGGAAAAGAAAAAAATGATGGCGTTTACCAGGAAGCAAGATTAAACAAAATAATTTGCTTTCCTTTTGAGTTGATTGGTAGGTAATATGAAGATAGACATACCTAGTAATCTCTGTTTTTACAAGTAGTGACTTCCAGAGTGATCTAAAAATATACCTTTTCTTCTTTGTAAAACAAGAAAAAACAATCACTCCGAACTATAACGACAAACATGAAACATACCTAGTTCACAGCAGGCACTTCCTGTTGTTTGCTAAACATTCAAAATGTGTGAGCCCTGCCATTCTGCCTTTGTGTGTTTCACAGGGTTTTTACTTTCTTCTGTGGAAGAAGATGGTATTCGAAGGCTGTACGTGAATAGTGTGAAGGAAACCGGTTTAGCTTCCAAGAAAGGTAAGTCAATGAAGGGCTGGTCTGTCTATCTTAAATGCCCTTTGGGGCTTCTCTAGTTTTTGAATGAGAAAGATTTGCCCAAAAGATTCATTTGTGAAAAGTATTTGAACATTTTCTCATTGAAAACCCTTCCAGGGAATGTGCATTTTATTCCATTAACTTAAGTGTACCAGAAAGGTCATATTCTTGAATTTTTTTTTTTTTTTTTTTTTTTTTTTTTTAAATTTTTAGAGACAAGGTCTTGCTCTGTCACCCGGGCTGGAGTCCAGTAGCGCAATCATAGGTCACTGCAGCCTTGAAATCCTGGGCTCAAGCTGTCCTCTCACCTCAGCCTCCCAAGTTGCTGAGAGAGTACAGGTGCATGCCACCACACCTGACTGATTTATGTACTTGCTTATTTTTCAGAGTCAGGGGTCTTGCTGTGTTGCCCAGGCTATTCTTGAGCTTCTGGCCTCAAGCAATCCTCCTGTCTCAGCCTCTCAAATCACACATTTTTAGATTTTAAATCTGATTGAGCCCATTTCCGTGGGGCTGATGGGAAATCCCATTCTAATCATGTGCTCGTCCTTCTCCATCTTCTAGGATGGTGTGGGGTTCCTGGGGGGGTTCTTCCTGGAGCAGAGCATGGGGGAAGAGCCCTCTGTATTTTGGTCCACACTGGTCAAAGCTGGCATTGGCCATTACCTGAGCCTGCAGAGCTCTTTCAAACCAGATGTTCTGTTGCTTCCATTCATAGAAGAATCTGCAGAAGTTGAGAACCTAGGGATTGAGATCCAGCCTCCTTCCCCTTCCTTAGAGAGCAGTTCCCTGCTACATCCTGCCTGTTTCATTTCAGCCCTTCAATGGGCCATAATGCATTTGGGCTACTTGGCAAACCCCAACTCTCCATCCTTTTTCCACTCCTGGAAAGTCTTTGCCACCTAGATGATGTGCTCACAGTGCTAATTTCTTAGAGCTACTATAATAAACTACTACACACTGGGTGGCTTAAAATAACAGAAATTGATCCTCTCACAGTTTAGGAGGCCAGAAGTCTGAAATTAAGGTATTGGCAAGATTGATTCCTCTGGAGCCTCTGAGGGAAGAATGGCTTCGTGCCTCCTTCTGGTTTCTGGCGTGAAAGCAGCGCTTGGCATTCTGTGGCTTATGGCTGTGTCACTTCAATCTCTGCCTGAAGTCACATGGCTTCTGCCCTGTCTCTGTGTCATTGTACATGGCCTTTTTATAATAACAGCAGTCATTGGATTTAGGACCTACTCTAAATCATTGTGAATTGATTGTAACTTTCATGTATAATATTATATAATTATAATGATAATAATTATATAATTATAATACCATAATTATATAATTATAATGATACTATAATTATTATATAATTATCTTGACATGATATATATCAAAAATATAATGATATATGATATTAACTTATATTAATATATAATATATTACATAATTAATATAATTATACTGTTAATATATAATTATATAACAATTACATATAAGTATAATTGTTATATAATTATTGTAATTATTATATAATTACAATGATTATATTATTATAATTTCATCTCTAATATATATCTATCCCTATTTCCAAAGAAGGTTGCATTCTGACATTCTAGGTGGACATGAATGTGGGGGGACACTCTGTTGTATCCAGTATCCTCACTGTAAATAAATGGGACAGGTAGGTAGGGCTGGAAATCCACCTTTGTTTCATCTTGCTATGGGATTTGTAGTTTCATCCAAGCAGTGGCAAAATAATACGTGTTGAGTCTCAGAGATCAACACATCCAGGTCAACTGTGCTTAGATGTACTTACCTTGCATCTGTTGTGTTAACTACTGTTGAATGGAGCAGAAAAGGGAAATTGAGTGTTGGTCTTCGCCACCGCTTTTTTTGTCCTAGTTCAGCTGAGTTCTGGGTAGTTCATGGCTAGCTTTGCAAAGCTACCTGTGCAGGTTATATTGACCTGTCCTGTCAACACTGGAGAAGCACAACCGCAGACTTGGCTCTGCATGGAAAGGCAAAGGTGTGACGAGTGGGAAAGAAAGTCAGAATAATGTATCTGCTGCTGACTGTCATGGAGGAGCATTTTCCTTCTTTTTTCCTTCCATATTTTCTAGGCCATAGGCAGCCTGGGGCCAGAGTTTGACACAGTCACTGAGCTGTATCTCAGCAAAGAGCAGAGATGACGGGATTTCTTCCCCTTCAAGCCCAAAGACTGATTTTTATCTCTTTCAGCACAATGAGTGTGCCGGTTTGCGTGGCACGGGGGTGGGGAATCTGCCGCCCTGGTTTCAGTCACATCCTGTTTTAGTTCTCTGAATCTGAGAACTCTGGTGTTAAATGAAGATGAACGGTCATCTGTACCAACCCCCTTGCTCTGTTCTCAACAGATGCAGGAGTGATGTCCTTTCTGTTCTTCTGGTCCACAAACACGATCCCAACACCCGGCGTGTCTAGAAAGATATTGCGGGTATTTTATGTTAAATTTAGCTGTGAATTGGCCGGGCACGGTGGCTCACACCTGTAATCCCAGCACTTTGGGAGGCCGAGGCAGGTGGATCGCCTGAGGTGAGGAGTTCCAGACCAGCCTGGCTAACATGGTGAAACCCTGTCTCTACTAAAAATACAAAAATGAGCTAGGCATGGTGGTGCGCACCTATAATCCTAGCTACACGGGAGGCTGAGGCAGGAGAATCACTCAAACCGGGGAGGCGGAAGTTATAGCGAGCTGAGATCGTGCCATTGAACTCCAGCCTGGGCAACAAGAGCAAAACTCCATCTCAAAAACAAAACAGAACAAAAATTAGCCAGCCATGGTGGCACATGCCTGTAGTCCCACCTACTCAGAAGGATGAGACACGAGAACCTGGGAGACAGAGGTTGCAGTGAGCCAAGATCGTGCCACTGCACTCCAGCCTGGGCAACAGAGCAATACTTCGTTTCAGAAAAATAAATAAATAAATAAATAAATAAATAAAAATTTTAAAAAATTGTGGATCACCTGAGGTCAGCAGACCAGCCTGGCCAACATGGTGAAACCCTGTCCCTACTGAAAATACAAAAAATAGCCGGGCGTGGTGGTGAGTGCCTGTAATCCCAGCTACTCTGGACGCTGAGGCAAGAGAATCGCTTGAACCCGGGAGGCAGAGGTTACAGTGAGCCAAGATCACACCACTGCACTCCAGCCTGGGCAACAGAGTGAGACTCTGTCTCAAAAAAAAAAAAACAACAAACTGATTTCAGATGTTTTAGAAACCTGAATAAGGATGTCCAGGGCATGTGACTCTGTGAAGCTGGGAAGTGAGAACTTCTTTGTAGGGTCATTTTCTGCAGAATCTGAGTGGGATGCCCGAGGACCTCGAGGCTTCTCGTTCCTGCAATTTATCATTTGTCTTTGCCTGCCCTTCACTCACTCCGTTTTTCAAGTTGGTTTTTCCATATTGGTATATAAAATTAGAAATTGGGCTCCTTTTCTCTTCCTAGCTGAAAGGATTATTTTATTTTCTTTCATGTTCTTCCCAACCTCTCCCTTTCTCAGGCTGCTGGAATGTTCTTCCAGTGCTGGTTTGAACTGCACCTCAGTGTCTCAACTTCCTGTTCTTCTAGGTTGGGCTTGCTCATGGTCGTTCCCTTGGGTCGCAAACTTTGGCAGTTCCCCTAGCTGATCCTTTGGGGATCTACTGAAAGAGATTCATCCCAAGGTTCTGATGTAGTTTGAAAACAAAACAAAAAAGGGCAAAAATGATTGCATTGGGTTCTTGAAACTGTCATCTCTTAAGTGTACTTGGAATGAGACATCCTTACTTCTGTCCTCATAGCCAGAGTGAACACCCTGCATTTTGGTTCCACGGAAATAATCAATAGATATTAGCTGGCTGTGACTTGAGTGTGCACTGAGGCATGAACATGCACAAAACACAGTGATGGCAGTCATCAGAGAGCACTGTCATTCCACCCTCGCCCCGCCCGAAAAGTGTAGGAAGATAGCCTGAATTAATTAACATTTGTGAGAAATTGGCAGATGCTCGGAACACTTAGATTAACAAAGGAGTAAGTTCGTTTGCTTGATGTATGAAGGACCAGCTAGGCATGTTGTAACCTGCACATCTAGAACCTTCAGAATCTGAGGCCCATGTCCTCTCCTGAGGATCACTTCTGAGCACCGCAGCCTGTCTGCAGCCGCACCTGGGGCTGTGAGACCCACAGCAGGTGTGCCCTGTATAGCGGAGCTCCTAAGCTGTTGTGTTCTGATTATGTGTGTGAAATTAAAAATTTTCCATCTTGCGTTGGCAGGCCTGAAAGCAGGAGATGAGATTCTTGAGATCAATAATCGTGCTGCTGACGCCCTGAACTCTTCTATGCTCAAAGATTTCCTCTCACAGCCCTCGCTGGGCCTCCTGGTGAGGACCTACCCCGAGCTGGAGGAAGGAGTGGAGCTGCTGGAAAGCCCTCCCCACCGAGTGGACGGCCCTGCGGACCTCGGCGAGAGCCCCCTCGCCTTTCTCACCAGCAACCCAGGTATGACTGTGCAGGGTGGTGCTGGGGGTGAGTCTGAACTCCGTTCTGCCACGACCCGGGGAGTTTATCACGCGGCTTGTGTGTTTCAGTGAGTGCCTCTGTCTGGCAGGTGCTATAAAATGTGTGCACAAGATGTGCTGATGACTGGCCCTGCATTTCCTGTTGAAATTTCAAAGGCAAAGGGATCTTTATTTCTCATAGAACTGTTTTGCTACAAATCCATCTGTCACCCATGGGCAGCTTTATAGTGCTTCTGCTGTTTCTCATTTTGGAGAAAGGTGAATGTTTAGAGGCCTTTGTCTGTGGATAGAGATACGGAGGCACAGAAGTGTTGGGAATTGGGCCACGTGTGGTGGCTCACACCTGTAATCCCAGCACTTGGGAGGCGGAAGTGGGAGGATAACTTGTGGTCAGGAGTTTGAGACCAGCCTGGGCAACATAACGAGACTCTATCTGTATGGAAAAAAAAAAAAAAATGAGCTGGACATAGTGGAGAGCACCTGTGTTTCCAGCTCCTTGGGAGGCTGAGTCAGGAGGATTGCTTAAGCCCAGGAGTTTGAGGCTACAGTAAGCTGTGATTGCACCACTGCATTCCAGCCTGGGAGACAGAGGCCTGTCTCTTAAAAAAAAAAAAAAAAAACAAGTGCTGGGAATCACATAAGATGCTGAGACTAAGTCCTACCTTCTCTGTCGTCATCCTCCAAACCACCCAGCCCTGCTTTCCTACTGTCTGAGAGAAGGACATGAGTTGAGATGCTGAGGGCCCAGAGTGGAAATGTGTGCAGAGCTCTTGTTTGCTCTGTCTTTTGGACTTCTTCAACCTGAAGGCTGAACCTGAGCCCATCGGTGACCCCCCTGCCCTGCCCTTCCTTCCTCTCCCCCTCCTTCTGGCAACCTGTGCTCATTCTGCTAGAAGCAGTGTGAGTGCCACCTGCCTTTCGAAGTCTTCCTGTGACCCCACAGAGTTAGCTCTGTCCTCTGGGCCCCCACGACCCTGCACGTTTGACTTCCATGTGGGCTCTCATTAGATCACGCGATTCTTACTTGCCTGTGTCTCTCTTTTTGCCTAAATGTGTTTCCTGAGACTGGATTTATATTCCTCATTTTCGTCTTCCTGGCTCTTTACGTGTGGTTCACTGCGTGGGTGGCCCCGTCTTGTTCAGCAAGAGAGTGAGTGGATGATGGAACAGAGGAACGGCATAGATTGCTATCGTTGATTTCTCCATGACTGGGTTCTAGGGTTTGGGTTGATTTAGTAAGTTGGGGTTTTGTCATTATTTTCTCTTCTCAAAGCTTGGGATAAAAAAAAGAGGGTTCCGTTCAAAATCTGAAATGGAAGCCTCTTGGGGCCTTGGATATTCTTGCCCTGCTATTGTTTTTCAAATCGTTTTCTGAAGCTCGGCTTGCTGAGGAAGCGCAGGACCCCTCATTCTTTTGTTCATTGACTCCTTGGCATATTTTGACAAGTTGAAACTTCAGAAAATTGATTGCCCTGAGTTACAGTTGACTTCCTTGACTCATTATGTTATTGTGGTCCCCACATCCCAGTCATGTTTTTGAAAAGGACTCCAGTGAGTTGTGTACCCTTAATAAAGGAGAATGAAGACCATAAAGGCTGTTGTTTCATGTGACCACAAGATGGCAGGCTCGACCCCATCAAACGGTTCACAGCTACAGTTGTTTCTGGAATATGACTTTGAATGAGACATGTTATGTTAGATTAGATTATTTAAAGGATTTTATAAGCTTGCACCTATGTGCTATAAGCAACAGTGTGTACTCAACTTTCTTTGGATATTTTTCTTCTGTCTGAGCCCTTCTTCTGGGTTACAGATACGGAAAAAAAAAAAAAAAAAAAAAAAAAGGTTGGTAAACTACAACCCATAGGCTAAAAGCAGCCCACCACCTGTTTTTGTAAATAAAGTTTTATTGGAACACAGTCATGCCATTTATTTACACCTTGTCTCTGGCTCCTTTCCCTCTGCAATGGGAGAGTTGAGTAGTTGTGACAAGGACTGCAAAGCCAAAAATATTGACTCTATGGCCCTTTACACATAAAATTTGCTGTCCCCTAATGTAAAGTATGACTGAGATTGCTCACAATTTGTTTTTTTAAGGATAGCCACCGTTAATGTGTTGGTCTATTTCTTTCTTCTTTTTTTAAAAAAAAATCTATGTATGCATATGTACGTGTACGTGTGTTTGCTTAAAAATCTATTAAAATACATTTAATAGAGTTTAAAATGCATTGAATAAATCTTTACATGCATTTAAAAGATTTTTAAAATGCACTTTATATATATCTGTTTCAGAAATATCTGAGTATTTCTGTGTATACAGTTGCTGTCTGGTCTTTTGTGTGGTGGAGTTTTAAACAACTAGACTTTACACCTGACTACATGTTACCTCCTTCAGACCACTCGCCTTTGGAGGCTGTGCACTAAATCCATGGACCCTGCCATTATTTTGAAACACATTAAAACTACAATTTTGGGATCATCTTTGGAAGGTTTATTTTTTTTGTTTCAATTAAATGGCCGTAACTCGAAACTATTTTTTAAGTATTTATTTACTATGTGCCAGGCATGGAGCTGAAAGTATGATAATAAGTATGACTCAATTTTGTGCTCCAGTTTATGTTTTAGTGTAGTTTTTTGTTTTTTCATTTATCTTTTTTTTTTTTTTTTTTTTTAACGGAGTTTCACTCTTGTTCCAAAGGGTGGAGTGCAATGGCACCATCTTGGCTCACTGCAACCTCCGCCTCCTGGGTTCAAGCGATTCTCCTGCCTCAGCCTCTTGAGTAGCTGGGATTACAGGCACCTGCCACCTCACCTGGCTAATTTTTGTATTTTTAGTAGAGACGGGGTTTCACCGTGTTGGTTAGGCTGGTCTCGAACTCCTGACCTCAGGTGATCTGCCCACCTTGGCCTCCCAAAGTGCTGGGATTACAGGCATGAGCCACTGCACCCGGCCACATTGCTTTACCTCTTAAAATTTTGCAATTTTACAATCACCAAAAATCCTTCAGGATAGGCGTTAGGATTAGGGTTAGGGTAATTAATCCCAGCCCTTTGGGAGGTCAGGGCGGGCGGATCACCTGAGGTCGGGAGTTCGAGACCAGCCTGACCAACATGGAGAAACTCTGTCTCTACTAAAAATACAAAATTAGCCAGGTGTGGTGGCGCATGCCTATAATCTCAGCTACTAGGGAGGCTGAGGCAGTAGAATTGCTTGAACCCAGGAGGCAGAGGTTGCAGTGAGCCGAGATTGTGCCATTGCACTCCAGCCTGGGCAACAAGAGCGAAACTCTATCTAAAAAAATAAAAAAATTCCTTCAGAACAGAGTCTGCTTTGTCAAGTTAGGTGATCAGACTGACTCAAGAATAAAGCATGAAAGTAAAGCCACTGTTACTATTTAGTTTTTTTATTTTATTTATTTATTATTTATTTTTGGTAAGATTTCTAAACTGGCTTCAGAATTAGTAAATTTCGGAAGAATTTTCTGAATACTCTGGTCAAGTAGCAGCCCAATTGGACGTGCTGGCGGGGAGAAGGCACTTCAGTTCCCCACCTGGGTCTCTGCCTATCTACCTTCTAATTGCTTCTGCTTCCTAGTCCCCACTTAACAATGGAAGATAAAAGTGGAGGCAAGTAAACAGGATAAAATAACTGAAAGATTGCTCCGTGATGGGGCAGAGATAAGCAGTATCAACAGACAGCTGCAGTTAAAATAGAAAACAACCAAGAAAATTTTGTACAATGGGCAGGCTGGACTACAGCCTTAGTCTAAATTTAGAAGTAACTAAAAATAGGAAACATCCTGAGTGGCAGGTTTGAGGTTTTATGGGAGTAAGTTAAGGCGGATGATTGGTGTCCTTGACAGAGAGCCTTGCTGAGTCTCAGGGACCCTGGAGTCCACGTGAGTGCTGGCTGCTGCCTGGCTGCTGGAGGCTGGTCCTGCAGAGCTCCACCGTCTCACAAACTCAAGTGTGCAGACTTGGCCAGGTCCTCCCCTAAGAACCCTGAGTGAGTATGGGATTAGCTTGCAAAGTTGTATTGTTTCTGAACTGCTTTCTCATAGAGAGGTTTGTTTCTTCTATGTGGAAGCATCACAGCCTAGTGGCTAAGAGTAGGGCCTGGAACCAAGTTCTTTGGAACTTAGTCCATTTCTTTGGAACTCAGTCATTGGCCGGGGGGACAGAGTCTCACTCACCCAGCCTGGAGTGCAGTGGCAGGATCTCGGCTCACTGCAACCTCTGCCTCCTGGGTTCAACTGATTCTCCTGCCTCAGCTTCCCACATAGCCAGGATTATAGGCACCTACCACCACGCCCAGGTAAATTTTGTATTTTCAGTAGAGACCGGGTTTTACCATGTTGGCTGGGCTGGTCTCGAACTCCTGGCCTCAGGTGATCCACCTGCCTTGCCCTCCGAAAGTACTGGGATTATAGGCATGAGCCACCATACCTGGCCAGAATTCAGTCCATTTCTGTGTTCATCAGCTTCATGACCTTAACCTGGTCATGCTTAATCCCTCTGTGCCTCAGTGTCCTCACCTAGAAAATGGGGATAATGCCACACTATCATCTCACTGGGCTATTGTGAGGACTAAATGATGCATAAAAGTAAAGCGTTTAGAGTATTACCCAGTAAGCGCTCAATAGATGTTCTGTATATGAAGCCATTCTCTTATGGGGCACATGAGGATTCCCTGGCCTATGACCAGATACTGCTCTTTTTCAGTCTTCTCCCTGCCTTCGATGCCGCCTCAGTCTGTAACAGGTGAATTACCTGATAACTAAGTTTATGAATGACACCTTTTTATGTTTTCCTTTCTCAAGCAAAAAGAAATGAATTCTGAGGTTCCTGGGTCCTTTTTCAGAGCTCATGGAGTCATCTAGTCTGGGATGGGGTCTGCGTCTGCATTTGTTCTGGTGGTTGCTTCTAGTGTCCAGCCCTGCTTGGGAGCCACTGCCTTAGGTCACCAGCTCTTCCTGGTTATTGCTTCCCGCCCTTTTTCTTGTCTTGGTGGAATCATAAGACAATTGGAATTTTACAGTGACATGCAAACCTTCTCTAGTTTCTTGATCACATTTTGTGATCTGCTTCATTGAGATTTTTTTGTAATGAAAATTTTGTTAGGTGGTCCTGTAGTACATTCTCCATTCTCTCGTTCCTTGGTTTACGAGGGAAGCCTGTTGCATGGGTTGCCACGTGGGCTTAGAAAGCCAGGATCTGCATAAGGAGAGTCTATCCTGAGTGTTCTCTGTAAGACTCAGTTTCTTATCCTTGGCTGTTTGCCGTCCCTGAGTTCTGGTTGCAATCTTACTGGAGCTACTTTCATCTGTTTCGGTTTTTTTTAAAGCATTTGTTTTTGTACGTATTGGTAGGAAAAAAAGGGAAGGATGTCTAGGACAAAAAGATAGTTCCTTCAGTGGCTGTTTTTATAAAAAGATCTTAGCAGTGAAGGGGAAGCTAGGATAGGAAGTTGCAGAACTGTATTTGTGTGAGGTTTCAAAAAAGTCTCTCTTATGTTCTTGTGTGATTTATTTTGAATACTGATCTTATCTAGCGACATTAACAATCTGGGCTAGGTAAAGCTTTGCTGTGGGGAGCTGTCCTGTGTGTTGATGTTAGGCAGTACCCCCGCAAGCCACTACAAGACAATAGTCTGCCACCTCCCCAAGTTGTGCCCATCAAACATATCTTCAGACATTGCCAAAAGGCCACTGGGCAGCAAAATCTCCCCCAGTTGAGAACTACCGGCCTAATTTATTAAAAGGTATAGCTCTATCACCCTGTTAGGGAAATGTTGCAGGGAACATCAGTATAAGAAAGTAAAGCAAATCTAGATGTAAAATAGTTTTTAAAAAAAGTTTTATAGGCCGGGCGCAGTGGCTGACACCTGTAATCTCAGCACTTTGGGAGGCCGAGGCAAGTGGATCACCTAAGGTCAGGTGTTCCAGACCAGCCTGACCAATATGGTGGAACCCCATCTCTACTAAAAATACAAACATTAGCTGGGCGTGGTGGCACACGCCTGTAATCCCAGCTACTTGGGAGGCTGAGGCAGGAGACTCGCTCGAACCTGGAAAGTGAAGGTTGCTGTGAGCCGAGATTGCATCACTGCACTCTAGCCTGAGCGATGGAGGGAGACTCCGTCTCAAAAAAAAAAAGTTTTATAAAACATTTGAGAGAATTCCAACACAAATACCCTTTTATGGCCTTGTTTTTCTTTCTTACATCAAGGAGAAAGCAAAGAAAAAATAAATGCAGTTATGTAAAAGTAATTATGCAAAACCCCAGCTTTTATGCAAATTATAAGAATCATAGTTCAAGTGACACCATTAGTGTCTTTCCAAAGTTTCAAACGCCTGTTTCTCTCTCTCTTTGGGTTCACGTTCACTTTATTTTTGTGGTACATGCAGCTCTGCTGTGATTGTCCCTAGAATTCCACTTGACCAGTTGGGGCAAAGCAGGTACCTTTGGTTTACCTCAATGAGTAGCCCACAGGATTACATTAAAAGTGCCAGAGGCCAGGTGTTGGTTGTGGCTCACATCTGTAATCCCACCACTTTGGGAGGCTGAGGCGGGAGGATTACTTGAGCTCAGGAGTTTGAGACCAGCTTGGGCAACATAGTGAGACTTTGCCTCTACTAAAAATTTAAAAATTAGCCAGGCATGGTGGTGTGCACCTGTAGTCCCAGCTAATCAAGCAGCTGAGGCAGGAAGATCACTTGAGCACAAAAGGTTGAGGCTGTAGAGATCCTTGATCACACCACTGCGCTCCAGCCTGTGAGACAAGGCAAGACCCTATCTCTAAAAAAGAAAGTAACAGGCTGGGCACGGTGGCTCACGCCTGTAATCCCAGCACTTTGGGAGGCTGAGGGTGAGTCACCTGAGGTCAGGAGTTCGAGACCAGTCTGGCCAACACAGCGAAACCCTGTCTCTACTAAAAGTACAAAAAATTAGCCAGGAGTGGTGGCAGGTGCCTGTAATCTCAGCTACTCAGGAGGCTGAGGTAGGAGAATTGCTTGAACCGGGGAGATGGAAGTTGCAGTGAGCTGGGATCGCACCATTGCACTCCAGCCCGGGAGACAACAGCGAAACTCTGTCTCAAAAAAAAGAAAAAAAAAAGGTAACAATTTTAAAAATAATAAAAGTTCCAGCATTCTAAAAGCGGCTTCTTGTTCAAAAAATGGTTATTACTGCTACTGTGTTGGAGAAAGCCCAGTGCTTGTGTCTAACAGCAGGCCCGTGGCATGTGAAAGGCAATTAGGGCCGGCGCTGGAGTTGGAGAGTCAGACCCTTTGATAAACCTCAGGCGTGTCTGTCTGATGCCAAGTGGAAGCTTGTGCTCTGCAGTCCAGACCAATGTCCCTCCTGCAGGAAGTAGATTAAACAGCGTTTGTTGAACAGGAAAGGCCTCTGTGATAGCCGTGAAAGTCGAAGGCACCTTGCTTCAGAGCGAGGAATTGCCAAGTGCTGAGCACGGACAGCCGCTTGGTCTGCGTGGGCGGGACGTGCCTCTGTGCAGTACCCGTGAAGTGTGAGGTTCTATTTTGGTCTGATGTTCCATGGAGATGGCCTGGAGCTCGATTCTGAAAACCAAAGACAGTCAGGCGGCAGGGAGGGGCAGCAAAGGAAGAGGAACTGCACAGATTTCTCTTCCCACAAACAAATATGGTCCAGGGCTTCAGGTTCTCTGAAGTCTCACAGATACCCAGGCAGCACATGGTCCTCTGTTTGTTTGTCGATAACATTTGGAGCCTTGCGCGCCTGGTAAACTGTGGGCCTGCTGTGCTTCTTGTCACACAGCACATGGCCTGATTGGGTGGGCCCTGCTGGAGCCGGGGGCGGGGTAACTTCCACTGAGATTTGACTGATGACACCGTCAAATCCTGCATGTGAGAAAAACATGTTTCAGAGACTGAGATGCTCTATTTTGATATTTTTAAAGATTATTAATGTACTTTATATTTGACTTTCACAACAAGCTAACAGGATTAGTAAGTTTTTACGGATTTTTGAATTTCTCTCTATAGGAAACAAAGACTGAGATTTTGTGACATTTGATTAAAAAGAAGTTATTTTTTGTCTACCAAGTTCAAGTTGTAACGTTCCTTTCCTTTCTTTCTTTCTCTCTTTCTTTCTTCCTTTCTCTCTGTCTCTCTCTCTCTCTCTATTTTGGTTTGTTTTTTAGCTTTGTTGGAGGGGTGAGCGTTTATGCTGATCTTATTATGGGTGTTTATATGGAATTCTTAAAATCTTATAACAGTAAAATGACTGAAATGCAAAATAAGATTATGTCCTAACGGTTGAGTTCCAGCTAAATATCTTTAGAGACAGCGTCTAAGCTTTCTTTTGCCCCCACCCCCGGTCGGTCTTTTTCCATCAGGGATTTAAACTCAGGCATTTAAAAGACCTTTTAAAAATGTAGTGTTATAATTGTTTCTCTTTGTCAGTGTTTGAATTGGAAGATCTGCTTACAACACATTGTTAAGACATCTCACCAGGCCAGAATATTTTTTCTTCCTCCTTTAAGCTTAAGTCTCACATGGACTTGAAGGAAGCCAAAGTAGATGTGTCTAATCTGGGTAAATGAAAGGTAAATCTCAACGTAAACTTACACTAGTATGTTTGTACTTTCCCAAATCTCCTCATTGTCTGTCCTGCTAATGGTGTGTGGGAGGTACTGATTGCAAACATTTTCACAGTAACAAAAATATTATTAATGGAAATAACTTAAAAGGCAAAGCATTGATTTTACCTGTTCACAACAATGAATTTTATTTATAGCATTACCGCAGTTTTTTTTTTTTTTTTTTTCTTTCAAATAGAATTGGGGTTTCACTCTGTCACCCAGGCTGGAGTGCAGTGTCACAATCATGGTTCACTGCAGCCTTCAACTCCTAGACTCAAGTGATCCTACTGCTCTAGCCTTTCAGGAGTTTGGGATTACAGTTGGGAGACACTGCGCCTGGCTCTATGGAGGCTTTTGACTTGGCCTGTGGACCCTGTCTGAGAGGGTCCGCAGTCCTGCTCTGGGCTTCTTCATTCCCCGAGGCTTTGTCTCTCTAGATTGAGCCCTCTTCCCTCTCCCCTGGGCCCCTGCTGCATCCCTGGCCATGTCCTCGGTACCGGAATATGGACGGGCATTCTTCTTGCTCTGGCTGCTTCTTTGGCCACTACCAAGCCTTATCTTCAGCCTTCTCTCTCTGACTGGTAGCAGAGCTATCGTGCATTGTTTCCTGGTAAGTAGGTGGGGACAGGAATGTCCAGAACAAAGAAGATAATTCCTTCAATTTCTATCATTAGGGGAAAGCCTCTTGCCTACTACTGTTGTGAGTAGTGCAGGGGAAGCTAGAATAGGAAGTGGCTAAATTCTGTTTGTATGGGATTTAAAAACAAAAACAAAAAAACTTGACAATGGTGTCGTCTACACTTCTTAAGCTGGGAGTGTTTAGAGAAGGCCCTAAAGTATGGGAGTAAGAACAATGCCCTTTCCCACTTGAATTCCCTCTTCCTGCCATGCTGGTGTCTCTCCTCAGCTTCCTTGAAGTGTACCACTGTCAACTCCTGCCTTTCTGGTTTTCTTGTATCATGAAATTCCCCCTAATCACTTACTGGTTATCTCCTACCATGCAACAAACTTGCTCACTGTTCTGTGGCTCAGCAGTTTGGGCTGGGCTCAGCTGGTTGGTTGTTCTGACCTTCCCTGGAGTCATTCATGTGGCTCTGTGATCCAGTGGCTTGACTGGGGCTGGAGGGTTTAAGATGGCCTAACTCACTCCCACGTACGGTGACTAGATAGCTGGGCCTCCTCTCCTTGGGGTCTCTCATTGGAGGCTAGCTTGAGATTTCTTTGTATGGTGGGCTCAGAGTTCCCAGCAGGGCAAGATCAGAGACTACAAAGTCACGTGAGTCCTTGGCTCACAATTGACATATTATCTCTTAAGTTGCATTCTGTTGGTCAAAACAAATCACACCACCAGCCCAAATTCATGGAATGGCAAAATAGACACAAAAGTCTGTGCTTAAAGAGATGAAGTAAATAATCACTGTCATCTTTGCAAATGGTCTGCTACAAACTGCATTGCCTATTTTAATTCATTTTATTCAGTTAAGTGTAGAAAACATGACATACGGGGATAAAAAATATATATGCTTTAGAATCAGATACACCTCCAGTTATTGATTTGTAGGAGTTCTTTTATATTTTAGATGTTAATATTTTGCTAGTTATATGTACTGAAGATAACTTTTTCAGTCTGTAACATGTCTTCTTGTATTTATGGTGCCTTTTTACAAACAAAAGTGTGTAATTTCAGCAAAATCTGAATTTTCAATCTTACATGGTTTGTACTCTTTATATCTTGTTTAAGAAATCTCTCTCGGCTGGGCGCGGTGGCTCAAGCCTGTAATCCCAGCACTTTGGGAGGCCCAGACGGGCGGATCACGAGGTCAGGAGTTCGAGACCATCCTGGCTAACACGGTGAAACCCCGTCTCTACTAGAAAGTACAAAACGCTAGCCGGGCAAGGTGGCTGGTGCCTGTAGTCCCAGCTACTTGGGAGGCTGAGGCAGGAGAATGGCGTAAATCCGGGAGGCGGAGCTTGTAGTGAGCTGAGATCCAGCCGCTGCACTCCAGCGCAGGCGACAGAGCGAGACTCCGTCTCAAAAAAAAAAAAGAAATCTCTCTCTCCCCTGAAGTAATAAACACTGTCTTCTATATTTTCTTCTAAAAGATTTACAGTTTGGGCTATTCACATACTGATTTATATCTCTGGTACTGATTTTTATGAATGGTGTGAGTTAGTATCCAATGTTATATTTCTTCATATGGCTACTGTCCTAGCATCATTTATCAAATATTCTGTTCCTTTGTCACTGGTTTGCAATGGCACAACTGCTGTATTTCACATTTCCATATACAGATGGCCCCACTTTTTTTTTTTGGTTTTTTTTGAGATGGCGTTTCACTCTGCTGCCCAGGCTGGAGTGCAGTGGCACAGTCTCAGTTCACTGTAACCTCCGTCTCCTAGGTTCAAGTGATTCTCCTGCCTCAGCCTCCTGCGTGGCTGGGATTATAGGTGTGTGCCACTACGCCTGGCTAATTTTTGTATTTTTGTTAGAGATGGGGTTTCACCATGTTGGTCAGGCTGGTCTCGAACTCCTGACCTCATGATCCGCCTGCCTCGGCCTCCCAAAGTGCTGGGATTACAGGTGTGAGCCACCACACCTGGCCAGATGGTCTCCAATGTATGATGATTTGACTTAATGATTTTTTGACTTTGCGATGGGTTTATTGAGGCATAACCCCATCATAAGTTGAGGAACATCTGCATGGGATAGAGGCACTGTTTCTGAGCTCTCTGTTCTGTTAGCCTGTTCTGCACTGCTTTAGATTACTGTGTTTTTACAATATGTTTTGAGATCTGGTAGGTAAAATCCCCTAATCTTGTTTTTCTTTTTTAAAACTGTCTTTAGTGTTACTGGCCATTTTTTCTTTCATAAAATATTTAGTTCCAAGAAAAATGTTGCCATTGTGGTCTGCATCCATACAGATTCTTTGGTATTGCTTAAAACTTATACTGTGGCCTGATGTGTGGCCAATTTGCATAAATTGCTAATTTTCATGGAAAATGTATATTCACCAATTTCTTGGGTATGGGTTTGAAATGCATTCATGACTCAAGCTGTATAATTACTGATGTTTACGTCTTCGGTATCCTGACTAATCGATTGTGTCTGACATTTTTGAAACTTTCTCTATGTTTGCCTAATATAGTTTTTCAACCTTTTAATCTTCTGTGTCTTTTATGTTTAAGTCTATCACTTCCATATAGCATGCAGCTGGGGCTTTGCTTTGCACTGTTTTTTTCTAGAATCTAAACATGAAATTTAAGTATTACGTTAGGCCGTCTTACATTTATTTAGAATATCCACGTATTTTTATTTGTTTCTATTATCTTGTTTTGCTCAATTTGTCTCGCTTGTTTTTCTTTTCCTTTCCTGTCCTCTTCCAGGTTGCATTTATTAATTCTGCTTTCTCCTTTCAACCTATATAATCTATTTCTGTTCTTTTAGTGGTTGATCTTAAAATTTTAACGTGATTATTAACAGAAACCAAAGTTAGTGTTTCTAGTTCCCTCTTGCATAAAATTATGAAATGGCTTTAAATATAATCATTTCCACCATTGTTTTAGTTGCAGTTTGTATTTTTTTTGCCCCCAAGTACCTTTTTTGGGGAGTTGGGGCGGGAGGGTTGTCGTATATACTAAGACTTACCTGTGTGTGTATCAGCTGTTTATCATTTTCACTTGTGTACCAGATCTTTCTTTCCCCACCTGAAAGTACATCCTTTAGAGAACTTTTTCAGTGAGATTCTGTTCTTGGTAAACTTTCTCATTCTTTGTTTCTCAAAAGTCTTTATTAAAGTCTCTTTCTTGGATAATATTTTAGCTGAAAATGCAATTCCATTTTGATAGTTTTAACATTTGAAGATTTCTTTAGGAGCTCTAGTAAGGTAATGTCTTCAGATAGATGTTCTAGTCTTTTCTCATTTCGTCATTTACATCTCATCTATTGAGTGTTTCATTTCATTGGTTATAGTTTCTATTTCTAACATTTCTATTAATTTACTTGATGTTTTTTGAAATTATCTCTTTCTTCTTCTGTTCTGTTACTATTATTTTTGAGATGGAGTCTCACTCTGTCTCCCAGGCTGGAGTGCAATGGTGCAGTCTTGACTCACTGCAACCTCTGCCTTCCGGGTTCAAGCGATTCTCCCGCCTCAGCCTCCGAAGTAGCTGGGATTACAGGCACGTGCCACCACCCCCGGCTAATTTTTGTATTTTTAGTAGAGACGACATTTTCACCATGTTGGCCAGACTAGTCTTGAACTCCTGACCTCAGATGATCCACCTGCCTCAGCCTCCCAAAAGTGCTGGGATTACAGGCATGAGCCACCGTGTCCGGCCCCCTTTCTTCTTCTTTTAAAAAAGTATTTTAAGCATACTTATATGATATTCTACATCTGATCATTGCGGTATCATTCCTTGGGGGTCTGATTTTGTCCGTTATTGTGTCTGTTGCTTCTTGCTCATAGTGATGCGTTGCCTCTTGTGTTTTATAATATGGGATCGTGGGTCCTTGTTTGACCAAGCTCTATCTCTGGGTATTATGTGATATCATCATTAAGGGTGAAATCTTCCAGAGTAGATTTGTTTTTGCTCCTACCAGATGCCTTGGAATGCAAACACATGAAGTCAGTCCTACGACTGGAATCTCAGGCAACAGGCCAAGCCCTGTGGCTCATGCCTGTAATCCCAGCACTTTGGGAAGCCGAGGCGGGCAGATCACCTGAGGTCAGGAGTTCAAGACCAGCCCGGCAAATATGGCAAAACCCCATTTCTACTAAAAATACAAAAATTAGCCCACATGGTGATGGGCTCTGTAATCCCAGCTACTCAGGAGGCTGAGGCAGGAGAATCAATTGGACCCAGAGGGTGGAGGTTGCAGTGAACTGAGATCACACCACTGCACTCCAGCCTGGGTGACAGAGTGAGAATCCGTCTCCCAAAAAAAAAAAAAAAAAAAAAAAACTCAGGGAAGAAACCTGCTGTGTTCCCTTTCCACTCTCCTACCCCGAAGTGTAGGTAGAATTCCTTTTTCCATCTCTTTTTCTTTTACCAGTGAGCACTTTTTTCTTGTAGTCTATGTCTTTTTAGACTGAGGGGTGTAGCCCCTCAGGGGAACCGTATGAATGTGGGAAATTCACTTCTAACTCCAGAAGTTATATTGACCCAAGCCCTGTTTTCTGTATCATGTATCGTGGGCTTACAGTTAAAACCAAAGGCTCCAGGGCAGTGGGTCTCAAACTGGATGGTGCTGCTGTTGGAAAATGTGTGGGTGCATTTTTGATTGTCACAGTGGCAATCAAGTCCTAATCGTTTGGTGCTCGGAAGCCAGGGAGCCTAGTGCCAAGTGTCCCTACCAAGTGCACAATTCTATCCCAAAAGAGTTGTCACCCTGCTAACACTAACAGGTTCTCACACCCTTTGGGAAATACTGCTTTAGGGCTTGGGGATTGATGGATATACTTAGGCTGCCATAGCATGGACACTACCCTCCTTCCTTTGTCAACTTTATCATCTTCATTTGGGCTTTGGACAGTTTTTGGAGCCCAGCTTTGTTTAAGAAAGGCATTTGTTTTAGTTTATTTAGCATTTCTAAGTGTTTTGTAGAAGTAGATTTATTTGTTTGCTCTTCAGGAAACCTGGCTCTCACAGTATTATTAAAAAATGAAAATCCAACCGGGCACTGTAGCTCATGCCTGTAATCCCAGCACTTTGGGAGGCCGAGGTGGGCGGATTCAGGAGTTCAAGACCAGCCTGACCAACATGGTGAAACCCTGTCTCTACTAAAAATACAAAAGTTAGCTGGACATGGTGATCGGCGCCTGTAATCCCAGCTACTCGGGAGGCTGAGGCAGGAGAATCACTTGAACCCAGGACGCAGAGGTTGAAGTGAGCTGAGATTGCACCACTGCACTCCAGCCTGAGTGACAAGAGTGAAACTCCGTCTCAAAACCAAAAACAAAAACAAAGGAAAATCCTTTTATTTGCTTTCCCACTATTTCATGAGGATCAGCTATCCTAGGCATTGTGAGCAATGGGATGTGCAGGGTTACAGCATTTCTCTGCACAGTCTATGGGTTGTTCAACTCCAGGAGGTTGTGATTCTGCAGACCACAGTGTGAAGGGGGCCCCTGTCCGTCGTGCCTCCTGGCTGCTCTGGACGTCGCACTGAGGATGCTGTCGTTCCT
Organism: Piliocolobus tephrosceles; assembly: GCF_002776525.5. Lineage (NCBI taxonomy): Eukaryota > Metazoa > Chordata > Mammalia > Primates > Cercopithecidae > Piliocolobus > Piliocolobus tephrosceles. Next base: position 47,901,760 of record NC_045452.1, read on the forward strand.
GTGATCAGAGCACTGAGTGCTGTTGCCATTGTGTTCCCACATGAGCTGGTCAGCTGTTCCAGATCAGGGACGAATACCTGTACCTAGGTCATTGCCCCCGTGCAAAATATTCAAGCACTTTTGCTTCGACAATGACAGTTGACATAGATGATATCTGCCAAGTTAGCCGAGCTTCCTTCTTTGACCACTATCACCTTAAGAGCAAGTAATGAGTGATCCAGTAATGAAAACAAACACAAGAAAATCCAAGAGCCAGAGCCAGAAGGTGGGGAAACAGACAGAAACCTCTAAGCCGTTCAGGGTACACTCAGTCAGTGCTTCATTCCAGAGAAGAAGGGGCCAGTAGGAGGTAGCATGGGTGCCAGGTTTGCTCGGAGGCCCACTTCCTCCCTAACTTTCCTGGCCAGTGTGGACCTGAATAGAAAGTGTTGCCAAGCAGCTTATGTGTCATTGGAGCAAGGCAGCCACTTTGCAGACTGAATCTTTGATCTAAAGCATCAGAGGCTCCTTTTGCTCCCATTTCTTCTCTTTCCTTCTCTCTTGTCTGGTTATATTGATAGTGCTCTAGTCCATGATCCAGTGCTTCATATTGTAGGACAGTGATACTCAAACTACTGTCTTCTCAGCTGCAACTAGAGAAAGTTTTTGATGTTCTGGAGTCTTTCTATTCCAAGTGTGGCCCGTGGACCTGCAGTTTTGGTTAGTATCATTCGGAGCTGGTAAGATATACAGAATGTTAGGCCCAACCCCATGCCTGCTGAATGGGAATCTGCATTTCACATGTTCCCCTGGGGATCCAGATCCTCCATCAGTTTGAGAAGCACCCCAGGGGAAAGTGATCCTCACATTCTCTTCTCAATGCAGAGAACCACTGTAGAGAACCACTGTGGTAGGCACTCAGTAAATAGCAAAGGAAGAAAGTTGCTTGCAGTTTTGCATAGAATATCCTGGGACGAGCAGGTATTATAAGATGTTTATAGTTTGCCAGACTTGGCAAAAACAGACGTTGCAGGATTTTTCAGGTAATGGATATGGGACAGTCATTTTTTTGGTTGTACTGTTCTCAGTATGGCTTATGTAATTATTTTAGTAATTAATGAATTAATTAATTTGCTAATTGTAAAATCAACAAAACCAGTTAATTTTTTAGTATATATATGTATTCTTTTATTATAAACTATTATTGTCTTAGCTTAGGCTGCTATAACAAAATACCGTAAAATGAGTGGCTTAAGCAACAGTCATTTATTGCTTATGGTTTTAGAGCCTGGGATTCCCAATCATCTGGGTACTAACCAATTCAGTTGCCTGATGAGGGCTCTTTTCCTGGCTTACAGACAGCTGCCTTCTTACTGTGTCATCACATGGTGGAGAGAGAACAAACTCTGGTTTCTGTCTCTTCTTACAAGGACACTAATCTCATCCATGGGACCTCACCTTTATGACCTCATCTAAACTTAATGATTTCCCAGACATCCCTCTTCTAACTACTATTGCAATGGGGGGTAGGTCTTCAACATAAAAATTTATATAGCGGGAGACAAAGACATTCAATCCACAATTATTATTTATGATGAAAAATATAAAGTAATAATACTAGTTCTAACAGTAACAACTATCATTTGAATTTGATTGAGCCAAGGTGATGGAGCTTGTACTTGGAGGGTCTTACAGTATGTGTACACGTTGTGAGCGGGATTCCTTGTCCCCCTCACACAGGGTTGGCTTTTAACCCTGTTGACCACGTTGACCCACATTTTCTTCTGATTTCATGTGACAGGGCACAGCCTCTGCAGCGAGCAGGGCAGCAGTGCTGAGACCGCTCCAGAGGAGACCGAGGGGCCAGATTTGGAATCCTCAGATGAGACTGATCATAGCAGCAAGGTGAGAGATTTTCATTTTCACATCCCATGCCTTGAACCACTGAAGAGTCACAGCTGACAACGTCACCTACACAGCTGTATGTGGTTACCAGGCCTCTCTATGGAAGAAGTGTTTTTACTTCTGAGATGTTTCTGCATAGCAGGATATGAAATCCAAATTACAGCCTTGGTAACAAACCTGTATGTGAGAATATAGAGCAGAAATTACTCGTAGTGAAATAAAATCCCTTTTCTTTAATTTCTGCCACTGCTGGAGCTCCCAGTTAATGCCATAATTTTTTGCCATTTCCTTATTACATCTTCATTTGTGTAGGATGAAACAGCATCCAAAGTATGTGAGATTCAGTCAGCTATGCTTTCTTGCTACTTAGGGTTTCTGTAATGAACTCCTTTTGTTTTTTTTTTTTTTTTTGAGAGACGGAGTCTCGCTCTGCCGCCCAGGCTGGAGTGCAGTGGCTGGATCTCAGCTCACTACAAGCTCCGCCTCCCGGGTTCCCGCCATTCTCCTGCCTCAGCCTCCCGAGTAGCTGGGACTACAGGCGCCGCCCTCACGCCCGGCTAGTTTTTTGTATTTTTAGTAGAGACGGGGGTTTCACCATGTAGACCAGGATGGTCTCAATCTCCTGACCTCGTGATCCGCCCGTCTCGGCCTCCCAAAGTGCTGGGATTACAGGCTTGAGCCACCGCGCCCGGCCCTGAACTCCTTTTGAATTACCTGCGTTCAGCTCTTGTTAAAAGTGAGCAACTTTTATGTTAAAAGTGAGCCACTTTTATGTTAAAGGGAAAGAAACCGTATTTTAAAATTAATCAAATACACTTTCCCTTAGTTGAACATAGTAAGAAAGTTCTTCTCTTTGGTGCAAGACACTGAAATTGTTGCCCATAATTTATCATGCGTCTGTTCCACTTCATAAAGTGTTCCATGGGTCAGCAGCCTCTTTTCACCGCAGTCTTCAAAACACAACCCAACTTGAAACCTCTGTGTTACCTGAATCCAAAAGACACACCCCCCGCCACCCCCGCCAAAAAAAAGCAACTGCGTGTGATTATGTTTCTATACTTATCTTTTTCTATAATGTTGTTGAGATATTTATATTCCTCTGTGATCTCAATTTTTTGCTTGACACTTACTAGTCACTTAACCTAAGCAAATCATGTGACTTTATACCTTTGTTTTCTAATCTGCAAGATTAGGGTGATTCTTGCCTTTGCTTGGAGATTGGATTTTTGGGTGGGTCAAATAATATAACTATGAGAAAGCACATTGATAACTGAAAAATGCTTTCGAATCATAAACTATTATTTTGAAAACCTACGTTTGTACATTTCCTGTTTTGATTCCCTCTGTATGTGTATATTCTGTAGTACTTTCTTGTGTGCACATATTTGATTCTTCAGTGTCTTTTATCCATATTTGTTTCTCTTGACTGACTGTAGGATCTTCGTTCTCAGCGTCCTTTTAAGTTGGGCACAATATAAAAGCAACATTATTTGAAAGCAACATTAATTATTTATAGACTGAAAGGCATTATGTTGTTGGTTGTTAATTAAAAAGCAGATCATTGGAAATGCAGATGTTTCCTTTTAAGGCAAATTTAAAAAACCAACTGCTTAAAGTTACTTTTTATTTAGGTGACCCTTACATTTCTTTTACCCACTTACTTTTGTGGGGTCGGTCAGTTGTCCTCAGGAGAAACACATATTTCTATACTGATGTAAGACAATTTGAAGGGTAACTATTAAGTTACTGTATTATGGGAACTACAAATATTAATTTTCAATTTCTAACTGGATTTAGGCAAACAGCTACTTTTCCTGTATCTAAACATTTATTTCTGAACACTTAAAAAGTATTGGATCCAAAATGATTGGATCATTTTTCCTTTACCGTAATAGTCAGTGTTCTCATCTCCTTGTGGATTTTGAGAGAGATCGTTTCCGTGTTAAATATAGTGAGTCATGAGGTCATACACAGAGTCCTGTATAATGTGAGGGTCTGGCAGTGGGGAGGACGGAAGAGGCTCCAGGGCTTTGTTGACTGGTCCCATGTGTCACTCCGACTCCATGGTTCTTTTTCCAGAGAACAAGGCTCTTGAACTTATCGGAACACAAAGGGTCAAATATAGAAATAGATGGTGCCGTTTGAAGATTTTCTTGCAGGAATTCTTAGTGGGCTTTCTAAAAAGCGACAGAATTTTCTCAAAATTATTGACAAGCTACGCAGGAGGCTGAGACAGGAGAATTGCTTGAACCTGGGAGACGGAGGCTGCAGTGAGCCGAGATCACGCCACTGCACCACTCCAGCCTAGGAGACAAAGTGGGACTCCATCTCAAAAAAAAAAAAAAAGATTTAGAAGTTTGGGTGGTGATTTGAATATCTTTGAAGATCATGCAGTAGACTGCATTCAAGCTGTAAGTTGGTATTTCATTCTGCTAGGTTGGATGTGGGGAGCATTGTGTGTCCGAAATACTTCCTAGTTTTGCTTTGATTCAGACTTCATCTTCTTTATTTGAAAGTTTGTCATGCAACCCAAATTAGTTAGCTAAAATAACCTTTGGTCAATTAAATTTCTCACTTAGGATATTTGAACACAAAAAGCTTAAATGAGCAGTTCTTGGTGACTGGGTTCTACTGTGTGTTACTAATAATAAATGAGAAGTAATACTTATTTAAGGGCTTGTATATATTAAGTACTGTTCTATATAAACTCATCTTAGCCTTACAACACCCTTGAGAGAGACACTATTATTTGCCCTGTTTTATAGATGAGGGCACTAGAACAGAGAGGTTAAGCGACTTGCTGAAGGTCACACAGCTCTGTAATGACAAAACCAGGATGCAAGCCCAGTTTGCTCCAGGTCTTGTGCTGTTAATGGCTGTGTTAAAACTACTTTGTGTCCAGACTGTTAACATCTGGTGTTAAATACCAGGCCTCATAAAAAGACGGCATTAATTTATTAGTGGTGCTGTAGGCCATTTATATATACAGCCATAAACCACTTAAATTTTTTCCTAATACTTAATATTTCTGTGTGTCTCTTTTTATGATTTAAAGTAAGAGCAAGCAAACACCTTAAGTTTCTTGATTAAGGCTAAATATTTTTTGATGCATCTCCTATATAAGTGTGAAATTTTTCTTGAGAATAAACTGAAAATTAATTTTGAAATCATTAGCTGTCTAAACTTAGAAGCATGATTTAGCCTTGTCTGAATGCACCAGGCTGAGTGTAGAGATGTAAATATGTAAATAACTAAATAAACAGAAACAAATAATCACTTTTTATTCCAGCTGAATATGTTAGAGCTGTTAATTTTGTTTAATATTCTTGGTTTCTTTCTAAATGGGCTGTTATGCATAATATTGGTCAGGATAAAGAAAAAGCATGTTAGAGTTTTGTGTTTTTCACTTGTATTGAATAGCAGTTTTTGCTATATGTGGCCTTTCAGAGTTGAGAAAGTAAATAATTGTATGCTTGTTGTTGAGTGTGGTGGTACTGGAATGTCACAGTCACTGGGGAGGTGTGGAGGAACATCACACTGCAGGGACAGTCTAGCAGCCTTTCTCTTTCTGAGCCACCTCCTTTCTCCTGTGACTGTGGGTGACAACCTCAAAAAGCCTCATCACCGCTGGCTACTTTTTTCTCTGCTTCTCATTGAAAACTCTTGTTTCTGGAAATGAATGCTAATTAGCTTCAGGGCAGCGCGGTCATGTGTCATGCATTCCAGGCCTCCTGGCAGCTGTGATTTTGTTTTCCATTTAGCAAATGTATTAGAATAATTTTCAGGACATTTCCATTAAGAATGGCTTTTTTTCTTTCTAATCCGTATTGTTTTTGTCTCAGAAATGTCTGCTTTTATAACAAAGCATGAGTGGAAAAATGTGAAACTATCAACTGTTAAACATACACACACACACACACACACACACAACTTTTTTTTAGTTGCCTGCTCTTGACTCAGTGTGGAATGCCTTGAAAGTCGTCGGAGCCAGGCAGGTTTAATATTCCTGTGCAGTGCAGGATGCTGGCCAATCAGCTGATCTCGGACTGCAGGGCAGAGACGCTTGCATCCCGGGGAGGCATTTTATGCTTTGTTTTCTTGCCAGTTTCAGCTCTCCCTTTTTGGAACTTTAGTTGTTTAGCCAGGTGAAATCAAAGCCTGAGTTCTAGTCCACAGTTTAGCCTTTTGACAGCTTCCCAGAGGGCAGTGGTGGGAAACGAGTACAGCTCTGGGGTTGCACCGTCGCTGTCCTTGCTGCGTTGAGACGTGGCCGTAGATTTTCATGGGAAAACCAGCATGGGACGTCCATATGAGAGGATGCTCTCTTCGGAGCTAGGAGGCGTTTGGTGCTCTGGGAATATTTTAAGAAACTTCTGTCTCCGTGCTGAACACGTCAGGTGGTAGAATTAATTACCATGAGAATACATTCCTGATGATGTCTGCACTGTGGAAAATAAAGCGCAAGCCCAGGATTGAAAACAATGACAAGTCCGGTGACTCTATGTATCGAACACTTCATCTGGTGAGCGCCTTTGCTGTTTGAATCCTGTCTTGCTAGGTTTGATTATGTTATGACTTTCTAGCTCAGTTGTTTTTCAGTCCAAATGACAGTGATTATACCTTTCCCATTTCTCCATATTCTGTCCTTTTACCCTCTGGATCCCATTGTTCATAAAGTCTGTATTGTAGCTTTTGGTGGGGAGGTTGGGAGTTGGTATGGAGTTGAATTTGCCTAACGTCTTTACATTTTTCTACTCTTTCTTACTTAAATGGCAGAAAGCTGTAATCTGCATTTTTTCTGTTTATTTAATTGTCAGTTGCAATTTTTGCCTTTGTTTTGGTTATTGAGATTTTGATTGTGTCTTGCGTTATGTGCATGGCGAGACTCTCCCATCCCCCCTCAGAACGGGCAGTCTGAGTGATCGGCAGGGAGGTCTGGAAATAGGATGTTCAACTTGTTTCCTTTTATAAGGCTTGAGGTGTTTTTGACTTTATTTCTGCTTCCTTGAGAGGGAGATAGATATAGAAGGGTTGGCTCAGGGGACGTGTTACTGGTTTGACGGCAACTGACCTATTTGAACAGGTCTATTCCTACAGTAACTGTTAACTCTCCAGTAAGGAAGTGTAGTGGGGTAATGGCAAGAAATAATTTAGCAAACTCAGGTTCAACCTTTTGATAGTTTATTATTAATAGCGCAGTCTGTCGACCATTAGATGTTGTGTCATTTAATCAAACTTAAACTTCTACAGCGCGTGCACCTGATTTGCTCACATAAGCCTTCTTCCTTCTTGGATATTTCTTCTTTGAAGTTGATTCAACAGGAAACTGAAAAGGTGATTGAGAACTGTAGGGATTACCATTGTACATCAATGTCTCTGAAATTATGGAGCGCATTGTCCCCAAAAAAAGCTTAAGTAAAGGCTATAAGATTTTAGGCCACTCTGGCCCCTTTTAAATCTGTGGGATGTGTTAAATCGGTCAGACTCAAAGAACAGTTTTAGAACTGTGAACTCATCCAGAGTTAGAAATTGCCTTTGGTGGTTGCATAACAGGAAGAGCTTAAACAGCTGGGTGGCTTGAGTTGATAGTGTGTACTTAAAAGTCTACCCCCCTCTTTTTGTACTTTCTTTTCATCTTCCACAGGAGGAAAGCAGCATTCTAAACATTGAGAATCACGCTGGTCTCAGTAAAGTGGCCCATTTCCTCTTACCATTGTCCTCTCCTTGTCTGTATGTTGGTTGGATAATTCTTAGTCCTGACAGTGGAAGAGCTCTGCTACCCTTTAACAGTTTTAAACTCTCAAAATGCCTGTAAGTGCTTTTTTGGTTTCCAGGGTGACTGATTACACTCCTCAAGCAGGGGAGAGGTTTGTATTTGCCCCACTGGAGAAACCTGGTCTGTCTTCCCCTTGCTGGAGCCCTAAGCTGCTTGTCCCACATCCAGGATACTTGGCTTTTGGGAGCATGTTGGGAACCTCCCATTGAGGCGACCTTTCTGGGCACCTGTGGCGACACGCTTGGTGTGGGAATGACTAGGATGCCATCTCTAACACTCAATGGTGGAGCGGGGCAAGGCCCTGAACCCAGCTCCTCCTACATTCTACATCGTGGCTAAGCTGCATGGCGACGGGCCTGATGGATTTTGATGTAAAGAAGTTTGGCCACAGTAAAGAGGGAGGGGGATTTAAAAGCTGAGCCCCACAGTATGGAAAAATCTCCAGCTTAGAGGTATTCTAAAGAAAACCTGCATTTCATAATTCCTTCCAAAAAAAAAATTGGGGGGGGTATTATTTTAATCAAACAGAATTTTCAAACTTGATGACATCCTTTTGTTTCCAAGCAAATTTTAAGAGCCTTATATATAACACCCCCTTAACAACATGTATGTGCATTATAACTTGTAATTATGCATATGATACCTTTTTATTCTTTATTCAAATAACGTGCAGTTGACAGCAAAGAGATTACATCCATCTGGACTCAGTTCCTTGTGCCGCACCTGAGGGTTGGTGCCTTGAGTCTTAAATGGGATTGCCAGTGGGGAAACCATTTGTCTCTTGCTCAGCTTGAGAGACCACTCAGCTAAGTGTATCCCAGGCTTAGGTTGTATGTAAGGAAGGGACGTTTAAGGCTGTGAAATGTCCAAAAAGGACCCAAGGGAATTTTAGCTGTCCCCTGAGATGCTAAAGGTGTTTCCTAATATAATCCAGAACTTAGCTCTGGCTGTCTGAGGGTGAGATTGGGGTAGGAGACAGCTGGATTTAGAGTACTGAAGCCCTAGCCTGCATCCTACTAACCTGAGCTCACCCCACACGCCTGCTTCACACTAAGGATGCCAAACCTCAGAAGTGGTAAACTTTACATAGACCAAGTCAGAAACCCTGTTCACACTCTTAAAAATGGAATTCTCAAAGTATTTGTGGTAGAACAGATGGAATGAAAACCCATTGATGAGGTGTGAATTGGAAGCATAAAGGAATATGTTAGATTCCTTTGTCTTTTGGATTTCCTGCCTTTGATATGTGTCAGATCCCCATGTTTGTAACGTTTTGCCTTTTGTGAATCACCAATTTCACACGGGCAGTTTGCCTAAATGATAAAAGGTGTGCTGTGCCTCTATGGCAGGTCCTCAGATAACGTTTTGTTCAACATCATTTCATTATAACGTTTATGTGAAAAAAATTGATTTCTGACCAGGACCACTGTCTACGTGGAATTTGCATGTTCAATCCAGGTCTTCGTGGGTTCTCTCTGGGTACTGAGTTTGCTCTCACGTCCCAAAAACAGGCACGTGGGATGAATTGGCATGTCTCTGTGTGTGTGTGTGTGTGTGTGTGTGTGTGTGTGTGAGCTGTCAAGATAGGCTCCAGTCACCCATGATCCTGAGCTGGAATAAGTAGGTTGGAAAATGAGTGAATAAATGAATACAAATCATTATAAAATAAAAATTTGTAAAGTATACAATCATACAAATGCATAGCAGTAAACTATGCAGTACAAAAGTATTCAGAGATCCTGCCAAAGTTGTTCTTGCTGGTTTTTGAACTGCATGGTGGTAGGAGGTGCTCCTTAAAATTTTTGCTTTGCAAACGTTTATTGCTTGACTTAACCCATTACCGCTGTGACCACTATCACTCACCAGTTCACCAACAGTTGGGTAAATAGTTCTCTTAACTTGTTTTTATTTATCTTACTTAAATGTATATCTAGCTTACATTTATTTCAGTGTTTAATATTCAGAGTCTTTTGGTCTTTATTTAGAAGTGTGGTGATTTTTTTTTTTTTTTTTTTGTGACCAGAAATGTGCTATCGGAACTTAACTTGTTTGTATCAATTAGCCTACGGCAAAAATGGTTTCTTTATGCCATTTAAAGTCAATTTCTAAGAACCTATAAACCATGTGAAGTAAGGACTCACTGTATTAAACTGCAGTGAAGGATGTAGTTGCTGTCAGCAGTAGCTTTCCTATTATTTCTGTGAAAAACAGACAGCTGTGGTTACAGTTGGAACCTTTAGAAAAGCATGGTATAAACAGAGGTGCCAATTATACATTTGTTGTATTAGATGCCTTTGCCAGGTACCAAATCAAAGCAACCAAGGAGAGTTTGGGATCAGATAAGGGCAGAGAACAGTTAGTTGTCAGCTGTTACCACTGTCTGTCCATGGATTTTCATTTTGTGAAGGGTTTGCTTTCTTTCTCATTATGACTATGTTATAATGAGTTTTCTATTACAGTTATCACTGGATCATCTAAAAGGCACATGAAGATTTTTGCTAAAATGGATGTATTTGTTCCTTTGTAATTTTTAAGACAAAGCCCTACTTGACTGTATATTTAATGATGGTTTTGAGTTAGTGAAATTCTAGCATAACTAAATAAAATTGTTTAGTTTATTTCTACTGAAACAAGCTTTGATCAAAAACACATCGTTTTTCTTTTTTAACAGCCCTGTTGAGATATAATTTACATACCATACAGCTCAGCCCATTTTCGTCAATTTTTCCAGTCAGTTACCTAAGGGAAAATTGTTTGTGGGGTTATTCAGTGTCAGAAACATGCATTTCTACAGGAAACACTGGATAGTGCCACTGAGAGGTGACTGACACCTTCTGGCATGTAAGACCAGGGTTAGTGCTAGCAACAAATAAGCTGTGGTGATTCTAAGAGAATCAGAATAATAATTATGTGGATGTGGGTCCTGGCTCTCTGTCCTGTGGTGCCACTGCGGCTAATGCATTCTTGTTAGGTTCTGATTTTCCTGTCCTTGCCTCATCTTTATTCCAGACTTCCTTCCCTTTTGGATATGCTAATGAGGGAAAGGCTCTTCAATGTTAGCTGCCTTCCTCTGTGTTTAAAACTGCTCCATGGCATGCGCTTGATTTTAGCTTTTCTGCCCTACACAGAACACGAGCCTTGACTTTCAGCTCTGTACACCACCAACTCTTGTTTTTGGGAGGTTATTCTCATGTTCTTGCCGGGTAGATGGGTGATAGAAGAAGTTATTGTTTATTTGCACTGGGATTTATTGGAAATGCTTTGTGCCTAGAGTTGAATTAGACAATAGAAGCAGAGAGAGAAGTGTAAGAAGGGCAGCCACTAGCTTCAAGAAAATTTCCGGGGCCAGGCACAGTGGATCACGAGGTCAGGAGATCCAGACCATCCTGGCTAACACGGTGAAACTCCGTCTCTATTAAAAATACAAAAATTTAGCCAGGCGTGATGGCGGGCGCCTGTAGTCCCAGCTCCTCGGGAGGCTGAGGCAGGAGAATGGTGTGAACCCAGAAGGCAGAGGTTGCAGTGAGCCGAGATCGTGCCTCTGCACTCCAGCCTGGGCGACAAAGCCAGACTCTGTCTCCAAAAAAAAAAGAAAGAAAATTTCCATCAAACATTCATTGAGTGGTGCATTGGAACGAGTTTTAGTGAATGAAATTTTGTGCTACTACATAGCCTCTAGAGCAGTTACACGGACAGCTTTAAAAAATACTGATACCTGCATATCCCACCCCAAAGATTCTGATGAAATTGATCTCTGGTGTTCACGGGCATTGGGATGTTGAAAAGCTCCCTAGGTGATTCTCATAAGCAGCCAAAGTGGAGAACTACTGGTCTCATGGGTTTTTACAGTAGCCCATGCTTTGGAGAACTGTTTGTGTAACTGCAAAAGTTGGAATTTTAGTATCCCGGAATCCTAGATTTCAAATGGATGACAAAATATGTGCAACCCTTATGGTCTGCACCTGATTCATCCCCGGTAGGTGTAGAGACTGGGATCTCCCGTTGAGGCTCGTTTTAGGGCTAATTCCCTTATTCTTAAAGGGGAGTGGTATCTTTTTGCCTTTGGAGAAGGTGGAAAGGGAGAAAATTTTTTTTAAGTACGGGTATCTTTCTTAATCTAGAAAGTTGACTCAGTGTCCATTTTTAACAGGAAGAACCTTAGTTGTAAAATCATCTTTGCAACATTGCAAAGTAGATAGTGTACTGAACTGGGAGTCTGATAATTAATTAGGCTTGTACCTTGGGTGAAATGCAGCTAAGTTTTATGTCTCCTGATTTATCAACTTCTTGCTTGGGGAGTGGTTGAGATCCATAGGCTTTGGAACCAGATTGCCTGGTTCACATCCCAGCTCTGCCACTTACGTACTGCATCGTCTTGGACGAGTTACTTAACCCCTCTGGGCTTCCGTTGCCCTTCCCGTGTGGGCAGGTGAAATGCATCAGACCGGCGTAGGCGTGTGGTAAGTGATTAGTGTATGGTAGCAATTGTTATCCTGGTTGTTTTGAGCATTCAAGAAGTTCTCCTAAATGTGGAACAATTTGTGGAAACACAAGACAACATTCATATGTGACATTTCATTAACCAGGAAGAACACCGCTAGGCGGTCCAGGTGTCAGGTGCGTCTAATGAGGGATAACGACCTCTGCCTTCCCTTCCCCCCTGTGCTCTGCAGAGTACAGAACAGGTGGCTGCATTTTGCCGCAGTTTGCATGAGATGAACCCCTCTGACCAGAGCCCGTCTCCTCAGGACTCCACGGGGCCTCAGCTGGCGACCATGAGACAACTCTCAGATGCAGATAAGCTGCGTAAGGTGATCTGCGAGCTCCTGGAGACGGAGCGCACCTATGTGAAGGTATGTTTCTCCCCCTCCCCTCCCTCTGCCTCGTAAAGGAGAAGTCCGTTTCTGCTGGTTTTCAGTAACCCTGAGTCAAACCGTGGTCATGAAGAGTGTCTTGGGTTCTCCTGGAATTTTGTCTTTACTCTGAATGTTAAAAGCTTGTTTTGAGTTGTTGTGTTTTTTTAAGATAGTCTCACTCTGTTGGCCAGGCTGGAGTACAGTGGTGTGATCATAGCTCACTGCAGCCTTGACCTCCTGAGCTCAAGTGATCCTCCCTGCTCAGCCTCCTGAGGAGCTGAGACCACAGGTGCACACCACTATGCCCAGTCCCATTTTCTATTTTTTGTAGAGAGGGGGTTTCACCATGTTGCCCACACTGGTTTCGAACTCATGGGCTCAAGTGATCCTCCCACCTTGGCTTCCCAAAGTGCTGGGATTATAGACATGAGAGCTACCACGCCCAGCCTCCTTGTGATATATATATATATATATATATATATATATATATATATTTTTTCTAAGCTGCGACGCTTTTTAAAGACAGGGTCTGGCACTGTCGCCCAGGCTGGAGTGCAGTGGTGGGATCTCGGCTCACTGCAAGCTCCACCTCCTGGGTTCACGCCGTTCTCCTGCCTCAGCCTTCCGAGTAGCTGGGACTACAGGCGCCTGCCACCACGCCCAGTTAATTTTTTGTATTTTTAGTAGAAACAGGGTTTCACCATGTTAGCCAGGATGGTCTCAATCTCCTGACCTCGTGATCCACCTGCCTCGGCCTCCTAAAGTGCTGGGATTACAAGCCTGAGCCACGGCACCCGGCCGCCTCCTTGTGATTTTTAAGGAAGCCTAGCATTTCTTAGAGCAATTCATTTATGTGTGTGTGTGTGTGTGTGTGTGTTTGACCTAATAAGAAAGCTAAATTTAATTTTTAAGAAAGTTGAGGGTATGATCTTCATAATCTAATTAGAGTCTAGCCAGAAGAGTGTCAGGTCTGTTGTCTTTGTGTTATCACTTGTTTTGACACCTGGTCACATTCCCCATGAGAAAGCAGGGTGATCTGTTTAAGTATCTATGTTTTAGTCTTTAAATCAGAGGTTAGCAAACGATGGCCCTCGGGTCAAATCCAGCCCGCTGCCTGTTTTCGCACATAAAGTTTGATGAGAACACAGCCACACTCATTCCTTGACGTATTGTGTATGCCTGCTTTGGTGCTACAGTTGAGGAAGTTGCAACGAAGACTGAAGACCGTATTGTAGTCCTCGAAGCCTAAAATATTGACAGAAAAGGTTGGCTTACTCCTGCTTGAAATGGACCTTACTGACCTGAAGTCTCTAATGTTAGCCTTCAGGGCATGATCTGTTTGTTCTCTTCTAGATCCTTTTATAGACGTTAACATATGCTAATGAGGTCTCTTTTCAATTCTTAGGATTTAAACTGTCTCATGGAGAGATACCTAAAGCCTCTTCAAAAAGAAACTTTTCTCACCCAAGATGAGGTATTGTGGAAATGGTTTCAACTTTGTGAATATCATACTGTGGTTTGACTTGTTGGTGAAAAGGGAAAATGGGGACACGTGTAACACCGAAAACATTTTAAATTTATTTAATTGTAGTAAGGAGGTGAAATTATTGCCTGCTAAGCTTTGGTGTGCTGGTGGAGAGTGAAAAACCACCCCACTCTCTAATGGAATTATTCTCTTAATTGTTAAGAATTGATGGAAAAAACCTTGTAATCAGATATAAATAAAGTTTAGGAAGACTAATGAGATACGGGGTGGATTAAATTCTGTTTCATTTCTAGCTTGACGTGCTTTTTGGAAATTTAACGGAAATGGTGGAGTTTCAAGTAGAATTCCTTAAAACTCTAGAAGATGGAGTGAGACTGGTACCTGATTTGGAAAAGCTTGAGAAGGTCGACCAATTTAAGGTAAGTAGTGCAAAGCTGCCTCTGGCGTCAGGACCATAGTGTGGCTCAAGTTGAATCCCCTGATCGTGTTGACATCTTCATTGGAGGGCCACAGTGGCGTCCGTTCCTTAAGGGTGTCTGAGAGGAGAACAGAGTATGTCTTGCAGGTCTGGCTAAGGGAAGACCAAGGCCATCAATTTGCATTAAACTGGTGCAGCTGCTGGCTTTTACGTGCTAAGTACCAACCTTGACCTTTTGTTTCGTTTATGCTGGGGCCCTTTAATGCTTTAGCTGTTAGTGAATTAGAATAAGCATTCCTGACCAGACACGGTGGGTCATGCCTGTAATCCTGGCACTTTGAGAGGCCAAGGCGGGCGAATCACCCGAGGTCAGGAGTTCGAGACCAGCCTGGCCAACATGGCAAAATCCCATCTCTACTAAAAGTACAAAAATTAGCTGGGCATGGTGGCGGGCGCCTGTAATCCCAGCTACTCAGGAGGCTGAGGCAGGAGAATCTCTTGAACCAAGGATGCAGAGGTTGCAGTGAGCCGAGATTGTGGCACTGCAGTCTAGTCTGGGGGACAAGAACGAGACTCTGTCTTAAAAAAAAAAAAAGGCACTTCTGGTCACCCAGTAGACAAATTAATATACCCTGTTCTGGGAAACTTTGCTTAATGGAAATGCTTATAATTATCCAGGAGGAAGACAATCTTCCAGCACACAGTGTCCTTGCAGCCTAATGAGGATTTATGACTAGTGCCTTAGCAAGGCTGCTTATTTCCTCTCCCCTGCTTGGCTTTCTTTTATTGCACATTTCCTGTGTTGCATCTCCAATTAACAAAGCACACTGCTTCATGTGTTGGCTTACATGTCACCCTCATGTGCTTTAACAAACAGATTAAGGTATAATTGTGCAGTAGAATATACCGCATATAATTAGTGTGGAATTTGATGAATTCACACACACACACCCCTGTGAAACCATCACCACAATCAGGACAATGCACATAATCGTTACTCCTAAAAGTCTTGTCCTGTCGTTTTGTGGTTTTTCTCTCCTGCTTCTTACTGCCCTCCCACTCTACCCCTGCTCCCTGTTATTATAAATAATGTTTGCATTCTGGAATTTTATATTGGTGGACTCCCATACCAAGTACCTGTTTTTTGGGGACTCCTTCCACTCAGCATAGTGTTACTGAGATCCGTCCATATTGCTGCGTGTATCAAGAGCTCATTCCTTTTCATTGCTGCATTGTCTTCCATTGAATGGATAGACCACACTTTGTTATCCACTCACCTTTCTTGGGCATTTGGGTTGTTTCCAGTTTTTGGTAATTACAAATAAAGCTGCTGTGAACATTGGTGTACAAGTTTTAGTATGGATATATGCTCTCATTTCTCTTAAGTCCCCAGGAAGGGAATGGGTGGGTCATATGGTAAGGGTATGTTTAACTTTTTAAGAAACTGCTCAACTGTTCTACAGAGTGGTTATACCATTGCAGCTCCCTCCCACATCTGTTCCTCATTGTTCTGCTGAGGTCACGGTCACTTTTTTAGCCATTCTAACAGTTGTGTGGTAGCACCTCATTATGGTTCTAATTTTAATTTCCCCAATGACTTACGATGATGAGCATCTTCTTTTATGTGCTTGTTTTTTGCCCTCAGTGTATCCACCTTGGTGAAGTGTTTGTTCAAATAATTTGCTTATTTTACGGGGTTATTTGTTTACTTATACTGAGTTTTGAGAGTTCTTTTTATATCCTGAATACAAGTCATTAATCAGATACATGATTTGTAAATTTTTTTTCTGTGTTTGAGGCCCATCTTTTCATTCTCTTGACAGTGCCCTTCACAGAGCAGAAGTTTTTAATTTTGATGAAGTACAGTTTCTTACATTTTCCCTTTCTGAATCACACGTTTGGTGTCTTATCTATGAAATCTTTGCCTAAACCAGGATCATGAAGATTTTTTCCTGTGTTTTCTCTTAGAAGTTTTGTAGTTTTCTCTTAGAAGTTTCGTAGTTTTACATTTAGACTTCTGATCTATTTGAACTTAAATTTGTTATGGTTTAATGTAGGAATCAAAGTTAACGTGTATGTGTATGAATATCCAATTTTTCTCATCCTGTTTGTTGCAGTGACTGTCGTTGGATTCTTTTTCCACTCGGTATCTTTTGCATTTGTGTTAAGAATCAGTTGTTCATATATGTATAGGCCCCATACTCTTTGCCTGTCTTCTAACACTTGCAGAAATCTAGCTGTGTAATGTTAGGGTACACGTTTTGGAGCTGAGGTAAAGACTGCCTCACCTCGATACTCTACCTCAATATATGTTTGTGTGTGTGTGTGTGTGTGTGTGTGTGTGTTATCTCTTTACATTGTCTCTCTGCAACCGGAGCTACTGAGAATTACATACAAACACATATAAGTATGTGAATATATATGTATATATTATAGGTGTTCATTTTTGTTTGGATATAATTTCAGATTTACAGAAAAGTTACAAGAATAGTGCAAAGAATTCCTGAATACCCTTCATCTAGATTCCCCAAATGGTAACATTGAGCTACATTTGCTTTATTCTTTCTTCCCCTCCTTGTCTCCTATGCGCATATGTATCTATATGTGCATGTGTGTACATTATGCATGTATGGTGTGTCTATGTGTACATATAAAGTATTTTCTTCCTAAACCATTTAAGAGAAAGCTGTAGGCACAATGTATCTTTCACCCTAAATACTCCATATAGTTCATTTTTGTATTCAAAAATTGCTTCTTGGTGGTTAATGCTCTTCATTTGAAAGACAGTTAGGTTCCTTGTAGTGATGTCTGTTTTCTAAATTAGTAAATTAATAATTTGCACAATAGAACACGCGATGTGGCCCAGTAGTTAGATAAACAAAAAAGCTGCTTAATAAAAATGGATGTATTCTGGAGGCCAGGGTTGGTTAAAAAATGGATATAGATGTACTTTAAAATATTGTTTTAACCTAACGTAGCTAATATTCATTATATTCATTTGTAAGTCTTTTGCTGTGGGACTGGTTCTTTGAGTTTGGGTCCATTTCATCACTAAAAGGATTCACAAGAAGGAGACTTTGGGTAACAGAACTTTGATATGAACTTGAGTGTACTGAGAGCAGTGTTATTCTAGGGAGGGGCTGGTACGTTGCTTCTTTTAGCTACAGGTGGAGCTTCTCAAATCTGAAAATCTGAAATCTGAACTGCTGTATCAGCAACTTTTTGAGTGCCCACATGATGCTCAAAGGAAATGGCCATTGGAGCATTCTGGATTTTCGATTTTTGATGCTCAACCAATAAATATAATGCAGATATTCCCAAATCTGAAAACATATGAAATCTGAAATACTTCTGGTCCCAGGCATGTTGGATCAAGGATACCAAACCTGTACTTCCATACTCAACAGTCACTCTTCTCAATTCTCAATTCCGTGTAAGTGGGACCCTCTTCACAGACCACTTTGCTGCTTACAGCACAGTCTGATTGTCTCCATTCCATCGGTAAGGCGAGATGGCTGATGAGCACTGAGCGTGCCTACCTGCGGGATCCTCTCCAGGCTCTCTGAGTTGGTTTCCACACAGTCGCTGTTTGCTCCCAAACCTATTGCTGTCGATTTCCACAATTGCTGCCCTTTTTAAAAATATCATTGTCGGCCGGGCGCGGTGGCTCAAGCCTGTAATCCCAGCACTTTGGGAGGCCGAGGTGGGCGGATCATGAAGTCAGGAGATCCAGACCATCCTGGCTAACACAGAGAAACCCCGTCTCTACTAAAAAATACAAAACATTAGCCTGGCTTGGTGGCCGGGGCCTGTAGTCCCAGCTACTCGGGAGGCTGAGGCAGGAGAATGGCATGAACCCGGGAGGCGGAGCTTGCAGTGAGCCAAGATAGCGCCACTGCACTCCAGCCTGGGCAACAGAGTGAGACTCCATCTCAAAACAAAAACTAAAAAAAAAAAAAAAATTCCTCATTGTATATTTGACAAAAAACAAAAAACTTGTTAAAATCTTCAAACTGAGTTGCATAGAGCATTAGTCTCAGGTAGTGTCAGAAGGAAATAATTAGTTCTGATGTTAAGTAAGTTTTGATAAAATTTTCATTTGGAAATTTGCAATGTACATCAGCCTGTGAGAGGCGTTCTTAAGTCCTGAAGAACAGAAACCTTGGGGAAGTGCGGTCTTTGTGTATAAACCCCTCCTACTTGTGTGCACTGTGTTCCCTGATAATCATAAGGCAGGAGGAATAAGAGAATACTTTAATGTTTCATCTGTGGTTACGGTTGGGTAAATACTAAGTTAAATGAATGGCTTTAGGGAGGGGTTACATTTAGCACATTTTCTTCCCCAACTTTTTTTTGCTTAATTCTTGAGTATGACTCTGTATTAGTTAATTTTCACATTGCTATGAAGAAATACCTCAGACTGGGTAATTTGTAAAGAAAAAGAGGTTTAATGGATTCACAGTTCCATATGGCTGGGGAGGCCTCAGGAGGAGCAAAGTCACGTCTTACATGGTGGCAGGCAAGAGAGCGTGTGCAAGGGAACTGCCCTTTATGAAAACCGTCAGATCTCATGAGACTTGCTCACTATCATGAGAACAGCACAGGAAAAACCTGCCTCCATTATTCAGTTACTTCCCACAACATATGGGGATTATAGGAGCTACACTTCAAGGTGAGATTTGGTTGAGGACACAGCCAAACCATATCAGGCTCCAAGGATAACTGTCCCTCTCAAAGTCCGACGGTAGTACCCAGGGTGCTCCTGCTGACACCCTCCACGCTAGGGTAGAGATTTGGGGAGGACTTGGAAAGTAAAGGAGAAAAAGGAGAACATGCGAGAAGAGAAGTGAGGCCTCTAATTACCAATTACGTGTGGTTTAAAATAAACTTTTTTTTTTTTTTTTGTCATGGACAGACTGTCAGTGTTCATTAGATAAATTGCATTTTGGGGAACCTAGTTTGTTACTGAAATTCAAAACCTTATTTCTTTGCTTGAAGTCTGCCTTTTAATTCTAAGCCTCGATACGCTAAATAAGGCTTCTCTCTGAACAAGACTCTTTCAGTGTGAAACTCACAGAAGATGTTTTTCTGAGGCTATATATATATATATTTTATGTGGATGCAAAGTATCCTGTCAGGCATAGTAAAATCTTAATGAGAAG
Source organism: Piliocolobus tephrosceles (assembly GCF_002776525.5). Taxonomy (NCBI): domain Eukaryota; kingdom Metazoa; phylum Chordata; class Mammalia; order Primates; family Cercopithecidae; genus Piliocolobus; species Piliocolobus tephrosceles. Next base: position 47,921,342 of record NC_045452.1, read on the forward strand.
GCCTCTACCCAGTTGTGAACCTGCTGGGATAGGGCATACAGGCTGGGGAGGTGATACTGATTTCCATAGTTAAGGCATGTTTCTTCCTTTAATATTGCTTATGTTCTTAACCGCTAGAAGAGAGGGTGGTTTTGGAAGGCATGAAGATAGTGATCAGAGGAACGTATTCTACTTCGGGAGCAGGGGTATGAGCATTTCCTGCCTTTATTTAGTTTGCCAACAGGAGCTAATGAGAGAATTGAGATTTTTCTAAATGAGAGAATTGATTTTTCTAAAATATATACTTTCTCATCAACATTCAAACAGCCTAGATAGGTTATTAAAAGACACAGACCTGGAAAACCAGGGACATCTCCCCTGTAAATACTAAGAAGACAAAGTCCAACACCTTGTACACAAACTTGTACATGCACATACTTTGTAATGGGCACTTTTAGGGCATTTGATAACAAAGAAAGGCTCTGACAGGCACGGAAGGTGTTGCTTTGTGGGGTGAGCCAGGCAGATGTGAGCTGCCTGCCATAACCTGCTGGTATTTCCAGTGGAGGAAGGAAACAAACCAACTCTGCCTTTTCTCATCAAATCCAGAAAGTGCTGTTCTCTCTGGGGGGATCGTTCCTGTATTATGCTGACCGCTTCAAGCTCTACAGTGCCTTCTGCGCCAGCCACACAAAAGTTCCCAAGGTTCTGGTGAAAGGTAAGACCTCTGAGGATATGGAGGTGGGGGTGTGCTGCTTCTCAGTTGTGTGGCTGACAATGGTTGGGGGCTTTTGGACAGAAATCTAAGAGTCATTGATTGCCAGACAGATGTTCCAGCAAGCCACTGATAGGGGTGCTGAACAATGCAATGTGTTCTTTTTTTTTTTTTTCTTTTTGAGACAGAGTCTCACTGTTGCCCAGGCTGGAATGCAGTGGCACGATCTCGACTCACTGCAACCTCCACCTCCCAGGTTCAAGTGATTCTCCTGCCTCAGTCTCCCAAGTTGCTGAGATTACAGGCATGCACCACCACACCTGGCTAATTTTTGTATTTTTAGCAGAGATGGGGTTTCGCCATGTTGGCCAGGCTGGTCTCGAACACTTGACCTCAGGTAATCCACCCGCCTTGGCTTCCCAAAGTGCTGAGATTACAGGTGTGAGCCACTGCTCCATGCCTTCTTTTTGAGACAGTCTTGTTCTCTCACTCGGGCTGGAGCGCAGTGGCACAATCTCGGCTCACTGCAACCTCCACCTCCTAGGTCAAGCGATTCTCCTGCCTCAGCCTCCTGAGTAGCTGGGACTACAGGCACCTGCCACCACACCTGGCTAATTTTTGTATTTTTTGGTAGAGATGGGGTTTCACCATGTTGGCCAGACTGGTCTTGAATTCCTGACCTCAAGTGATCTGCCCACCTCAGCCTCCCACAGTGCTGGGATTACAGGCATGAGCCACCACACCTGGCCAATATCTTGAATTAATAGTTTTGTCAGTTTTCTTGTAATGAAAGTTTTACCTTGCTATTTGGGGCCAGAATTGATGGGTCATTTTGCAGTTATGTAAAAATGTAGGGAGTTTAGAAATTACCTGCTTTATTTCTGTTTTTCATTAGTTTCGATTATAACCTACCACACTTCATGACTAAGTCCTCACTTCATGTTGTTGATAGGTTCTTGGAAACTCTGACTTTTAAGTGACACGATGTACAGCAGGTCCCCAACTAATGTATTCTGTTCAACATCATTTCACTATAATGTTGATGAGGAAAAAAATTGGTTTCATTATATGTCATTTTACATAAAGTTGCAGTTTCCAAGAACTTACTGACTACATTAAGTGAGGACTTACTGTATACCTTTTTGTGGAATTTTATCTTTCCTTCACCTACTTTTGTTCCTGGGAGTGTGATAACAGCTCCCAAAAGCACTTCTAGAGTTGTCTCAGTTATCCTTGAAAATTCTTGCATTTGTGGTTTATTTTTGTGCAGGACAAAGTAGAATTTTTATATTGGCAAGCTGCTTTTTCTTAAGTATTCTGAGAAGACGGTGGAACATTCTGAGAGTCTCCAGAAAGTGGTTATGTCTCCATAGTTCAGCATATGGTGGTTTTTGATGGTAAAAGGATTAAGGAAACATTTTCTTGGCAAACAGTAGCACCAACAGAAAGTTTGATTTCAAAGAATCTCTGGAAATCAGCTTGCTGTTCCTTAACACTTTACTGTAGCTGCCAAGTAAACAGCTGCTGATCAGGTCCCCGGATATGTAAATAATGTTCTTGTGTTTATGTTTGCTACCAAAGAGAACTAGCTTGACTTAATTTAAAACCTATTATAGGAAGTATTAGCACAATACAGATCTCTGGGTAACAAAGAGCCTGCCCCAGATAAAAACAGTCTTAATGGTAGTGGTGATCTGTGCAACAGAGTTCTGGTGGAACCTCAAATGAAAAGGGGACCTGGGATTCTCCTTGTCATGTTGCCTGACCTTTCCCGGGTGCTGTGTTTGGGCATATGGCTCTACGTGTGCAGTGTGTTTCTTTTACAACCTTTATTGAATGCTAATTGTTATGAGATTGTTAAAATAACAATTGTAGAGTGCTTTGCTCCACAGTGAAATGATATACCCACCTCAGCCCTTGAGCAATTTGTGTTATTTTTAATCACTCAATTAGATTAAATTCTGCCCCCATGGATTGTTTCTTAATTCAATAAGAAAAATATTATATTATCTTTCAAAACTATCCCTTAAAACAGTGGGTATGACCCATATTTTTCTTTTTTTTTTTGGCTCAGATGGAGTCTTACTGTCACCCAGGCTGGAGTGCAGTGGTGTGACCTCAGCTCACTGCAACCTCTGCCTCCCGGGTTCAAGTGATTCTCCTGCCTCAGCCTCCCAAGTAGCTGGGACTACAGATGCACACCACCACGCCCAGCTAATTTTTGTATTTTCAGTAGAGATGGGCTCTCACCATGTTGGCCAGGCTGGTCTTGAGCTCCTGATCTCAGGTCTCAGGTGACCCGCCCACCTTGGCTTCCTGGAGTGCTAGGATTACAGGTGTGATCCACTGTGCCCAGCCGACCCATATTTTTCTAATTGTCTAATGAGCCTAGAGGGTCACGATAACTCTGAGAACAACAAAGTACATGTTTATGTTCATCACGGACTCACAGCTGGACTGGAGGAGTGATGCTCCCGTACCGCACCAAGCGTGTGAACCGTGCACTCTTTTGCTCTGATACGGAATTCAGTTGACGGGTGAAATACCCGCAGGCATATTTTTGGACATGAATATTTTGTTGGGGAAGAGTTCCCAGGTGCCTTCTAGACGTGGCCCTAGATTCGGGATGTCCCACAAAATCCATTGCTTCCCCATATTCTGGCCCCCAACCTGGCCCAGCCCTTCTGTCACATGGGGCCAGTTGGCCACTTTTCCCAGTGTCCTTTCTCTTCAGGAATTTGTGCTTTGGAGAGACAAGAAATGATGCCAACTCAGGGAGTCTGATTGCTCTTAATGGGGCTTAACGGGGATTACAAGATTGTGATCTTATGAGGTCTTCCCCCACAATTGCTGCTTTTTAAAATTAAAGACAGGGCCAGGTGGCTCACGCCTGTAATCCCAGCCATTTGGGAGGCTGAGGCAGGCAGATTGTTTGAGGTCAGGAGTTGGAGACCAGCCTAACCAACATGGTGAAACCCCATCTCTGCTAAAAATACAAAAAAAAAAAATTAGCCAGACACGAAGGTGCATGCCTGTAGTCCCAGCTACTCGGGAGGGTGAGGCAGGAGAATCGCTTGAACTCGGGAGGTGGAGGTTGCAGTGATCCACAATGTGCCATCGCACTCTAGCCTGGGTGACCGATCGAGACACCGTCTCAGGAAAAAAAAATAAAGACAGAAGAATCATGTTCTGATGCCCTTTTATAGCACCTTTAGTCTTAGCTCATACCCCTAACCACTGGGAATGGAAAGACATTTTTATTAGACAGTTTAAAAGTTTAATATTTATTTTAAACTTTCTAATCTATAAATATCATTAAACTTTTAAATTTTTATATTTTAAGCTTTCTAATAAAATATATCAGTAAATTTAAATTTCTATATTTTAAACTTTCTAATAAAATATACTTGTGTGTTTATATATATATTTTAAAAATTATATATACACTCCCCCTGTTTTTTGCAGGGAGAGAGTATTTATTTATTGAAGAGATTTTTTAGTTCCCGTGACATTCCAGGTGCTGTTACAAAAAGTATCAAGTCATTGGAGTCCCATGTAAAATTTCCAATGGAGGAAAGTCATCCAGATGAATATTTAGGTTCTGAATGTGAAGAATGTGCTTTTTCCAATGTTGATTGTGTTCATTTATTGGTTTATCATAGAAGGTGCTATTCAAATGGAGAGGTGATTGGGCGAAGTATGGGGCAGGGGTGTGTGGAGTTTCTGCGCCCATGCTGGCCGTGCCACACCCCCCAGCACCCCCACAACCCAGAGGCAGTGTGTGTCCACTGTTATGTTGCTTGGATACATTGTTTCTTCCTCTTCCCATATTTTGCCCTCCCCCGACATTCCTTTGTACCTGGAAGGCATTAGCCATGGCTTCCTATCAGCCCCTGCCAGGTACCTCTGGGGGGGCCCCACAACCCCCCAGGGCTGCTTCCCAAACCAGCTGGGACACAGAGGAAGGAGGCAAGGCTGGTGAGGAAAGTGCTGCCTGAGTTGCATCAGATAAGATCCCACAGACGCTAACAGGTGGTGCCACCGAGTTAACTTTGAGCAGATCACTGTGGGAGATCCTGCCTCTCTCTGCTTCACCGGCACTGTGAGGTGCTGCTGCTTCTGTATCTGCTTGCCGTTCTTTTTAATTTTCATTATTTTGTTTTTTTGAGATGGAGTCTCCCTCTGTCACCCAGGCTGGAGTGCAGTGGCACGATCTCGGCTCATTGCAACCTCCGCCTCCCGGGTTCGAGTGATTCTCCTGCCTCCCCCTCCTGAGTAGCTGGGATTACGAGCGCCTGCCACCAGCGGGCTAATGTTTTTGTATTTTTAGTAGAGATGAGATTTCAGCAGGTTGGCCAGGCTGGTTTCAAACTACTGTCCTCAAGTGATCCATCCGCCTTGGCTTCCCAAACTGCTAGGATTACATTCATGAGCCACTGCGCCCAGCCTGCTTGCCTTTTTCTAAAGAGGTTTTCCCAGCAGTGAAATGCTTGAAAGATTAGGAAAACTAGGGTAAGGAGTGTTCAGAATGTAGCTTTATCCTTATTTTGGGATGAGAAAGCCAACAGCTCAGGGGATGGATGATTACCAGTTTGTCACTCAGAGTTCCCAAAAGGCAGGGGCACCTCATGCCATGCGGGCCAGATGAGGACCTGTAGGGTCAGTCAGGAGGCAGAGGGAGCGAGGGGAAGATGTGGTCAAGAGCCTTTCCTGGGGTTTCTGAGGGAAGGAACTGGGAAGCCGGGCTCTGGGGTGCACTCGAAGCCAAGATGTCTGCTCCCCACCCTGAGATGATTAGGACAGGGGAATGGTGGCCCAGGGTATAAGAGCCTCAGAGAGGAGGTGACAGTCTGTGGGGACTCTATAAAAGGCACATTTCCTGGCAAGCCTTTTACTATCTCCAGGCACTGACCAGCGTGGGTGGGGCAGTCTCCCCATGGACAGTAAAGTCCCAGGTGTCAAAACATCAGGATAAAAAACGTGTAATAGGAGGAGGATAAAGAGCAGCGGCTGGAAATCCGGGTGTCTGCAGTCTACACTCCGTCATCCTCTAACTCATCAGGCTTCTCCCCACCCCACCCCAACACATAAATACGTAGATCTGACTGCCTGTGGTCTCCCTGACCGCCCCTCCCCTACCTTTCCCTCTTCCTGCCACCCACTCTCTGTTCAGTCCTGCAAAAAGGCACCTCGGAGTCACTGAGGAAGGGAGGGAAATTGTGGGAAGGGAGTCACGTGGGCGTTCCACCCCGATGACCTGTGTTTAAACCCTGCCAGCCAAGACAGACACGGCTTTCAAGGCGTTCTTGGATGCCCAGAACCCGAAGCAGCAGCACTCATCCACGCTCGAGTCGTACCTCATCAAGCCCATCCAGAGGATCCTCAAGTACCCACTTCTACTCAGGGAGCTGTTCGCCCTGACCGATGCTGAGAGCGAGGAGCACTACCACCTGGATGGTAGGCCGCGGCCCGGGATGCCCCGCAGACCTGAGTCTCCATGAGAGTCTCTAAATAGCTTCTCATTTCACGGCCTGTTTTCTTCCAGTGGCCATTAAGACCATGAACAAGGTTGCCAGTCACATCAATGAGATGCAGAAAATCCATGAAGAGTTTGGGGCTGTGTTTGACCAGCTGATCGCTGAACAGACTGGTGAGAAAAAAGAGGTGAGGTTCCCCATCTTCTCAGGACACATCTGTCAGGAAAGCCGAGTTTGAGTTTGCTTTTTATTTTTCTTTTTCAAAAAAAGGTGTTACTTGTAAGTAAAATAGTTAGGATGCTGCTGTTTTTCTTAGTGGAACATCTGTGCTTTATCCAAGGCTGCAATGTGAATTTTCTTCCTCAGCTGGACTATTGCTTCCTGTAGGAAATGTTTTCCTGATGTTCAGCTCCTCACCCTGGGGCTCTCTGGGTTTATTCTGTGTTAAGTGTGAAAGTGAACTTCCATACCACAATCTGGGCTGTTTCTAGAAGTGTCATTAAAGCCCAGGGCTCTACCTCCGGAGATTAGAATGACACCGGCACATAGTGGGTGCTCAATAAATAGTTGTCAAAGGAATGAAAATTTCAAATGACTCTGAATCAGATCTACCCAAAAACCTACTTAGAAGAGCAGTGGCAGGAACAGATACACCTGAGAAAGACTGAAGGTGAGCTAAAAGTGGTGCCTGAGTCATTAAGAAGCTCTTACCTGAAGAAAAGTTTGTTGCCAACACAGAGAAGTGGTAGATGTTTGAGATGCATGGAGAAGTTAATTGCTCTGATCTGATGAGTTATACAGTATGTGTATCAAAGCATCGCTGTGTACCCCTGAATACATACAATTACTATTTTTCAATTAAAAAAGCCAGTAATACTTACAGGAATCGTAGGGATATGATATATATTAACATTCATCAATGCCTCTGTATGCTCAGATTCAACTAGAATATTAGACTCAGTTTTTCTTTCCACCTTAAAAAAGAGAAAATGTGGGAAGGAACCTAGAGGAAAAACACTCTTGCTGTGACTAGCAGCAGGGTTAGCCGTGTGGGTGGGACAAAGTTTGGTTGTTTAGTGTAGACTAGAGAAAGCACGTTATCTCTAGAGATATTAAAGGCCATTATCCAGGCTCATTTTTTTGTCCTTAATGAAACAAAACAAGTTTTCAGGCTGTTAAAGAATAATTTTCTGAAAAGAGGTAAAATTATGCTATCTCATAATTTATTTTACTCATAAGATGTGGGGGACCCAGGCAGGTGTTGTAAAGGTTCATTGGAAGAGTCACAATTACACGGGTTTATATATGGAGTGAAGAAATGTTAAGATGAATTGTAAATGAGACAAACTAGTTTTTCCACAGCTGGAGGAAATCAACTAGGCCAGTATCAGACTGGACAGAATTTACACATCTCTGTTACCTACACCTTATAAAGAGTTGCACAGGCTCTCAAAGACAGTGTACAGTCAGAATCTGATAGCCCAGGAAGGTCTGCTGTAGGGGATATGTAGTTTTCAACTGAAACACAATTTTGGTTTTACATAACAAGCAGAGCATGAGAATGTTCTCAGACTACTTGGCAGATAATTTAATCTATCAGAGTATAGAAAAGATGAAGGTTGCCACCTTGGACTGAGTTCTCAGTTTCTTATAAAACTTTGTAAGAAGAAAGTAATTATGCTTGTTAAAAAAGAGGGCAAAATACAGAAAAAGGCAAGAAGAAAACTATGGTTTCAAGACATGGAACTCACCATATTGTGGTGTTGATTTTGATTGTTTTTAATATCTATATATATGTTTAGTTATATCTTGAAGGTAATTTTATACCTTGATTTTATGTTGATCACAGAATTTTAATGCTTTTTTTAATTGACTAATATGAATAATACTGTAAACTTTTTTATTATAAGAAGTCCTCCCCTCCTTTGGTTTATTTCATTCTAACAGAAGTGCATTTTACTGGGCTATGGAAGTGAACATTTTCATTACATCATACTATATTTTCTTTATATGCCATATTAATTATTGGATTTTAATGACCTTAGGAGCAAATGACCATGATGCTAAAGATTAGAAGGCGAGATGGATAGTGGGTTACAAAGAATTTAGGAAAAAAACATGAATATGATCAGAAGTCAGAGACTATTAAAGGGAATATGGCTTCAGTGAAACTGGAAGTACTTTAAAATGAAATTCTGACACGTGAGAAATCTTTCCAGTGAGGAAGAAAGCCATATAGTGCTATACAAAGTATTTTTTGTGGGCTGAGATTGTAAAAAGAAATATGCAAAAGATGGAAGGAAGGACACTGGCCCAGTACCAGGACTGAAGAGGAGGAAAATCCTACTTTTACCAGGAGGTGCAAAGCCCAGAGAATTTCTGGCTTGGAAAAGATGCCAAAGAGAGCAAGAGAAGGTATCGTTGTGGCAGGATAAGACAAACAAGCAGGAAATAGACCCCCAGTGGGAATCAATTACTCAAAGGCAGTTGGTCACTCAAGTCTCAGGCCCCATTTCATCTCGCTTTCTTCCATTGAGGAGAACGGCCTTTAAACTGGAAAGGATGCAGCAGCCTCAATGCCGTAAGAACAAAACCCTAGGAAGAATGAGTCTTGGGAAATAGGATGGTCTATGCCAAGATCAGTGACAATTCTACTCCACTGCTCTCAGCAGTATATTGGAAGAATTACGGATACTGAGGCAGGTGATTGTGGAGGTACCCAAATTATATTCAGATTTTCACAAAAGCAATTCCTGAACTCCTGATCCTTGGGGTTCCCTCTGAGTGGCAATATGAAGTAACAGCCTAGAATGGATTGATGAAGTTTGTGAATGGGAATAGGAACATTTATCAGTATCTGCTGGTAACAGCAGGTTTATTGTGAAACGTTAACGTTCTAGGAACACAGGGTACCTGAATCCTGTCTTCAGCCAGCATTCCTTAAGATGTCTCGGAAGGCAAGTAGGTTCACAGAGAACAAAGCTGGCGAAGAAACAGCTTTTTGATGAAACTGGGTCTTCAACCTCCTACCCCCATGTTAAACTCTGGGGAGCTGGGCTGAGGAATCCCTTTGGCTTAACTAGGAGGAAGAAGAATGCAAGAGGGCATTTCCCCTTCAAAGAAGTCCTTAAAAATGCTGGCTCAGTAGGGGCATCCCAGTCCTTAGGAAGGTAGAGGCCTCCCAGCAGAACTCTCTCTTGGGGTTTGGGAGGAAGATTCAGAAGGGAACCAGTGGAAGCCCCAGGGAGAGGCTGTGGCCAGAGGGAGCACCCTGACCCCCTATTCCACTTGCCATGGGAAGCTTGTCCCGAGAGAAACCTTGTGCACGGGCACAGCATCAGCCCATTTTAAGTTGTGTAACAAATAACTTAAAATCTCAGTGGTTCTCTACAACAAATATTTATCTTAAATGTGGCTTTGTAGGTCAACCAAGGTTTGGTTTCTCTTGGTTAGCTCCAGTTCTGAAGGTTCTGGTGTGCTCCTTGTCTCTTCCTTCTAGGATCCAGGCTGAAGCAGCAATGGCTGTCTTGGGCAAGTCCTTCCCATGGCTGGAAGGTGGGCACTAAGTCAAATGCCTACACCCAAAGTCATCTGGGCAGTGATGTATGTACCCTGCCTAGTCTAGTGGGAGGTGCTGGAAAATCACATAGCAGAAGGTGCAGATAATGTAATTCTGTGGGAGGAAGTAGAGTTTGGACAGTCGACCATGTTGGCCTTTAATCACTTTTAAAGATGTACTCCCAGGGGCTGTGGCCCCTGGGAATTTCACTTCTGTATATAATTCCTCCTCCTCTGTGTGGGTCTTTGGGAGGTAGGTACTGGAGACTATGTCATTACCTTGGCTGATAATATCCTGGGAGTTTGGTTGATGAGTTACTTAATACCTATAGACAAAATAATATAGCTGCTTAAAAATTACTTTAACCCTTGGTTATACTAATGGTACTACAGCTCAGTAATAATGACAGTGATGATTATAGTAATCCCAACCAAGGGAGGCAGTAATGCATCTGTACTCTGTACTGATGGCGCCACATCTCAGCATAGTAGCCTGTTTTGGTGGCTCGAGAAGGGCCATCCCAACTGCACTGCGTTCACTGCGTTCAGTGGAGGTTGGCACGTTGCTACTGTATAGGAAACTCAGGTCAGTTTGGAAGGAGGTCAGTGACTCCATTGAGAAAAGCAGATGTGACTGTTGTGAGGCAGACATTGAACTTGCATCAGACTCTCTGGATCATCGTGTCTAAATGGCTCTGCAACCAGCACTTTTCTGAGACAGTTTAGCATGTGACCGCTGGGGGCGAGTGAGTACACCTCACGGTCTGTTGGGGTTCCAGCACTCACGCTGTCCGTGTCAACAGAGGAATCTTCAGACTCTTCATTTGGCTTCTCTCTCCCTCATCTAAAGTGAAATCAAGTCATCTTTGAAATGGATTGGAAGAAGAAATAATTTGCTTACACTTCCAAAAAGTGGATACTCACTGATGGAAATGTCTGCGGTTATCTGGGGGTGGATCTTTGTTGTGGACGACCATTAGCATCTCCTTAGGAAACTGACTCTGTTTGAACACAAAACATCTCCAGTTTTGTAGATCAGTTTTAACAGACTAACTGCATGTGAATTTCAGAGCCCCGGTTTGTACCTATTTGCCATCTTATTCTGAAATTCTAGTAGACAAACATGGCATAAAGAGGGGAAAAAAAGACGAGCCTTTTCTCTCCCTGTATTCCATGTGTTTCTTTGGGAATAGAGAGGATTTATTTTTCAATTAGGAGATTTCATATGAGTTAAAGGATTTTTTTGTTAAAATTTCATTGTAGTGTTCCTAGCTCAAACATGGCTAGAACATAATAATACTATTATTTCCCATTGGAAAGGTTAACTGGATATTGTATCTTCAGCCTGTTTTAATGGGATATTGTATCTTCAGCCTGTTTGGTGGTGGTTATTGAGACAGTCACAAATCGAAAGTATTTTTTAAAAATGTAGTCTGTCATTTTGATGCTATTTCTTTTCTCAAAAACATGAAATTGACAAGTAAAAATTTTATATATTTATGGTGTACAGCATGATGTTTTGATATGTTACATTGTGGAATGGCTAAATCAAGCAGTTTAACTTAGGCATTATCTCGCATATTTAAGCAAATGTTTTTAGGAGCAGTATTTTCTTGAAGTAAAATTAATATCAGCATGCTGAATTTTCAGACGTCATGAAAATCTGAGTATTAATAATACTGCCCAGTAAGCTTTATCACGTCTCTGGCTTTCAGGTTGCAGATCTGAGCATGGGAGACCTGCTTTTGCACACCACCGTGATCTGGCTGAACCCGCCGGCCTCGCTGGGCAAGTGGAAAAAGGAACCAGAGCTGGCAGCCTTTGGTGTGTATCAGAAAAGGGTTTTATGGAGGGAGAGAAGTCTAGCTTATTTTTCGAAACAAGAACATTTCTTTTTCAAGACCCAATTGATTAAAAATAGAGTTAATTGCAGTTACTTGAATCGGTCTTCCTGCCGTAGCCACCAACATCTCGCAAACACTAAATGAAACCTTCGAGTTAAATTACACTGTGTGGTCACTCAGCCACATGGGTGGGCGGAAGTGGCTGTGCCCAAGTCTATCCCAGACATAAACACACAGGCAGGAAAAGAATTTTTTTTCTTTTTGTTTTTTTGGCTGCTGCTCTGAGTATCTTTTCAAAATAATGGGTTAATTATAAACCAAGGAAAAATTAAGACAAAATGGCCTCTGTTTCTGAGACCTCCAAATCCTATATCTTTTATTTTCTTCCTGATTTTGTTACTGTTTGGTCTTAAAACCGGGATTTAGGATGCTGGTTCTCAGCTGAGCTATTGTGGCAAACTCTGGAGTGCCTGGATCAGCTGTGAGGTGCATCTCAATCACATTGCCACTCAATGCTAGTGAAATTAGAGATGTTTGCGAATGATTTATTTTTTAATAAACCAGTTTAGATGGATGCAATTGCTGCAATTAGAGATCTCATGTGATTGTATTGTAATACGCTTTTTGAGAGAGAGAAAAAACATGGGTTAGCTTACTGGGAATTATGTATAATTTAGGAAACATAGCTTGTTGTTGCAATGGAAATGCTTATTGGCATATTGCTGTGTTGTTCATGCATATAAAACTATCAACACTCCGTGCTTTTGTTTTAGTTGTGTTTTGTCCTAGCCTCCTGCTAGAAGACTCATTGGTAGGAACATAATATAATAGAAATGTGGCTTATTCTCTTGCCTTATATTATTTGTGTGGGCTTGTGGGGAATGGAGGTTGCTTACTTCTTCTTAACTAAAATTTTTTTTTCCTCTATGATGTGAACAAAGTATCCCCAAATGTCCTAGTGATTTTAAAATCAAAGTATTTCATGCAAAGATTCATTGGACTTTCTATTTAGATCACTTAGCCTTCATTGAAAAGTTACTGATATTCCTAGAATTTCCAAAGAGCCCCTGTAGCTGTTGATGCCATTTCATTAAAAATAACAAAGGAGGCCAGGTGCGGTGGCTCACGCCTGTAATCCCAGCACTTTGGGAGGCCAAGGCAGACGGATCACTTGAGGTCAGGAGTTCAAGACTAACCTGGCTAATATGGTAAAACCCCGTCCTTACTAAAAATCCAAAAATTAGCTGGATGTGGTGGCAGGCGCCTGTAATCCCAGCTACTTGAGAGGCTGAGGCAGGAGAATCGCTTGTACCCAGGAAGCAGAGGTTGTAGTGAGCTGAGATTGTGCCACTGGACTCCAGCCTGGGTGACAGAGCGAGACTCTGTCTAAAACAAAACAAGGCAAAACAAAATATGTAAATGCAGAGAAAGCATGTGACTCAATAGGCCATTCAAAGGAATATTGGGGGTATTTTAACAAGTTGTTAGTTTTTGATGGGGTAGGTGTTTTGGGGGAGGAGGGCAGTAGCATTTGCTTTCTTTTCAACATCACCACTTGTGTTTCTTCTATAGTGATTTCTTCACCACTTGTGTTTCTTCTGTAGTGATTTCTTCACCACTTGTGTTTCTTCTGTAGTGATTTCTTTTTGGAGGAGTCTGAGATCTCCCTGATGCTGCTTAGTGGGTCATTCATGGGATGAAGGATATTGATATAAACGACTCACACATGATGTAGGACTACAGACTAGCATTTCTAGAGGTCAACATTTAGTTTCGTTATGGCTTTGCACTCAATTTTGCAGATTCACTGTAGTTAGAAATCAACAGATTTAGAATAAGAAAATAATTAAGGCCAGGCTCGGTGGCTCAAGCCTGTAATCCCAGCACTTTGGGAGGCCGAGACGGGCGGATCACGAGGTCAGGAGATCGAGACCATCCTGGCTAACATGGTGAAACCTCGTCTCTACTAAAAATACAAAAATTAGCCGGGCGAGGTGGCGGGCGCCTGTAGTCCCAGCTACTCGGGAGGCTGAGGCAGGAGAATGGCGTAAACCCGGGAGGCGGAGCTTGCAGGGAGCTGAGATCCGTCCACTGCACTCCAGCCCGGGCAGAGTGAGACTCCGCCTCAAAAAAAAAGAAAAAAGAAAAAGAAAAGAAAATAATTTAAGTAGGAGAAAATGAGTTGACAAACTTTTCTGTTTTTTTTTTTTTGAGGTGGGGGATGGTACAGAGTCTCGCTGTGTCTCCAGGCTGGAGTGCAATGGTGCGTTCCCAGCTCACTGCGACCTCTGCCTCCCTGGTTCAAGCAATTCTTCTGTCTCAGCCTCCCGAGTAGCTGGGACTACAGGCGTGCGCCATGGCGCCCAGCTAATTTTTGTATTTTTAGTAGAGATGGAGTTTCACCATGTTGGTCAGCATGATCTGAATCTCTTGATCTGCCTGCCTTGGCCTCCCAAAGGGTTGGGATTACAGGCATGAGCCACCATACCTGGCCCTCTTTTCTTTTAAAGGCTACGTACTACGTTTTAGGCTTTGGGCCAGGAGGCCATATGCTTTTCCACTGGAGCCAGAAGCAGCCATAGATAACGTGTAAATGAATGAGATGGCTGGATCTGTGGTTGGATCAGCAGCTGCACCACACAGGTGGCAGCAGTCCTGGGTCTGGCCTGAGGGCCCTTGTTTGCCAGCCCATGGTGTAAGTGATTCAGGAAAATGCTGGTTTTGAGGTTGTGGATTTAGGTGCCACTTTGTAACCAGGCTCAGATAGTGGACTCTGCTTTACTCTGTTGCCTGCCCCCTGGGCTGTTTATGAGAGGTCGGTGTGGGAGCTGCCTCCAGGGATGTGGGCCCACAACACCTGTCCCAGGTGTAAGTGGAGACTGCATACTCCAGCTTCAGGGCATCACACGGTCAGCAAACTCAGCAGGGGCTGTAGTTCACAAGAGAAAAACTGAAGGCTCTGAGATACAAGATAGGTTTATCATTACTCAGAATCCTCTCCAGAGTAATAGGAAAGAGAAGGGGAAGGATTAAAACTGGGATCATGAACAAAGGCTGTAGTCATGATGAGCTTCTGTGGATTCCCAGTCGTTAAAGAGACAAGTTTGATGGTTTGGGTGTGATTTCAACTAGCAAGGCAGAACTAGCAGAGAGGCTGAGCAAGGAGTTGAAATAAGGAAGAGTTGCTGTGAAGGAAGGATCATGGTGCCCCTCATTTGGCAGATTTGGGGTTAAAATGTGGTTGTCATCTTGTTTTGGTTTAAACCTCTAACCTCAGGAAATAGTGCAGCTTTCTGCTGAAACCGAAGTCGACTTGCTGCCAACGAAGCACCTTGATGTTTCACTCACAGGATGGCTCGTGTGTACCAAATGTTGGTGATCGTTGCCTTAAACAAAAACAAACATAAATAGAAATAGGCTTCTGCCTTGAAGGGTATTTGACGTTCACCTTTTTGGGCGCAGAGTGGAAGCTTTAGGTGGGCAAAGGTAGCATGAGTTTTGGAGATCATCAAGGCCATGTCTGAAGGGATTGGGCAAAGCTGTGGAGTCACTTGGGTAACACTAGCTCCGAGGGTTAGGGGAAGTTTAAGGGAGAGGCGGAGGTCCCGGTGCCAGGCTGAAGCTCACTCTCTGACCCTCCTGCCGTGATCCACGCTGGTTAAGATTGAGGGACATGGGGGCAGTCATACCATTGAGCTGTGGACCCAGTGTCAGGGTGGCGCTTCTGAGATGAGAGACATTGGGGTAGAGCTCTTTCATTTCTAAGAGGACCTAGCTGTCCCAGCCTCTGTGATTTCTGAAGGCTTCATAGTGGGAATGAAGGGCCTTCTCAGGTTGCTTGTGCTCAGCTGCTGTGAAGAGGCTGGTGTGGCCGCCTCAGGTCAGTGTGAACCTTTGGAGGGAACCTGCCAGTCTGTGCTCTAGGAACCTGGAGGGGTCAGATGCTGTGAGGTGTGAAGGGCTATGGGCAGTCTAGACCTAGTGGCTGGAGTCAGTTTCTTTGCATCTCAGGGCTTATTTCCCTGCAGTGGAGATTATCATGACCTTACACAAAGAGGAGACAAGACTGACCTGCCCTCCGTAGGACAGAAATTGAACCAGATACTTCGGTTGGCCTCCAAAGGGCCTGTGAGCCTGGTGGCCCATCCCTGAGAATTCTCTGAGTGCTTGTTCCTTTTGTAATTCTGTGTCTGGTATACAAGGCTGTGCCCCCTTCAGCTGCTGTGTGACTGGGGTATTCCTTGCGGTCAGAGTATGAAGGGATAATGGAGACTATCTTAGTCCATTTGGGCTGCTCTAACAAAATATCATAAACTGACCAGCTCCCAAACAACAGAGATTTATTTCTCACAGTTGTGGAGGCTGGAAGTCCAAGATCCTGCTTTCTCATACTTCCTAGCTGTGGTTTCACATGGTGAAAGGGTCAAGGCATCTCTCTCAAGTCTCTTTTATAAGGACACTAATCCCATTCGTGAGGACAGAGTCCTCACGGCCTGATCACTTCTCAAAGGCCCACCTCCTAAAACCACAAGGGTGATTGGTTTCAAGGTATGAATTTTGGGGAAACGCAAACATGTGGACCATGGCCTGACACAGAGACCCTGACACAGAGAACGAAGGACAGGCAGGAGTCAGTCACCCTTCCAGTTCTTCTGGGTGCCAACTCTACTTCCCCTTCTAGGAAGAATCAGAATCACTGCATGTTAAATGTGCTTGGCATTGCTTAACGAATTCTCTGGAAGATTATGCATAACTCAGTTGTATCTCCCCACCCCCGAAAGAATATAAGAATGAAACTACTACATGTTTACCACTCCTAGAGAGCTTACTCTTACTCTGATTCAGTCATTCTGGAAGAAGTACAGTTGAATTCTATTTCATAAATTCATTTTTGTTTCTTTAGGTGAAACGATGAGTTATATTTCCTAAATTATCACTGTCTAGGTGCACTCTTACCTTAATTTGCATAAGTATAAATCATCTTCAGCAATTGCATTGTTATTGTGAAAGACATTTATATTATTCCTCCATCAGCTGAATTAGTACATTTTTGTTGAATATGTATCAGCTGAAGTTTTAACCTTGAAATGATAGCATACCTAATGTATTTTACCCAAAAGTGTTTTGGGACATAGGTTATTTCCATTTATGTAGGCTTTCTGTGTTTATTTTGAACCTGGAAAATTGTGTGTCTCAATAGGCTTTTGATTTTCACTGATGTGATGAATGAATGGAAGGTGGGTGGGAGTCCGTTAACTGGGATCTCAACATCCTCTTCATAACTGTAGTGTTTATTACCACAAGTTAGTGATGTCAAGAGGAAAACCCTACACATGCCATAACTATCTTTATTTTATTTTTTTCAGTCTTCAAAACTGCGGTGGTCCTTGTGTATAAAGATGGTTCCAAACAGAAGAAGAAACTTGTAAGACTTCTTTTGTCACCCCACGGTTTGAAACTGTTTCTCTATCTGCTTATCAGTTATGTCTGCATGATTCTACCATTTTATCAGTATGAGCCTTTTTATGATCTTGTTTATTTCTTAAGCGTTGCTAAGGATGCTTGAGATCACCCATCCTGCCCTCCTTTCAGGCAGGCTTATGTTTAGAGCACAAAAATGAATTGGTCTCATTTTTGTGAATTGGAACCAATTGCACCCGGTTGCTGATTGGGTCTGCCATGGCCCAGAACCTTCCTAATGCTACTTTTCCCCTTCTCTGTTGCCCCTGTTCTTGTTTTGGGATCCCTTTTCTGCTCTTCCCTGTGTGTTTCTCTCTTCACTGCGTTTGCTTAGCAAACTTCTTTGCCCACCCTCCCCTCAACAAATTTATCCCGCAGCCTCTCACTCCCTGCTGGATGAACAGGAGCTCGTAGGGGTGAAGATCCTTTAGGCACGCCTGGAGTTACTGCGTGAGAGTCTGTCGCTGGTTTAGCAAATGCAGGGAACTGGTCCGGGGCAGGTTAGATTCTTCTTACGCAGCTGATTCCTTCTCCCCTGCAGGTGGGATCGCACAGGCTTTCCATTTATGAGGACTGGGACCCCTGCAGATTTCGACACATGATCCCCACGGAAGCACTGCAGGTTCGAGCTTTGGCGAGTGCAGGTAAACTCTCACCTGTGCTGGGTATTTCACACACTTATCTCTGGTTTGTGTAGGAATTATTTGTTTGAATCCACACTCTTGGTCTAACCCTTCTACTGTCTTTTTTTTTTTTTCTTCCTGTGCTTAACTCTCTTGTCTCTCAGTCTCTTTATTGCGTCTTATTTACCCAGCCATTGATTAAATATTGAATGAATGAATGAATGAACCAAGTGAATGAATGAACTGAGTGAATGGATGTGTAATGTCTTCAAAATTCCTGGAAGAGATTCTAGTTATTCCATTCTGTGCATTAATACTAGAGCGACTGCCATCTGAGTACAGTGAGCCTGTGCTTCTTGAAACAGTCCTTGAGACTGTGAGACAAAGCCCATGTAAACTACTCGCTTGCCTTTCGACTGAGAGATCCAAAAATACCACCCAAAGCACTAAAAAGCATTGACTACACA
Source organism: Piliocolobus tephrosceles (assembly GCF_002776525.5). Lineage (NCBI taxonomy): Eukaryota > Metazoa > Chordata > Mammalia > Primates > Cercopithecidae > Piliocolobus > Piliocolobus tephrosceles. The sequence goes on from NC_045452.1 coordinate 47,939,465, forward strand.
TGTTTTTTCCCTAAAGTATTACAAATCTTTATCTTTGGTATTAGTGTGAAGGCTTTTGAATGTTGATTCTTTTTTAAATTTATTTTAATTGTTTTAGAGACAGGATCTCATTCCGTTGCCCAGGCTGGAGAGCAGTGGTGCTGTCGTAGCTCACTGTGGCCTCAAATTTCTAGGCTCAAGCTATCCTTTCCAAGTACCTGGGACTACAGGCATGTGCCAACACACCCAGCCACTTTTTTAAATATTTTGTAGAAGTGGGGTTTTGCTATTTTGCCCAGGCTAGTCTTGAACTCCTCGGCTCAAGCAAGCCTCCCGCCTTCGCCTCCCGAAGTGCTGGGATTGCAGACCTGAGCTGCCACGCCCAGCCTGAAATGTTGGTTCTTTTTCTATGATCCACATAGCCGTGAAATGAGTTGTTGGGTAGCTGTGAGTGTACTTGATAATACAATTAGACGATGCCTTAAACACATGAGTGGCAGGGTACTAAGAAAAGTGATATTTTTGTAACTCAGAAGCTCCCCATCCTGGGCCTAATTTGAGGCCAAGTTCTCGAGAGGAGGGATGTGTTGTGTGGCTCTCCCAGGCGCACCCTGGAAAGAGCATCTCTGGGGAGTCAAGTGGACACTCTAGCCACACCTGTTCTCTGTCCCACTTGAACAGCAGGTACAGCTTTGGTAAAGAAAAGCCCTGGCGGTGGAGACCGGCAGGTGTGTGATCAAGTGAATTTCTATGTTAGGCTTTTGGCATCTAAGGTGCACATTAAGTTCTTACTATCCAATTTCTGTTGTGTAGCCTCTCCTTGTTTCCACTTGTCATAAGCGGTAAAACTGGATCTGATCCTTAGAAAATCAACTCACACTAGTCCAACATCATGAAGAGAACCTCTTGCCATATTATGCACACTTTGAGTTACTCTTCCAAATTAAAGGTGTTTCTCCCTTCACAGTTTTTCTGCCTTACAGGAGGAAATCTCCAGTGCACAAACCATGTAGGACAAGTATATTTGGAATGATTATTTGTTTTAGAAGATTTCTCTCTAATCTCCCAGCAGTGATTTGCTGGATGCCCTTTTACTTACGATGTGATTTGCAAAATTGATTTACACGTGCATTTGCAGGCACCTGTAAGTTGTGAGTCTAGGGCAGCTACAAATAGCATTTTGAGGTTTGAGCAGTTAAATACTAAAGTCTTACTTTAGAATCGTAGGTTGTGAATTATCTAGTTCCTTTGTTTCCTCGTGCCAGGTTTACAAATGGGAAAGTTTATTTCTGTAGACTGACAGCTTCTAAGCCAGGAATTTCGCCTGCATTGAGGAGTAAACACATAAAGGCTTCAAATTTTGAAGACAATGCCATCTTTGTAATACGACGTTCCATTCTCACTCTCTAGTTTTCATTCAAGTCAAGTTTAAAACCATCAAGATAAAAGCTTATTTTACTTGAGTTACAAAGACTTGTCAAGTTGTTTTTTCATTATGAAATCCACTCTAGTGGATTTGAGAATCAGAATGTGGAATTTCTAGGTTTTTATCTTAGTTTGGAAAGTTTGTAAAATTTTTTTGCAGATAGATTCTGTTTAGGGTTAAATCATGCAACCACAGTGAGGGTTTGTGACCAGGGTTCTGAGTCATTGGATAAAAGTGAGACTTCACAGTGTATGGCCTGAATGTCTGCAGTGAATGTTCCTTTCACAAACACTTTATTCGTGACCTAAAGTACTATGCCATTATAGGCACTACAGAGCTTCCAGATTATTTTAAAATTGTTCCTTACTTTCTTGGCATACCATTTCTGCTGTGTTCAAAGTAGGCTGCAGGGGTGGGCTGGGGGCGAGAAACCCCATTAGGTCTCCAGGGCTTTAGGCCCAGCCACCTGGGGGAAGGCTCCCTTAACAGACAGCAAGGGCTTACCTGTCATATCACTGGCCAGATGAAATCTGCATGGGAGGCTTTGGCTCCATTTAGTCCAACTGTTGCCAAAACAACTAATCATTTCATTGAAATGCACAGTTCAGTTAAACAGAGTGCATGGCTGAAAGAGGGAGTTCAGGCCGGGCGTGGTGGCTCACGCCTGTAATCCCAGCACTTTGGGAGGCCAAGGTGGGTGGATCATGAGGTCAGGAGTTCGAGACCAGCCTGACCAACATGGTGAAACCCTGTCTCTACCAAAAATACAAAAATTAGCCAGGCACAGTGGTGCACATCCAGCTACTCAGGAAGCTGAGGCAGGAGAATCGCTCGCTTGAACCCGGGAGGCAGAGGTTACAGTGAGCTGAGATCACGCCACTGCACTCCAGCCTGGATGACAGAGCAAGACTCCATCTCAAAAAAAAAAAGTGAATTCAGTTAGTATGATTGGCCTTTTAGACCATCTAGAAGATTTTACCAGCTGGAAATTTTCCAAGTGTTCTCTTCTTAGCATCCATTGAGCTTTCAGTCGCTTCATCTCTTTAGATCGTGGAATAGTAGGAAAATATCTTTGATCTTGTACATTTCTGCATTATTAATTCTCTATCACAGCTGGAAAATGCTTTTGTAAACATGTCAATAAATCCATTAGAAACATACCCTGATTCGCTGTTGTTTTAATTTCTTCAGACGCAGACGCAAATGCTGTGTGTGAAATTGTCCATGTCAAATCCGAGTCTGAAGGGAGGCCGGAGAGGGCCTTCCACTTGTGCTGCAGGTGAGCCTGGGCCTGGGAGTCGAGGCCGCGATGACATTTCTGCAGATTGGAATGATTTGGTGTCTTATGTTCTATTCTGGTGTTTGGTACATTGCTTATACTGTAACATCACTGAGATGCAGTCAACGGAGAGTCAGCTGGGAGGAGGTGACAGCGTGTGAAGGTGTTATCGGGATTCCTGATCATTTGGAGCACACAGGGAGGTCGCCCTGTGGTGATCACCTGCACGTCTTGAGGGGAAGCTGGGCTCATGTGGGCTTCTACTTACTTCTTGTTGTTTGTCTTCTACCTGCCACCCTCTTTCTTTCCTTCCTTCTCTTGTCTCCCTCCCCCATGAGAATTTGAGGTCTTCTCCCATATGCAACCTATTCTTTTATTTTTCTAAAAATATAAGATGGATGACCCCAACAGATGGCATTTAATATATTTGGCTTTAAATGTGCCCATATTGAATCATGCCTTAATTTAATCATAGACACTCAGTGATTTACTCAGTAAATTACCCAGTACCTCACACAGTGAGTGCTAATATACTATGGATTATCTACAAAAGACAATAGAATCAATATTGTATGATTAGTAGCAATATTTTATAATGTTAATATGGTAAGAAGGTACCTTTACCAAGCATGAACTTTGCTAAACACCTTACATTCATTATTTCGTTCAGTCAGACCAAGGTATTAGGTTGGTAGAAAAAGAAACTGCAGTTTTTACCATTATAAGTAATTAAAAGTGCCATTAATTTTAATGGAAAACACTGCAATTATTTTTTGCACCAGCCTAGTACTATTCTTACTCCAATTTACAAATGGGGAAGCAAGGCTTAGAGATGGTACTTTGCCTAAGGCCTTATAGAAAATGAACGCTGGTGCCGGGCATGGTGGCTCACACCTGTAATCCCAGCAAGGCAGACAGATCACTTGAGGTCAGGAGTTTGAACCAGCCTGGCCAACATGGCGAAACCCTGTCTCCACTAAAAATAAAAAATTAGCCAGGCGTGGTGGCAGGTGCCTGTAATCCCAGCTGCTTGGGAGGCTGAGGCAGGAGAATCACTTGAACCTGGGAGGTAGAGGTAGCAGTGAGCCAAGATCATACCACTGCACTCCAGCCTGGGCGACAGAGAAAGACTCTGTCTCAAAAAAAGAAACAAAAAGAAAATGAACAGTGGGTTTAACCTCAAAACCCATGTTTTGTGTTGCTACATCAGCTCTCTGTGTATTGGGTGACAGAGGTCAACAAAGGGCAGATCCCCAGAAGCTGTCAGGATTACAAGTGAAATGTTGTTTGTATAACCCCATGGGGTTTGAGCACCACCTTTACTGTCTATTTTGGCTCATCTGTGATTTTGTTGGTAAGGTCCATGGGGTTTAGTAAGCCTGCTTACACGGATGCCATGTGTATTGTTAATAAGGAATACCAGATGAAACTTACCTGGGTAAAAATATTGGGAATATAACAAGAAAAATGACTCTCACCTAGGAAGCACTTTTTTTTTTTTTTTTTTTTAAAACCATGGGAATTGGGACTTGGGAAGATTTGATAGTTCTTTACAGCCTTAATATATACATGTTGAAATGTGTCATGGGAATCATTGATATTTACCAGGAGGGAGCTCAGCTCTAGAGGATATTAGGAATGTTGAGACATCAGCCTTTGGGTGCTCTGCAGAGCCACAAGAATCTTGTGGTTCATTTGCCCTCAAAAGCACTTTACAATGAAAAGCTCTGCCTTAAGTGCCAGGAGCAGAATTTGGCAGCTTCGTGGTACAAACTCCCACTGTCCATAGATCTGTTTGTTAATGGGCTGCTCTGCCCCACATCAACGGCAGGAGATGGATCACAAAGCTTGAAAGGGAAAGAGTTATGTGCTCTTTCTCCCTGGCTGTGAAATCACCACTCAGCATAGAAATTGGAGTCAAGGCCTCAGTCTTTAGCCTTTGGCCCTAAGGGATATTTGTTTGATTGTACCTGCTAACCTTAGAAGTTCCCCATGTGTTAAGCCCTGGTTCTCTAACATCTGTAAATCTTTTCCTAGCTCCCCAGAGAGCCGAAAGGATTTCCTGAAGGCCGTGCATTCAATCCTGCGCGATAAGCACAGAAGACAGCTCCTCAAAACCGAGAGCCTTCCCTCATCCCAGCAATATGTCCCTTTTGGAGGGAAAAGATTGTGTGCACTGAAGGGGGCCAGGCCGGCCATGAGCAGGGCAGGTACTGTGGGGATTCAGACGTTCAAGATTCCCGTCACCCCCACTCCGCAGTAGAACTCCAGTGAGCTTGACCTCCTTGTTGAGTAGGGGTGAAGTGTGGCCTGGTGGGGACTGATGTAGGAGGACGGTTCTTCCCTGGTGTGAGGTTCCTTGCCCTTGCCTCCTTCCTGGTGGCTCCTGGGGATCCGCCCTATATCTACATTCCTCTTGTCCTCCCTCGAGCCTTCCCTTTGCCTCCCTTCTCCTTTTGGCTGGTGAGCTCCTCTCTCATTTGCCAAGCCGGGATGCGGACACATCCTCTTTCTGGAGAGGCTGTCTCAGCCTGCTTGCAGAATGAGAGTCGCTGCTTTGCATGACAGCCAGCTTTGTCTAGCAGAAAGCCGTGTGTCACATTTCAGCAAGGTCACAGCCCTCTGTTCTGAGAACATGGTGGCTTCACGGTTTGGCAGCACAGCAGTGACTGCTCTCAGTAGTAAGGATCCTAGGTTTGGTAGCCCACATGACACTTCCAGTTTTTATCCTGGCCTTGTGCCTGCAACTTTATTTTTAGTCTCCGTGTTAATTTGGGGAAGCCTCGAGCTATTCTTGGAAACAAGAATCTAGAGTTTAAATGGCCCTAGCATAAATATTCTTGTAGGACTTAATCCATTACGGTGGAGCAGTGAAGAAGTAAAATAAATACTACCACCCGCAAATGGTAGCAGAATTTATCTAGGGATAAAGCTGTTTTAATACTTAGGGACTTAATGACATCAAGATACTAACATTTTTATCAAAACTTTCTTAAGAGGCAGCCTAGAATTTTGCAGGGAGGATTTCATTAAAAGAGGCCCCCTTTGCACTTGCCAGAAAAGTTTCTGGCCTTTGTCCCCATTACCATTCTACCTGTTGAAGAGGCATGGACAGAAGTATGAATGCCTGAAGGTTTTCATAGACAAAACCTACCTGGCTTGACATGGGATATTACATTCTTTAAGAACCTTAAATTTGGCCGGGCGCGGTGGCTCAAGCCTGTAATCCCAGCACTTTGGGAGGCCGAGACGGGCGGATCACGAGGTCAGGAGATCGAGACCATCCTGACTAACACGGTGAAACCCCGTCTCTACTAAAAAAATACAGAAAACTAGCCGGGCGAGGTGGCGGGTGCCGGTAGTCCCAGCTACTCGGGAGGCTGAGGCAGGAGAATGGTGTAAACCCAGGAAGCAGAGCTTGCAGTGAGCTGAGATCCGGTCACTGCACTCCAGCCTGGGCGACAGAGTGAGACTCCGTATCAAAAAAAAAAAAAAAACCTTAAATTTAACTAATGTTCGGGGACTAGTTACTGTAAACCTCTTCTCCAATCAGTTGATAAGTATTTATTGAAAGCTTAGTGCAGTGAACACCCAGCACTTTGCTAAGTTTTCTGAGGTATCCTAAGAGTCTTGCATACATCCATATGCACAGTTTCTCATGGGGTCCCCATGGAAGAATAGTTTATTGGTCCTTTATAACTCACTTTAGAGATTTTTATCTTGGATTTGTCTTCTCTGCCCCTCTTGTTTGCTAGGGAAATGTTTAAAAAGGTTTGGAATTACGTGTCTCAACCTCAGGGAACTCACCTGTTTCGGTTGTCAATCAGTGAACCTAAAATCAGGGCTGCATTTACTTTGAAACTAAGCATGGTTAGTCTGTCACTCAGTTTTCCTGCTGAGATCCATTCGGAAAGAAAACAAAACCAGCCCACAATTTAACACCATCATCCATCATCATGATTACCAAGAGAAAGCCTTGATGTCATAGCCTTTGGATTTAGCTGATTGAGAGATTTTTCTGCCTGATGACTCATTTTTGGTTGAAGAAAGTCTGTATCACTTTGCTTTGGAGGCATCTCACTATCCTCAGAATCTTCATGTTAGAGGAGTTTAAAATGGTACCTGAGTAGAACAGCACAGCAGTTCTACTGGCAGTCTTAACAGTGAACACTGGAAATAGTCAAAGATTGCATCCCTAAAAGACTGGGAAGAACCCAGTAACGGTAACCAGGTTCTTAAGCATACTAGGAACAGATACTCATGCTTCATTTTGCTTTGTCCTGAATACCCAGCTAGTTTATTTCTCCCTCTGTTCTGTTTGGCTAGGATAGTAAAGCCAAATACACTGCTTTCATATTAAACCTAAAGTGCTTTACTATCCTAGCCAAACAGAACTTACAGAAGAGCTGAAAGAATTCCTGCCTACCACGTATATTCTATATTTTTCTATATTCTCATTATCACTCATCTATTAGAATCCATCTATCATGTGTCACCTCATCTTGACACATTTCAAAGATGTAGACATTAACACACTTTACCCCTAGATACTTCAGCATGCAAATCATTAACAAATGTTTCCAGTAGCTTTGAGCTGGGGTAGTTCTAATGTAGTGATTGGAGAGAGGGATGCTGTATTTTGCTGGTGCTGAGATAAAAGTGAACAAGAATTTTTTGTCTCTTCTCAATAGAGGTCGGTGTTTTTTTTGTTTTTTGTTTTTCTCCTCTTTTCTATTCCCTTTTCCCATTTTGCCTGGAAATGGCTTTTATTCCCATCCTCAACCAACAGTAGTGTCCATTTGTTCCAGGGTTTTAGATGGCAGAACTCTCAGGAATAGTGATGAACACGCAGGGGTCTGAGGCAGAGCGTGGCTGCAGTGGGAGCCAATTCAGCTCCTCGTTGACCTCTCTAACTTTGTGCCTGCTGGGTTTGAAGTCAAGGCTGCGTTTGGCAGTAACTGAGACACGAGGCATCTTCTAGTAGCACGGAAGCAGTTAGATGGTTTCTGGGGCTTAGGTTTCAGGAAAGCAGCTCCCAGTTGGCTTTGAGACTCTTCCCCTCCACTGGAAAGCCCGTGTTGCATTTCACCTTTTCGTGTCTAATGCAACAGCCGCTTCGCTCTGGAGGGAGAAGCAGCAGCCTTCCCTGTGAACCGTCTCGTGCAGGCGTGTGGTGGGACCGTTGGCTTGATTGGATGGTGTCTTTTGTTTGCTTGTTATTAATTCTGGCTTCCTAGAGGGCAGTAGGTGAAAGAATGAAGTTTTCTTAACTGGTAGTCACTTTATACAGCACTTTGTTGATCAAACTGCTTGCGTATCATCGGTTTTTTATTTCTCATTCCACTGAGGCACTGATACGTTAATTGCTTTGTAGAAGAGTGAGCGATACACAGAATGTAATTGGGGGAGACTAAGGCTCACATTTGCTTAGCCGCCTACCTGATGTGGGACTTCGTCAGAAAGAAGACAGGGAAATAACTGAAGATTCCATGTCTTTAAGAGCCACTCTTTCTTCATAGGCTCTCTAAGGGGGATGTGGTGCCCTTAATCTAACTGCAGATCCCAAGAAATGTTACGTTCAAGTTCCCAGAAAACAAGTAACTGAGACCGGTGCTTCTGCCTCCTTGATGCATTTTCTACAAAGACAGCAAAACCATAGATGCACCCCCACCCTTACTAAAAACCTATTCCAGCTAAACAACCCTGGGACAGCCCTGGGGATCTTCATAGCACTGGGCCATGGGACATGACCAGGATTGAGGACATTAACTCACTAACTCATCCCCAAATCAGTGGTCTGTCTACTTGAGAGCAGCAGTAGTCTGTGTTACCCATCTCTTAGGGGCACAGGTTAGAATAGTAGATTATTTGCCAGGGAGTTGAGTGCCCCTTTGTGCATAACCTACAACCTCTGCTGTGTGCCCCGGTTCCCCCTTGCCCTTCCATCAGTTGCTAGAACATCTTCTAAGTCCAGATACCTCGACAAGGTAAATGCTCCGAGACAGACTGGTGAAATCTAGACTGTAAGCCCCAAAAGACATCAAGGCATTCAGTGCATACCATTTCGGTTTTTATTTTCTCCTGTCCTTTACTTTCTGGATTTTCATCTCACGTAAAGCATGTGGGGGTTTTATTTTTATATTTTTGTGTGTGTGTGCAGTGTCTGCCCCAAGCAAGTCTCTTGGGAGGAGGAGGCGGCGGCTGGCTCGAAACAGGTTTACCATTGATTCTGATGCCGTTTCCGCAAGCAGCCCGGAGAAAGAGTCCCAGCAGCCCCCCGGTGGTGGGGACACTGACCGATGGGTAGAGGAGCAGTTTGATCTTGCTCAGTATGAGGAGCAAGATGACATCAAGGAGACAGACATCCTCAGTGACGATGATGAGTTCTGTGAGTCCGTGAAGGGCGCCTCAGTGGACAGAGACCTGCAGGAGCGGCTTCAGGCTGCCTCCATCAGTCAGCGGGAAAGAGGCCGGAAAACCCTGGATAGTCACGCGTCCCGCATGGCGCAGCTCAAGAAACAAGCTGCCCTGTCGGGGATCAATGGAGGCCTGGAGAGCGCAAGCGAGGAGGTCATTTGGGTTAGGCGCGAAGACTTTGCCCCCTCCAGGAAACTGAACACTGAGATCTGACTGTGTCACCTGCCCCGTAGAGAATGTGTGTAGATACTTCCTGCCCTCACTCTGCCCACCCTCCTGTACCGTCTACAAGAATGTCCCCTTAGGCCGCGCTCTTGCACACACGGTTTTGGCAGCTGACTTGGTTCTGAAGCCATGTAGCCACCCAACTTTGTCATTTTCAACAACATCAGAAAGAATTCCTCAGAATCCCAAATAAGCTGGAGTCCTATCTTCTGTATATTATTAAGGGCTTTTATTTATTCTCAGTTAATCAGGGCCTGAACAATTAAAAGAAAAAAGATTCTATAGCACTGGAAAGCAGATCACCCCCAGGAGTTAACAGATGTACAGCAGATTAATTTAAGGGATAGTAGCACACACACGATCCTTCTATCTGAAATCAGTCCCTAGTTGGGGAAACCTCTTTCAAACACGAAATGAAATGTGTACAGCTTGCAGTGTTCCGACTGTACCCTTCCCTCTTCCATGTCTCAGAATCTCTGTGTATTTTAAGAATGTGTGAGGAAAGGGTGGCAATTCATGTTTCAATGAGCCTTTTTCTTTCCCTTCCTGTTTTAGTCTATAGCTGGTCTTACTCTGTGTCCATGTTCGGAAGCTCTAGTTTTGCATAGAATTATAGAGATGCCAAACTCTTTGAAAAGAGATCCAAATTTATCGCTTGAGAGAAAGAAGAAACACTATTTTTTGTATTTTACCTGAGATACAGGGGCACAAATAGATGAGGATTTTACAGTGTTAGTGTAACCCTGAGCCTAAAAAATGAGGATATAACCTTTTACAGAGAGAATGAGGTGTGGTGGTTTTATATTTATATATGAAAGGCCAACAAGCTCATGCTAAGGATATACTTTTCTTCCAAGAAGCGGATTTTTTTTTCTTTTTAATGTTTGAATCTGTATTTGAGCTGGGAGTTTGGTTGGATTAAACATGACATGCAGGTGGGCGGGGTGTGTGTCTGTTGCACATGGCAGGGAGGGGAGCCTCCTCATGGGGTTGCCATGGTGATCATTGGTTTTTCCATTAAAATTGCATCTTCATCCATAGATTACCTTCCCCTTCCCTGACAGTTCATAACCAAACCTTTAAACAGAACAGCCTCTTTAAAAACTTCTCTTGTGTTGAACACTTTCTTCATGCTAACGAAACAGGGTAAACACGCTCAACACGTTAATGGTCTAAACAGATATCCAAATACTAAGAAGAAAAACAAGTTATAGCACTTTCAATTTTTTTTTTTTTAAACGGTTTATAGCTTTTTCTTTTCCCATGTCACAATGTCCACTTCCTAAGAAGGGTTTAAAATACTATGAAAACTTTCTTTTTGGGGAAAATATCTATTTGGTGTTTGACACATCAGTAGGTACTTTAGACCTGAATTTTATAGTAGCTTTAGGAGTTATATTTTATAAAAATCAGTTATGACTTTATATTTCCAGACAATAGAGAGTTCAGTACATCATGCTCTTGTGCCTCTGCCTGCTTTTCCCGCGTTCCCACCCTGTATCCCCGTCCCCCTGCCTTTCGGGTTTCCAGGGCTTCGAGCTTGATCTTTTGAAAGTTTTATTCTATTAAATTTTTGCTATATCTTCTGGTTTTCTTAAAAAGCTTTAGAATGGTTTCTATACCCTTTGTACCACTGCATTTTTCCATATCATCTCCGGTTCGATCGCGTCCAGATGGAAAACGGAAGCAGAGGCTTCTAATCGTCGCATTTGCTGGTTCCAGTGCAACACATCCATCTGAAAACACTCGGAAGTCTGGTGCTTGGAGAGGGTGCCATTGTCTCTTGTACATAAGGTCATGACGTGTCTATGTCAAAAGTTCTTATATATTTCTTTTATAAGCTGAAAGAAGGTCTATTTTTATGTTTTTAGGTCTATGAATGGAACGTTGTCAATGCTTGTCAAACAATAAAAATACTGAAAAGTGGGCGGTTCTGTGCCTTTCTGGATGGGAGGATGAGTATGAATTGTTGGCGGGAGAGAGGCGGTGGGAGAAGATTCCTGGGAATGCCATTTGGTGAAGTAACGTGATCATCAGGAGAACGCTGTTGTGGTAGTGCTTGAAGCTGTAACAGAAAAACAGGTGCATTACAGTTGCTTGGCATCTTGACCTAACGTTACCCTTACTGGGTACTGTTTCTTTTCCAGTCTCCTGCCTATCCCAATGGGAGCAGGCTGGGGGATTCCCATGAAAATATTGGGGTGAAGTGCAGAGCTCTGACCGGCCTGACTGAGCTCTTGAATCACTCCACATTTTATCGCCGGGGATCCGCTGCCTGAGCCTTTCACAGAGTCACAAAACAAGGTAAATAGTGTCTTGGGCTGCCTTTCTCTTCCCGTCAGAGTCCCCAGATCTGACCCTCCTGAGTCCCTTACAAACCTTACCCGTCACCGTGACCCTATCCATCCCTGCCCTCGTGAAAACATGTCTCCTGTCTCCAGAAGAGCCTCTCCTGGCGCATGGCGAGCCCTGTGGTGTAGCTCCTTGGTCCTCGCAGTGGAGGTCCTGACACCAGCAGCGTCATCATGTCGCTAGGAGCTTGTTGGAAGTGCAGAAAACTGGGAGGCAGGAGGAGCACTTGAGGCTAGAAGTTCGAGACCAGCCTGGGCAACATAGTGAGATCCCATCTCTATGAAAAATAAAATACTTGGCTAGTCGTAGTGGTTCACACCTTTAGTCCCAGCTACTCAGGAGGCTGAGGTGGGAAGATTGCTGGAGCTCAGGAATTTGAGGCTTGCAGTGAAGTGTGATCACGTTATTGTACGCCAGCCTGGGTAGCAGAGAGAGACCCTGCCTCAGAAAAGAAAAATGCAGAAACTTGGGCCCCACCCAGAGGCACTAAACCAGAACTTCCATCTTAACGGGATCCTCTGATGACTCATCCATGTTCATGTTTGAGTCACATTCATTTGGTGGCCTCCAAACATTTTGATGTTGAGCAGTGATTTGGAGCACATCCCTCTTTATTTTAAATATGTTCAGGCATTACAGCAACAATATGTACATCTGTAAGATACAAGATTTCTTTCTGTAGCCAATGCATCCGTCTTGGGGGATGACTGAAGCCAGCTTTAACACCTGCTCCGTGAAGTTCTTCCAGCAGTTAGAACTCTGGTGTAAATGAGATTTAGCAGTGTGGGCTGCTTTCCTCACCAATAGCTGAGTCTCTGTGTGCAGAGGAAATGAGTGCTCAAAGTCGACTGTAGAGGAATAATTATACCTTTCCCCACTAGTTTCGTTTGTTTTCAGGCTCATCTCCCACCAGGCTGGCAGAACACATCCTCAGTTTTCCTCTCCCTTTCTGTTCATGAGGTTTGGGGGCGGAGTGCTCCCTTCTGCAAAGATAACTGTAGCAGTGACCAGCGTCCTCATCCATCCACGGGCTCCTTCACGCGTGATGGTGGGCTCTCTAGTGTATCCTTCTGCTCACCCAGGACACATCTGCAGCCTGGTCCCTGGCATTCTGTCTCCTCTTTGGGACGTTGCCAGGATGCTTTGCCCAAGTTCTGGTCCGTCCCCTTCCACAGAGCTCTCCTGCCTGTATCCCCAGCCAGGGGCTAGGGCCGTTTTTGTTTGTTTGTTTGTTTGAGAGGGAGTCTCGCACTGTCGCCCAGGGTGAAGTGCAGTGGCACGGTCTCGACTCACTGCAACCTTCGCCTCCCAGGTTCAAGGGATTCTCCTGCCTCAGCCTCCTGAGTAGCTGGGATAACAGGCGCCCGCTACCACGCCCAGCTAATTTTGTTTTGTATTTTTAGTAGAGACGGGGTTTCACTGTGTTGGTCAGGCTGGTCTCGAACGCCTGACCTCGTGATCCACCCACCTCGGCCTCCCAGAGTGCTGAGATTACAGGCATGAGCCGTCGTGCCCTGCTGGCTATTGCCTTTTCTGTGTGTGGGTGGTTATGGGGATGAGGACAGAGAACCTGGGTTGCAGGGGGGAGCCCTTGTGTTTTTTTTTTTTTTGCAAGCTTGTTGATACCCAAGTTTTATAGGCAATTCTGCTTTTTGGCGCAAACCTATTCCAGGATAGGGAACTTCTGTGACAAGTGCCTTAGAAGGGAGGTGTTGAGCAGGTTGTGGGGAAGTTGTGCAAATACAAGGAGAGAAAGAAATACTCAAAATACTCAGCCACTTACATAGAGAATGTGTGAGATCAAAATTGCAGTGTCAACGGCTGGGTGCAGTGGCTCGCACCTGTAATCCCAGCACTTTGGGGGGCCGAGGCGGGTGGATCACTTGAGGTCAGGAGTTCGAGATCAGCCTGGCCAACGTGGTGAAATCCCATCTTGACTAAAAATACAAAAGTTAGTCGGGCGTGGTGGCACACATCTGTAATTCCAGCAACTTGGGAGGCTGAGGCAGGAGAATCGCTTGAACCCGGGAGGTGGGACTGCAGTGAGCTGAGATTGCCGCACTGCACTCCAGTGTCCCGTCACTCCTCAACTCCAGCAGATAGGACAGTGGTAATGGCTCCACGAACACTCCAGCCTGGGCGACAGAGTGAGACTCCATCTGAAAAAAAAAAA